>NC_132937.1:26453508-26753508 GCF_034638445.1 Ciconia boyciana
GGACGGTTGCACTTCACACTGTGAGGACCAATCCATGACATTATCTGTTGAACAATTGAAGTCTTTACAAATAATTAAAACTCTGTTTGAAAATGGAGATATTTTCCACAGCTTTTGTGTCCATGCACCGGATCATAGATATTTGAGTGTGTAAATAATGACTAGTTAATGTCGAGAGCCTGTAGCATATTTCCCTTGCAATACTGCTTTCTGCTGTGTCTTTCTCTCTATCTATTCATCCGTTGGCACAAATATGTACTTATTTCCACCTTTCGCTTCCCTCTCCCCTCACCTCCATCCAGGGCAACTGAGTGCTGTTCCAGACCCCGAAGCAAAAGAAAAAAAGTCATTTTTCCCTGCCTTTGCAACCTCCTGTCCTCCTCCCAGACCCCTCTCTCTTTCTCCTTCTCGTTGTAGCACAATGCTTTCCAATCATTTCTATGTCCTCTGGGGCTGTTAGTAGTGCCAGGCCAGGCCCCACTCGGTTGCCCTACTTACACCTACGAAAACTAGGGCTAACGCTACCCAAGTGCACGTACGGCGCTGTCGGAGGTGTGAGACTCATCAGGCTCTCTCTACAGCGAAGAAATAGGTTGAGAATTGCACAGATTGAGAAACGCCTCGGCTGTTGTTTCCAAATGATGGAGGAGTTGGTTGTCGGTGCATGGATGTTTCACGGTACCTCATTCCTAGGGAGCCGCCCTGATGTGCTGAATTTAATCCAGAAGGATACCTGATCACATTCCTGATGAGGGGAAGCAATGGAGGTGGGGCCAGGGCTGAGCCAGAGCTTTGCCCGTTGGCACCAACCGAGCAAAAAAACCCCCAAAGAAATCGCAGAACTTGCCATCTTGCTGTTGCTATTGATGGAGATCATTCTGCACGCCTCTGTGGCGCTACGCTGCTCCGACATGCCATGTCGGTCCTTTCAGTGAGGGACCTGAGGATGGGTTGCAAAGATTCATGGGAGGTTAAGGGTGCCATGACCCTGCTTTAGTATTTGGAGACTACAGCTACGTAGTGTGTAATAATAGGAACGTAATGCAGCGTAAGATCCAAAATAAATGGTGCTGAGGATCCAGTATGTATACATCATACATGCATATATATGTATATGTATGTATATTCTATACCTATCCCTATTATCTCTAATACAGGGGTAGGGACCAAATGCCCATAAGTGACTGGAGCGCGTTAGCAGTGCTCCTGGATCCCATTTTTATTTAAATCCTAAGAATCGGGTTTCCACGCTCCAAGGTCACTGAGCAGTGCTAATCGCAGTGCACGACACGCACAGTACAGCCGGAAGATTGACTTCAAAAGCACGCTCCTGGTGCGAGCTCAAGCGCCAGTGTCCCTGCACTCAGGGAGCTGGAGTCTCACCATTGATCTGCACCGGTCCTCCGCGGTTTGACGCCAGCACAGACAGTAACGGCACCGGACACGACAGCCCTAGCAGGGCTGGTGTGGCTGGTGACGGCTGCCCACCACCGAGCCTTCTGTGTGGTGGGGAAGACGAGGGAGCTTGCTGATCAACAGACGGCTACCATCATCTTCTATGTATGGGAGAACGGACAACCTCTAACCGTCCTGGAAAGGCAACACTGATCACGACACATTTTCTTTCCAAGGGAGGTGAGTTCAGAGGTAAGAGCACGGGCGGAGGTAACGGTGAGGTGGTACATCCTCGCGTATTCCAACACGGTGTGCTCTGGACACTGCTCAGCACAAAGAGCCCTCACTTCTCAAACCTCCTCAAGGATGTGCTTATTCTAAACAAGAAATTCATTCCCTAAAAATTAATTAAGCCTTTCACTGCTTGCAGTAAGTCAAGTGCTCATATACCTTTTCCTGGACCAGGGCCTGAGTAAACAATAAAAAGAAAAATAAACTACCTGTCAAATAAAACACGTGTGAATTTCTCAAGGCTACATTTAGTAATAGGTTAATAGGACTCACATTTCAAATGAAACCTTCTAGAACTTATTTAAATTTTTAAAATAGTTTAAATTATTTTAATATTTTTCTTACTAGTATTTCTTGCATTATAAGCGGCGCCCATCCACAGTTAAAATATCCAGATGTTTTAACTAAAGTTAAACTACGAAACAGAACAAAAATAAAAACCCATGAAACACTTGCCAGACAGCTCAACCACATCTGTTCAGAAAAATATAATACTAGCTCAAAATAATAACAGCAACTATCATGTTCAAGCATGCACGGGATTAAAATAAAAACAAACACGGTTTTGTGCAGAGGATGAAGAATTGGAAAGCTGAGATTCTGCCCTGGCATTGTGATATCATCTGACCCCCTTTGAACTAGGGAAACGTAAGCATACAAAATAAAACTGGCCGTGGCCGGCGTCCTGGGTGCGTTAGGTGGGTCACCACCCCGTCCGACCCAGTCAGGAGCTTCGTCACGTGCCTGCATCACGGATCACAAAAACGACCTTGGACGACCTTGGCCACCCAGGCAAGCCCCCATGTCACTGCTGCACACGTACAGGACAAAGAAGAGGTGGCAGTCTCCTCGCTTGGGGTTTTAGGGACCCAAAGCCCCCCGTAAGGGCAGACTGCCACCTCTTTTGGGTTTAAGCAGGAAAGACAAAGTTCTGCAGATTGCTGTCTTGCCTTTAAGCACCTAAATGCAATTTAAGTACACGTTTTCCTGCTACCAGAATGGCATCGTTAGTAACCTGACTGAAGCCCATCTGCATGAGCTCTTTGTCTTAAATTAGTTGGGTGGTGTGAGGCCTCATCCTGCTCCGGCTGCATCCAGAGGAGCTCCGTACCACCGAGGTGAGTGATGTACCCACCGGGGAACCAGTTCCTTCACTGCCGGACTAACTGCTTTCCAAACAGCCTCGCGTACACACGTGAACTAAAAGGTTGCATCCGTAAAAGCGGAGCCTCGGCATTTTTCGCCTACCCGAGATGTGGCTCCCCAGTCTCCGTGATACCCTACTAGAAAGCAGACGGCCTTTGCTAAACCCACCCTGGTTCTTCTCCACCTAGCGAACAGCTCATTATTTTTATCCTGGTTTTTTCCACCCAGGAGAGCCGGTGGCGGGGCTCGGGGTGCCCGTGCGCGGCGACGAGGCCAAGCGCGGAGCTGGCTGCGTGCGGCAGAGCAGCAGGGGGAGCTCAGACATCCCATTTGGCTCCCTCCAAATGTCAGTCCTCAAGACCTTCTGAGCAATTAAACAAAATTTAGCATGAATCAATCATACAGACATGAGGGTACAAAATAATGAAGATAGATGTTGTTTAAATCCTTAGAAGAGTTCCTGCCTGAGCTAGATATCATCCTGAGTAGTATTAGATTATCCAAGTGACCTTAGAAGCGTTCAAGTGTCCACATCAGCACGTCGAGATAGGAGGGAGCACGCGGCGACGTGGAGCTCCATTAGTTCATTCGCCTCCTGGTTTTGGTCCCTTCTTTTTCAAGGTAACTCCTTCCCCCGGGCCCTGCTGGCATGATGTGGATGCACGGAGGCAGAGCGCCGCAGCGAGCAGCACCGGCAGCCTGGCTGCAGCGACTGCCAGAGCAAGAGGAACACTCGCTTCTCTGGTTCCTTCTATCCTTCTACGAGCGAAATAAATCTTTTGCTTTGCGAGTGAAAATCCTTCTTAAAAAACTCTTCCCAGATGTGGGACCAATATATTTAGTTTCACTTAAAGTTCCTGAATCCGAAGGTCTATGCCGGGCGGGCCGCACATGCCTGTTTCCTCATCTGCGCTTTGCAGAGGAAACAGGTGGGTTTAAAGCTCTCTAAAGACACCAAAGTGGTTCTTTACAAAGTGACTTGCAAAGCAAAAATGAAAAAAGATTATTTTTTTTCCCAGGGATTTTTGAGCATATGAAGCAAAAAAATAATCACATAAATGGCGCAAAGAAAAAAAAAGGTTTTAGTCTAAGTCAGCATTCCGAATGCAGCCTCCACGCTCCCTGCTGCTTTGCCCCCACGTCACAGGGACACGACACATAAGTCTGGATTTCAAGGGGCTCTTCTGCTTAATAGTGGCCAAAGCCAAGACCTTAAATCCCTACGAACTGCGGGAAGTTGTGTTGCAAACCTTGAGATTTGGCCCGGCTACGACATTCAGAAAGAACAAAACATGCAATGCAGTTTTTTATTCATTAAGGACAAAAATAGGTAATATTGGAGAATACACGTGGCAGCAGCCTGTCAGGGCACTGAGGGCCCCAAGGGGCCTCACTGCACCTGCCCGTGCTCCTGCTGCTCCGGGTCACCTTGTCCCCAGCACCGTCCCCTGCTGCTCCTGGCCTGGCTCCCTGGAGGGACCTGGCTCCCTCCCTCAGCAGCCTGGGGCTGCTGCTGTGGCTGTCCCCGCCACTGTCCCACCGGGGGCCGGGGGCCGTGCCCTGCTGGAGAGGGCACTGCGTGCTGCGTTCCCCAAGGCTCCCGCTCAGCCTCCGTCCTGGAGCAGCCCCCTCTCCCTGCTCCCGGACACACACAGCCCTGAAATGCTACACGTGACTTCCAGACCAACCAGAGAGGTCTCCTGGAACAGCGAGATGTCCATGTCATTTACAGCTGTTTCCCTCCTCTGCCGTAGCTTAAATAAAAGAAATAAATAACGAAATAAAAAAATCTTGGCTCTTCTAAAACAATCCAGATCTGTATCCTCCACCTCTAGGAAGACGCATACAGCATCAAGTAAGAAAATATTCTGGCACTTTACTTTCTTCCTGACCTACGCCAAGTCTTTAAGTTGGGTTTTGCTCCAGAAGTTCTTTATAATTTTCATTGAGAAATCTTTGTATTAGAAAAAGAAATGCCCTTGGGAGCAGCAACCAGGATTCAAGTCAGGGTCTGTAACCCCAACAGCTGAGCTCAGGACTTCCTTGTCCTTGTGCTTTCCTGATCAGCCGGCTCCTGCACCCTCCTGCAACACCTACGATCAGCTGTGGGTGCAAGCACCGGCTGGGGCGAGCAGGGGAGAAAGCACGACTTGGTGGACGGCCTCGATTTTGGAGCGTGCTTCTCTGCACAGCTACGGGCCTTTTTACAAAGAGTTTTGCAGAGCGCTTGGCTTCAGGTGCACATTGCACATTTCACTGGGGATTTGGTTGTTTTGTCTTGAGCTGAAACAAAAGTGGCATAAAGTCAGCTTAATTTCTGTGATTTCACTAATGTGGTGGGAAAAGAGGAAACTGGCTTCTTCCTTGGAAGAAATGCTGATGCTCTTTCATAATTTCTATAATGACATTTGATATTATGGTGATAAGTGCCTTAGAAACACATATGATAATCATTATAATCAAGCACATGTGTCTGGAGAGTGTAACAGGTACATTCTATAAATTGGAAAATAAACATGTGTTAAGGAATGACTTCTAACATTAATTTCCATTTTTAGAAAGCAAGGTCCCAGATCCAACTAGGGATTAAAGAACCAAAACGGGACTTTGAACGGGATAGATGCCTAAATCCCGAATCATAATCCACAGCCCTCCCACCCAGTTGTTGCTAACCGTGAAAGCAACTAAGCTCGTTTGGTGACTCAGTATGCAAAGCGTTCAAGTTGCTCAGCCACCAAAAATTCTCAGTAAGTGAGGTATTCCCCTGGGTGCTTCCTTTCGCCCAGCGGAGTCACGCCAGGGCCCCTCCAGACGTGCCTGCGGGGCTGCTGCTTCTCGCTGCCCCGCTCGCACCAGCCCACACCGCCCCGGGAGGGCTGGCGTTTCGGATATGCCGCTGCTGGAATTTCCCCGCCAGCAGTGCTTGGTGGTTCCGTATTTGGTACCAAGCTTTGGTTGATCCTCTTCTCTCCAAAGCTCCAAATCTTCTCTCTATTAACCAGAACATCTAAATTGGGGTTCAGGCTTCCACCAGGGTAGGGGTGCCTAAGGAGTGGGTACCGCTCTGCTCTGCTTTGTCGGGGTCTCTGTAAGCAGAACCGGACTTTCTCCTCCCGTGCCAAAGCACAGTTTTGCTCCTACAGTTAACTGCAGACACACAAATATGCCACCGCATATGCAATTTAGCAGTAAGTAATTGGAGGCCACTTGTAAAAACCAGTTAATAATTATAAGCAACAGCTCTGCCTCACCTCCACGCTACCGAAGCTTTGCACTGATGTAATGTCACAGGCAGCAGCAGAATTACTCCGGGACAAAAGTAGGGCAATGCTCTGCTGAATGAGGCACATCACATTCTTTCTGAATGGAATAAAAACAAAATATCGCTTTATGGACCTCTCAGGCAAGTCCAACAGCTGTTGTAAATCAGAGTAACCCCACTGGCTTCAGTGGATCTACTGCAATTTATAGCAGCTGGGAATCTGGCCTCGCGTTCCCCAGATAGGTACTGGATTTTACCATTAGCAGTTTAATCCTGTAAGTAGGGATTTATTACAGAAAGGAAAACACGAATAACTGTGAACAGAATGAACAATGTTATATTTTGAAACCAGTAAAAGAACAACACTGGAAGGTGCATAATAACTCTTGAGAAACAAAATTAATACCGCAGAGCCTGAGCAGCCAGGCACTGGGGTTATTTGGCCTCCTGAACTGTGGAATTTAACTCTACCAAAAAACCCTGGCCCTTGACTGGAGTGCCGCTAAGATGAAAGGCACTGTGTCTCTACCACACTACACAGCCTATTGATTTTATAAGTCATCAATGTATATTGTCTGTCTATACTATTAACAGGACAAGCAGGAGGTGCACATAGTCATTTGACTGCATAAGCCAGTTGTCCCATGCTGTGCCCTATGGGAAGCCACTGATTCTTACACTTGGAGCAGGGACAATGCAACTTAATCAGACTGACAGGAAACAGGCAGCAATTACAGTGTGCAGCTACATCTGCTGGGTTCCACTTCACTGAAGGAAGAGTTATCTCAATTTTAATGTACATCCCTTTTTCATGTTTCATTTAACCTCTGCTGTATTATTAAACACATCAAAATATAATGACAGTCGTTAAAAAAGAAAAAGAGAACATTTTGGAAATTTTGGACTCTTCCCCTTTATCTGTAATTTAACGGTATCGCTTTTACTTTCCTGCAACATTCTGCAGCAGTGGAAGTCTAATTTAATATATAGTTTTGTTTATTTTAAATAGCAAGTACAGACCCGATCCTACTTCTTGCAAAGTCAATGGCAAAATAACTCCTGATTCACTGAAAGCAAGATGTGACCTGCTGATACTAAGTCTTATTAATTTAGACAGTGGAGTGAAGCCTTCCCAATAGTTTGCTCATTTTCACAAATCGTGTTGCTAACCTTGAAAGGCTCTTATTGTTAGTGTTTAACTGGCAAAGGAATAATTCCGAATTCTTAAAAGCGTCTGTGCGAGAACTGGGGGAAGGGGAACAAAACCTGCCTCTTGAAAGATAATGGGAGCCGTAGCACAGACTGCGAGGGACAGAGCCTTGTCCCTTATGGGCTGAAGAGATAACCGAGGCGCTGTGCTCCTGCAGCCAGGCGCAGGCAGCCAGGACGGGAGCCCACCCGTGCTCCGTGCCCGTGGGACGCCCACCACCTCCAGCTCACGGGGAGCCGGGCTGCGCTCACGCCCGCTCCCACGTCGCACTGAGGGTGGTTATGAACTTAGGTCAGATACCTCCATCCATACGAAGGACAAGCCAGTAATGTCCTCATCTTAGCAGCAGATACAAAGTGCAACTCGGAATCACTGGGCTGGAAATGGGACCAAAAGTTTTGGGTCTCAGGTCTGTGTGAAATACCAAAAATCTTGGCTGCGGGGCTTGGTGCAGACAAGGCTGGGTCTATCAACACGGCACCGGGCTGGAAGCGTTTCCCCTGCCTCCTAGCCAAGAGCTGGGGAGGACTGGTACAAATTCTGCACCCAACCGTGTGCCTAAGTCACATCTTCAGGGAGTGCAGGTGATCCATCTCACCAGACCACCTGGCTGGGAAAAGAGGCAAGACCGGGGTCTTCCTCACATCCCCGCAGCTATTCTGTTCAGGAGAAGAACCACCCTGGATGGGAGC
This sequence comes from Ciconia boyciana, assembly GCF_034638445.1. Taxonomy (NCBI): domain Eukaryota; kingdom Metazoa; phylum Chordata; class Aves; order Ciconiiformes; family Ciconiidae; genus Ciconia; species Ciconia boyciana. The sequence continues at coordinate 26,461,505 of NC_132937.1, forward strand.
TCAAAGGTGGAGAACGGCTCCTTCAGCTCTCCGCCCCAGCTTTTGCACACCCGTAGCAAAACAGCATTGGTTACAGCATGCTCTTAAGTAAATAACATAATTAAATATTTTTAATAAAGTGCCTAAATGTGTTCAGGTATCTGCTAAGAACCTTCTTATTGTTAATGGTTTATTGGTGTCCCTAAAAATAGGTTTGGGGACTTACTAGATCCGACTTGCCTCAAACTTTCAGAAATATCCTTTCTGGCCAGATATTAATTTATTTCTTATTTTTATACAATACTTCCAAGAGATGTTAAATTCTTAATGTTGCTGTACAACATATCTGCATAACATCTCTATTGTGCTGTTACTCTGATTTGCTACCTGAGAGCTGCTATCAAGATTCGGTGCTTTTTCCTCTACAGCTTATCATTAACTACGCCAATCATAACATTTCAGTTTTACCCAGGAGTATGTCTGCAGGCTTTTGACACGGCCTGCTCGGCCCACGTCCCAGGCTGGCCGGGCAGGAGCGTGCTCTGAAAGCATCCCCACCCTGGAGCCATAAGCCTCGCGGGGAGGACGGCTTCAGCAGCCTGAGCGCTGCACCGTGTTAATGCAGCTATGCGGCTCGGCGTGCAGAGCTACGGCTACTCTGCTACTCCTAGGTACTCTGCTACGGCTTTTAGCTTCCTTCGGCTGCTCCTCTGTTCGTGCCTTTGCTCGGCTTGGTTCTTCATTCTGCAGCCTACCCAGCAACACTCTCTTATATCTGCTCCATCAGACTGTAATTTGTAAAGCCAACAAAAGAGCAAGTCAGCACTATCTATCTCTCGAGTTTCCCGGTGTCATCTTTTATCAGTGTGCATCTTCTAGATCCAGCCAACGCTGCCTGTAATCACTCCTGAGCTTGTGAGAAGTCTTCCTAAAACCAACTTCTCTGGGTCTGCAGGGGCATTTACACGCTTCCAACATGACAGTGTGCACTGGTCTTTGCAGAAGCAAAGCCTCCTCTGGTAAGCTCTCTAGGACCAAGGCTGACTTTATTTGTGTAGAAAATTAAGAACAAAACAAATTAGTATGATGATGCCATTGCACTAATTATTACTTCTTGGTAATAATCCTAGAATTGGATGCAGAATAATCCTACAGGAATATATTGTTATAATTTATTTATCTAATATTTTGTTCGCTGAGGGAGGCATATGAGTTGTGCATCTTAAGTCAGATTCTCAACTGATTAAATCTATACTGAATTCAAAGGAAATCAAGTGATTTACACCACTCAAGGATTTCACCCTCTGTTCTGCAGACACTCCTAGCAAGTCTTTCCACTGCAGAGTCCACACAATTCTTCAAGACCACCATATCGCACATAAATGATTAAATTATTTTGCGGGCAGCTCTGAGCAGCAACAAAATCAGTTCACTCCATACTGATGAGCTTTCTTACCATAAAGGAGGGAAGCGTTTTGACAGATATCAGCGTTAAGAAGTCAGCATGGTTGCAAGTGAAGCTCCAACAGAAGCTGCAGCCAAGAATGCAGTGGCATAAATAACTCTATGGCTACAGCTCTCGGTAGCTACAGCACAACTGAGCCACTGCCTAGAAGGTAAGCCCGAATTAGGGAAACCTGGAGAGCAAAGGAAGCTCCCCAGACTCCTGGCCACCCTTAGGCCAGTATGCCCCCAACTCCCATTCAGGAGGTGTTTGCAACGCAGTCCTTGTACAAGGGAGTGGCCCAGTGGTGCAGCTGACTTGGAGGTCTTGGGGGGCAGGTCTACACCTTAATGATGAGCAAGCTGGCTTCTTAACGGGGCTCCACGTACTGCTAAGGACTTAATTATGATCCCTCTGTGGAGGACTTTCTAGAACTGGATTTATCCTAGTTCACAATTGTCTAGTCCTAATGTTCTTGGTACGGTCGTAGTCCTGCCGTGCTGTTACAATGATCAGAGGTCGATGACCGTTCTGGCTGGAGGAAAGCTCCACCCTCCCTGGTGGACAAACAGACAGGCACATGATGATGCAGTGGCAGCATGGGCAGAGCAGGCAATGCATTTTCCTATTGTGCCTCATCCCATGAAGCTTGTGGAGAGGCTTTCTGTGAATGGGGACACAGCAGCAAACGGGTGTGGCTTAAGTGCAAGGTGATTCGGGCTATGCCATAAAATTTGCTGGGACTAGGACTCACTGCCTCGAGGTGCTCCATGTGGGAGAGGTTTCAAGGCCAGGGCATGCACCGCACCCAGGAGAATGCCCATGATTACAGGATGTAGTCAAGATCTCCTCCTCGGCGTGCCAGCTGGGGCACCTGGGGGGACCTCAAGGCACTGTTGGGGTTAGACAGTGTGGACAATGGCCCAATTGGGCACTAAGGACACTATCGCAGGGCAGGTCATAAACAAACACTGCGTATAATTTGCAGAGGGAACTGCTACAAAAAGCAAGTGTTTACATGGGATATTGTGTTCTAAAATTGTGTTATGCAGTTGTGGTAAATGCACAGGCGCTTCTAGGCCTGGGGGTATGCTCAAAACCTCGGGGCTCTCACAAGCTGTGCAGCGCGCTGGTGTTAGAACCCAGCACCGTCACGGTGATGACTTTCCTCCATTTACTGCTCTAACTATCAGGCAAGGCTTTCTGCAGTGCACACAGAAAGCAGCTCAGCAGCAGGTGAAACGCTGCAGCTGCACTGATGTAAATGTTCTCCTTTGTTGTGGAACCAAAACGTGCCAGGATTCATCGCGCAGGATGGCAGGTTTCCTCGCGCTGGAAACCAGCTTTTCTATCGCTCATTTTATGCCTGAGCTTCCAGTCCATTTTCTTCAGCAATCTTTCACTGTTACATTTAGTACGGAGCTTGGACGTGGCCTTTTCAAGAAGGGAGGGAATCACCAAAGTTTTGTCAATGTTTTTTATTTCTAGTTTTGGAGGCAGGTTTCTTCCCCCCTCCTGGAAGATGAGGATCCTTGCATGCATGGTGAAGCTTAAATGATATGTTCCCTAAGCCTCCAGGTTTATTACAGCTTACTTGGAGATGATTACAGCTCCCCAAAGTCTTACCTAGCTTACTAATAACGTCTGACCGTTAAAAATCAGATCTGTTCTACCACTTTAAATTAAGGGCATGAAGTTTGAGAAGAAATAATTATCCATTCTGATTTGTTCTCTGCATAAATACAAAGCTCTGCCTGCTGCCAAATTCTCCTTCCCTGAGAGGCACAGGACAGCCTCCACCAGGACATAATTCTCACCTACTGCATGACTACCTCCATTTTTTTGCCTGCAGCCTAGTTATGCATCTAATTAAGAATCACTGATTTACATGTGACAATCTAAAGCTAGCTTGTCTAACATAAATGGAAAGTGTTAAACCAAGATGATACTTCTAAGCTGTAACCTAAACAAAATATATGAAAGCAACTACTCTGTCTGGAAAACAATGAAGAAACCAACCGGAGGGGGTAATCAGCATCTGAGGAGTCTTTAATCTAACAAGGACATCTTAAGTGAAGTTGCCTGAAAAAAAGGTTATGTGCAATTGCCAAACACCTACCCATATTCAGAGGATTCCTCTGAAGCACCACATGCTAATTGGAAGGAAGTTGGAAAGCTTTCTATCAGGATCCTATAATAAGCTTCATTAATATGGGGTACAGTGGTGTATTGCATATTAATAAAAAGGCAGCCTAAGATAATTAAAGGGTGAATAAATTGAGAAATACATTGTCTATATGTGGTAGAAAAGTCTAACCTGGCACTACCTGATATCCACACACTTATAAAGAAATACAGATAAGCGAGCGTGCACCAATAAGAGATGCAAAGCGGTAAGGGTAACTGAGGAAAGAGTGGCTCAGCTGGAGGTGTTACGATGAAAGCAAACATCCTGCAGAAATGGACGCTGAGTAGTCCCATTTTCTTAAGACTTGGTGAGTGCAGGGCCTAAAGAGGTTGTCGGTTTGGGACAAATGATCCCTAACTTATAATAAGTACTGTGGCTCAGCTCTAAGAGAATAACTAAAAGAATCATTCTGTTGAGCAAGACCTTAGATTAGATATGAATTATTCCATTTTCATTTCATTTAGTTTGATTTTCTCTCTATTTCCTATTTTCTAAATTAAATAAACCTTGCTTGATTTAAGATAATTTGCCTTTACTGACTATTACTTAAGGATAAGCATTGCAAAGCCATTCCATGAGAGGAGGAAAACAAAACCACTGAAATTTAGGGTTTAGCAAAACAAAAGTAAAGCAGATATCCAAGTGAAATACATCATGACAAGTGAGTTGTCTACACCTCAGCCCCAAGAGCTGTTGTGAATCCAGGGATATTCTGGACAGAAAGGAAATAGGGGAAAATCTTAAAATGTAGGTGCTAGCTACGTGTGTCCAAAACTGACCAGGTACAAGCAGTATGTAATAGATCTCGTTCAAGTATTTCCTCCCTTTCTCAGCACCCAACATCACTGCCACATTGTACCACTCTACATACGTACCCGCTACTCATTTTACTGCCATCAAATAAATAATAACAGAATTACTTCATATTTCCATCCTATGCACTGAAGAGACATTTGTGATTGCAACATCGCTCACCCTCCAAGTAAACAAAAATTTCCCAGGTATATTATACGGGCAGAGTTTTCTGCGGCACAAGGATGAACAACAGGGTTGGGGAGGGAGTTACCCATGGACTGGTAGGAGTAACTCCGTGGTAGGAGGAGCAGCAGTTTTGGTGCAGGTGAAGATTTGGGGAGGGGGAGCAACAGCATCTGCTTCCATAGATGTACTGCTCTCCATGCGTGGAAGATGTGGAGAGTCCAGAAAACCCACTGCTGTGAGAGGGAGGTCTAAAAAAGGTCAGAGGTTGTAAGCACAGTATGTAAATGGTCATTGAGAGGGCATGTTTATGGGGAAATAATCCCTCGAGGTGAGGAAGAGAGAAGGGAACAATGGAGATAAAAATGGTCTTCTCTGTGGGAGCTGTAGGCTCACAGGCTGCGAAAGGAGATGTTTGTAGTCTCAATTTGCTGTATATCTTTAAGAAATAAGCTGGCTTTGACCAATGCCACAAGCTTTTCCAGTGGCTCTACAGACACTGTGAAGCTTCCTTTGCATATCCTATGCTTAAAAATTTTATAAGCTGAGCTACTCTTGTATTTACAGATAGCACAGCAACAGGGACCCATAACCGGTAAATAGAGTTGGATGGTACACCCTTTTTCTTAGGGGTTATGTGGAGAGATTATGGGCTTCAACAATTTAACTGCCTTGTTTTATTTCTACTTTATATTGCAGTTGCATCTGGAAATCAGAAAATTCAGTTTTAAAAATAAGAGATGGAGAGAGAGGGGAGCAGAGGAGAGAGGAGGAAAGCAAGGAAAAAAGAGAAGAAATAGAGCAAGTTAGACTGGATGCGTTCAGTTGCTTATTTGGCTTGACCTAATCACAGAGATTTCCCCCAAAACTATTAATATCTGAAAGCTGAATGCCATTTTACTCCTTATTCTCTCATTATGTTTTACTGTTTCCAGAGAGATGGGCAGCAAAGCGTCTCTCTGACATTGCACCCTCGACCCCATGAAAATCTTTAACAGATTAATGTCTATAGTCTCGTATCTCTTTAGTAGCTGCTAATCTATGCAAAGCAAATTGTTTTGGATTTACCTAGAACATCATTGCCCACCCTGTAATTTGTAACTGCTGTTTGCAGTGACAGAAACTCTTAATCACACTACACGCTAGAGATATAGCTTAAACTCATTAAAAGCAGCAAACTTTTTAAGGGCAAAACACCAGGAGCAGCTAACCACCTTGGCAGCTCGATTCTCAACAAAATTCTTCCGTGGGACAATCCCTTCCAGGGATTATCGTCCCTTGCACCATGCTTCTTGCCTGCGAGAACAGGCGTTCGTTGGCTTGGATCCACCAGCTGCACCCATCTCCTCTTCGTGCCCACTGCTCCCACCTCCATGGCATCCCACCACACTGCTGGAGTGGGGCAGAGAGGAGCCACGCCGTGGGGCAGCACTCCCCAGCACCAGCCTCCCACCTCCCGTCCCACAACAACTCACCAACCCCCTGGTAGGACAGCACTCCTGGCCGCGGATCTGTCCTCAGGTCTACCACCGTCACCACCGCTGCGCTGCCTGAGCACCTTCTTGACGAAAATCAGGATGTTCCACCTAGTACAGAGACATACCCATTTAGACCAAAATGTATCCGAGAACAATTTTCGCATGAAGATGTTCCTTCATTCCCATCTGTGCATATCAGTTTTAAATACCGCTTGCACTTTCCAAACTCTTGCTTCACCAGAAAAAATAGCCAGAGCGAACTACAAGAAAAAAACAAAACCAAAAAACTCCAACAAAAAACAAATCCAGATGAGTAACGAATAAAAACCAAAGAAACAAGGAAATGCTGAAGCAATCACTCCTCCTTATACATTTGTTTTGCTGTCTGACGTACACAATAAATTGTAACAGTTACCAAATAACCATTCAGGTTCAAATGATGTACACACATCTATAATCTTAGTTAGCTGCTTGCTGGCATACTTCAGGAATGCCACTGTGTCCTCCAGTGTAATTCTGTATCAATGACTTTTCCAAATAAATCTAGTTGCTGGTTTATATTAATGAACTGTCACAGTTCCCATTGTTTTCCCATGGTCTTGCAGCTGCATTCTTTCACAGGTGCTTGGCAAATTAAAATGATGCTGGTTTGGGGTTTCAGGCTGATACAAAATCACTCCTTCAGCAGATTGTTAGGGAGTTATTCATGCAAGAAACACATCTTTACTTTAGACAGTCTGCTTTTCTCCTTATCCTCCTCTTCCTTCACTGACCCTTCGCATTTCTGATGCTTCCTGGCGATGAAATAAAAAGCAAGATTGCTTCTTGTTTCCACTTCGAGAATAACTGGTTTGACAATAATAAGCTTGGAGTGGAAAGCATGGCTTGACTCTGCTCTGTTATCCTGATGAAAATCAAAAGCACTCATAGTGAAGCCAGCGTGCTGGGCCTCATGATGGTGTAAACTGGCGTAGCTCTGTTGTTTGAGTGGAGCTGGACTAGCTTACAGACTAGCCAAAGATCTGGCACAACTTAAATGGCTGTAACTGGTAGGATAATCGGGACAGTAATTTTGTTAATCTACTACAAAAATAGAACAATAATGGTAATGACGATCATTTAATTTCTAAAGCACAATTCAAGGTGAAATCTTAAAGCATTGGGAGTATTTATGACAGAACTCTCTGCCCCTGATCCTGGGAAAAAGCAAAGCCCGGCAGCTTTCCCTGAAGTCAGCGGGAGATGTGGGTGCTACCACTTCCCAGCCTCAACGCTCCCACTGCTCTGAGACAGAGAGACTTTAACCACCAGTTACAGAGTTAGAGGCATCTGACATTTCAGGCTGTCGCCATTTTTGGATGCAAAAGCTGTAACATTCTGGTAAGGACCTCATCTGATGGCAGGCATCTCCACTGATTTGCAGGATCTTTGTGTACTCAGCAGGGAGATGCTTTCTCGTGGTGGGTGACTGCAAGCAAGAACCAGCCCTGGGTGCTTTGAATTGCCAGCTGGAGGCATCTTAGCTTTTGCTATTGACTCATATTAAGCCTAGGAATATCAGCTGTTTCATCTACATCTTCAGACTGGACCTGTAAAGTCACAACCTATGAATCTCTTTGCTCTGGCACCTTTCTCAGTGCAGGAGCGGAGAGCTGCCCTGAGAGCTCGCTAACAGGCCTGTGGCCGAGCCCCTTCCGAGCACAAACAGAACAAGAGGAAAGCGTTAGGTCAGCTGAATTAGATATTCAGCTGGTGTAAATCCGTGCAGCTTTCCCTGACTCAAAAGGTAGCACGCTGTATGCTCATCCCCTGGGTAAGGCTGATCTCGAGGAGGTGCAGAAAGGGTCATGGAGGAGTCCGCAGGCTGCACAGACCGCCAGGCTCTGCGGATCCATAGGAAATGTGCACACCAGCTGTGCCTCCGTGACTCCCCACCGAACCCAAAAGCTCACTATTAAAGTCATGGGTGAGGATGAGGTATTAAATATTTGCCGTGAGGTTAAACAGTTATTGAAATGATCCAGTGGGGCATCATTGCTTTTATTTAAAATATTTCACTTGTGACTCAATATTAACAACAACAATGAGAACATTTAGTATGCAAGAACCTATTCATTTACGCTAGCCAGATGCAGTTTTGCTTTGTGTTTCCTCCCTCTAGTGCTTTTTTTTCCTAATCCCTCATTTCTTTTCAACCTTTTAAGCTCTCTCTCTAGTTTTACAGACAACGCAATCAATGTATCTGAACAAGGCCCTAGAGTTCCTGCTGGGGAACAGGAGGTCATTATATTTTAGGGATAACTTCATGCATTGCCATTACTCCTTCTAAACCAATTTTAAGATATTTATTTATATTTAGGGCATATTAAGCAGCAAAAGAACGTTGCACTGGAGATGATACACACCCCACAGTCAGTAGGTCCTGCGTTGGCAGTTTTCAGATCTTCTGAACAAGGACAAGGCGGAGGGAGATCTTGTGTCAATGCCTGTTTCCTTGTCTCATGCGTAGGAGGTGGCCCAGAGACAGGGCAGAAACACATCTGTATCTCTGATGCTCTAGCTGGGGTGTCTGGAAGCACCGACCACAACTCTGCTGTAGGGGTATCATACCAGGAAACAGTAGCTCTGGGACCCGTACTCAGACTACGTCCCGCTCTGCCTATTCCCTCTTCTGGTCTCTCTTCACTTTCTGCTGCGTAGAGCTTTCTGGTTTCCTGCAGATCAACTAACGGACTTCACCCAACAGGAGGACCTCTCCTGCCACCTTACTGATCACGCTGCTATGCAACGTTTGACACACTCTGGCAAGTGACATAGGGCAGTTTCAGGGTAAAAGTCAGCACGTTCCTCTTACCACAAAACTGAAGAGCCTCGGAAGTGCACAGACAAAATTACTAGAAAAGCTTGTCAGGTTTGATTCTACCGTTCCCGACGCTCGGGTGAAAGTTATCAGATTTGATTCTACCATTTACTGTATTCAACTGAATGTTATCAGCACTGCTCAGGGCCAGAGAGAGGTGAGTGCCCAGACCTGACCAAAACAAAGTCTACAGTAGATTTATTTACTGGCAGAAAGTTGACCGGGTGTGAAGCAGTAGCTGCCAGTTAGCAAAGAGGATCCACGGCCTGACAAGACCTCCCTGGAGCTATCACCCATCAAGTTTCCTACAATTTCCAAGCCACAATATTATTAATGATACAGGTTCCTAATAAAGATGACAACTTCAGGTAAATTACATGGATTCATATGCTTTTGACTGTATAATCGGTTTAGGCTGCAGGGCCCAATGTTCAACATAAAATGTGCCATCCATAAAATGTACTTGCCCCCAGACTCCAGCTCCTGGGTTTGGTCCCAAAAGGACTGGGAGGCATGGGGGAACAGGTTCATCTTGATGGAGTTAAGGGAGAAAAGGGCATTTTCTTTTTCAGGAAGGACAGCTTACGCCAAAAACCCCACATCCTGATCCTACTGGTTCTGATACCAACCAAGAGCTTTTCACCAATGTAAAACACATCTCAGATCATACAGTACACGGAACTGGAGCATGATGTACACCTTCTTCATGGTGTTGGGTGTTGTGATCCAGGGGTATGGATCTTAGGGGTGTTGTGATCCAGGTTCATCCAATGCTGTAGGTTTGCCTGTTTTGCAAAACAACACATGGGTACGGCAATGAAGGCTATAGGAAAACAAGCTTACAGGGTCATGATATGTAAGAAGAAAGTAGTGCAAGCAAAGATCTTGCAGAAAAGCAGCAGATGCTAAAGAATTGTGTCTCAGGATTTCTACACTGTTACACTGAGTACAGTGAAGGTGTAGAATGGCACTCAGACACTGCACGTGGTGATAGACGAGAAAGCCTACGAAGGTAAGTGTTACAATCAGCATGGGGATTTTGTTGATAGCAGTAAGATTATCTGTTATGGATCCTAGCTGTGAGAAACTGGGTACCCACTGGAGACACACGTCGCAAGAACCCACTTGAAAAAACAGCAGGCAATAGAATAAGAGAGCGCAGAACCATCACCGGCCGTGGCAAACGGCACCGTACTGTACACCAGAGAAAAATGGATAGCAGAAGACGGGAAGATTTTCTGAAGTTAACATCCTAGGCAGTTCATATTCTCCTGAGTCGCATACGCTCAGTGAAACCTTACAAGTTGCATTACTTGAGTTCAAACACAGATCTCACCCTCCACCTTGCTTTTTCAAAAGCCAGCATTCAAAAGTGCTCTGCTTGCTGCTTCACTCATCTTTATGAACTGATTTCTTTCTAATGGACCAACAGCACTGTTTTTTCTTAAGGACCTCACCTAAACCTGGCCTGCAGCTATTAAAATCATACCAACTGGTGTGGACAGGCTGTTCCACTGCCCCCAGCTCACACAATGTAACTCACTTGGTTTTTATTCTTCCTCTCAAAATGATTGTTTCTGAGCATGAGAAAGTTCAGCCCATTGTGTGGTGCTGATTATATCTGTAAAAAATGGCATATCATAACCGTATTTCTTGCAAAAATTTAGAATAGGTTTCAACCTTAAATATGACTGCTCTTTTTTAAGATTCCAGAGGGCCCTATTAGCCATACCACATCAGCTATCAATGCAGAACTCTGTACATCCAAAAGTACATCCAAAAATTTGTCTAGCTTATTTTTAAAAAAGAATGGGAGAATCTTTATTTAAAAAATCCTAAAACTGCAATATTACTGCAACTCCGTCATGTTAAAGGGATGATGTCAGGTAGTTTAGTTTAAAATTTAACCTTTTATCAAACCCAAAACATTCTACAAAAGCCAAACCCTAGTTCGCTCTCTATTTGTGACGGTCTTTTCTTGATATCTTCCCCTTAAACCTTGCCTCAGCAGAAAATTTGCCCAGTTAAGGACAAGAAAAGACTTCGGAATTTGATCTCATTTTCAATACAAATGTCTTCATGCTTTTTAGGAAACATTGCTTAGAATAACATTTACATTGGAATTAACCGCTGTCCTGCAATGCAACATTAGCCCACAGAGGGCTTGCTACTGGTCTGTACAGAAATGACAAGTTGCAGGGTGTTTCATCTCTTTCTTGCCAGCTGCTAATTGCATTACAAGATGCTAACTTTAAGCATATGAAAGTCTTATTTCCAGCCTCCAAGCAGAAAGGCAAGTCCAGGGAGGTGCCGCGCACCTGCAGCTCCTACACAATTTGCCCTAATCAGGTTATTCTCCCTCTCCTGGGTGCTTACAGGCAGCCTGTTATCTTAGCAGTTGGGCATTTCAGTTCAAATCCTAATGCTCCCTGTCACTGCAGTCAGATAACTCCACCCCACGCGACTGCCAGGGTGTGCTGAAGCTTAGTTACTCGCCCAAGACCCCAGCAGATGTTTGTAAGGGAGCACAGGTTTGACCCAAGTCAGAGCTTAACCACTGTCCATCCTTTCCCTCTCTCTGGAAGCCGGTGAGATCCTGTTGGTGGTTGAATTACAGTAGCGTTACCAAAATACACAAGCCGACCCTTAGACTTTTCCCAGATAAGAAAATTCAGTAAATACAGTGGTAACATGCTTGGGCTTGATTTTGTGCCATTTGTAAGAAACATTTCTTCCTGGTCTGCTGGCTTATTACTATATCATGCTATCCCACCTTCTCCCTTCATCCCAGGGTGAGGTATTGGGTCTACTCAGTGTTTTTCGCTAAGATGTCTTTGATGTCTTTTACGATTTCTCATAGCCGGAGGAAGCTTCTCTCACACTTCCTCACGCTGGACATTTGGGTTGAAAGGCACGGCACTTAGGATTTGGTCATGAGTGAGGTGCAAAAAGTAAGCAGATGTTATAAGTGAAGAAAACTAAATTAGATCATGGAATTTCAGAATTTTTTCATTTGGAGTCACAGCTGGGAAGTTATTAGGAACAGAAATAAGGACAACTATTTTCTTTCAATATCTTGTTTTCAACCTGAGAAAACTTGCCTGAGCTCATCTTAAAATTTCGCAGTGACAAAGTCACCTCTCAGCCACTTTCTCATTCACCTATTCTGAGGTTGTCAAACCTGTCAAACACTGTCACTGGGCTGTGAGCTACAAGTTTAAGAACGCCTTTATAGTCTGCAGAGATATGTGGGTGTAAGATGGCCAAACATAGGTGTCTATGCTAGGGTGAGCAGAGGCACGTACCTCACATGTAAACATCTAAAGTGCAGACAGCCTAAATTTAGATATCTGAGTCAAGAGTAAATCTTTCCTGCAGCGATAAGAAGCACTTCATCGGGATCCAAGACCAACAGAGGTTTGATGCTAGAAAACTCATGCCGCTATGGGTTTTCTGCTCTTTGTATTACTGTTTCCTTTCCAAATTCATGAAGATGAAAGTTAAGCTGTTCCTAGGTCTGTGCAGTAATTGCACAGTGGAATATAAACCAGCTGCCCTTATAACTTGTGAATAAAAATAACAACAGAGCTGGGGAATTCAGATCTCACAGTTCAGCAGGAGCCTATCCACTAATCCTGCTATGACTCTACTCTCTCAACAGAAATGTCATGGTGTGTGAATTGACTTGCATGAAGATCTCGTTCTTATTCATTGCTCCTGATCACTTGTTGAATGATGCCAGGTTGATAAATTACATTTGAAACATAATCTATAACTGACCGGCTCTTCTTGAGCAGGGTATGTCTTCAGATAAGCCACCACACCATCAATTTTGACCGTTACATGCTACACCTCAAAACTTCAGCAGTAGGTTGGAGAGTGGATGAAAAAATATTTTTGTAAACATAAAGCAGAAGGTACTAGACTGACTGTTTCTTGGCAAAGGAGATGCAGACTGACTGCCTGTGCCCACACAAGAGGCTGGAAACCAGTAACAGGGCTGGCTTCAAATGAGAGCAATTCATGTCCTCACTTGGTTAGAGGAGCTTACAGTTTCACTGGTTGGGGACCACTAAATTGGTGCGATGATCTGGACTGAGATTAGAGATGGTTATTTTAGATAAGGTAAACAATAATTTCTGGGATGATATCGACCAAAAAAATTATGCCAGCTCCTTTGCCAGATGCATAACATAATTCTGAGATCTGCTGTTCCCTGCTCAACAGTTTCCAGGCTCTTTGTGTTAAGGGTTCATGCATCAGTCATTCCCTTAGTGCCCCTTCCTAGCTGCTGTAAGCATCCTGCATTCCTCTCTAACTCCATTTATTACAGAAAATCTGTAGGGAGCAAAGGCTGCTGCTTCCTTCTCTAATCTTTCTACACTGGTACTATTAAAAATCCAGAAATCTCCATGGGAACACGACTTTGTTCTGGATGTTGGGTTCCCTTTCTTCACCATTACCAACGGGAGTTGACGGCCCTGCACCCAGGAGCATACGCTGCTGATGCACAGCATTGCCGGAAGACTTTGCAACAAGCACGTTCAGGCTCAGGTTAGGTATCACCCGGTCCTCGGGGCCGGGCTCCTGCCAGGGCAGAGCAGCTCTTCCCTTCCCCGCTCACGTGGGCGCATGCCCCAACGCTCACCAAAGCTGGAACTGAGACCCTCGGCAGAAATGTGGACAGTATATACAAACTGTGCTATGTCGAACGCAGCCCTTCATGAATAACTGTTCTGCCAATTTAAAGTGAAATGAGACGAGCCTTTCAGAACCTATCATTCAATAAATTCAGCACTATTATCTATATTTTTGCTATGCAAAATATTAAAAATAATTTTACTTGGGAATCATGCAGCTATAAGCATTTTAAGCCTTGAATTACTTCCTCCCTCTTCTGCCAAAAGACACACAGTTAAACAACATGACGTAAAAAAGAGCCAAACGTTCTGGATCTTCTCATTTTTCTCAAGTTGGAATGCTGGAGGTGCAAGTGTACGCGCTCTTTTCCACAGCCATGAAGGCAAGAGCTCTACTTTCCTCCCATGCAACAGTCTCAGGCAATGATGCCCTACATTCCCTATAGCTTGTTGGGACATGAGATATATGTAATCTCTTTTGACTAATAACAATTTTGTCACTATTCATCATCTGTGAACATATACAGAGGAAGAGGTCAGGAGAAGGCAAAGTGCCAGCCCTTCCTTTCCGTTGTTAATATTCTTGGAATTCAATAACAGTCAGAGAAACAATTATGTGGACTATTATTTCAGTGTTTCCTTTTACAACAATATAAAAGGTACAAAATGAACATTTCTGTATGATATACTATATTCACTCTGATAGTATGCTGATGTTTTCAATTACTCTTGTTTCCAAGATTACATTGCACAGATAAAATAGTCATCTTGGAACACCGAAAAACAAAAAAACCATCATTCTCCATTTATGTAAATTCTATTATTGACAATTATAATGAAGGCCACATAGAGAAGTTGGTGCATTTGCTTTCATCCCTTCATTTTTTAGGCTTGATTGTTCAAAACTCCACTTAACTGAATGAATAGATGATAGCACACAAGAATATTTTCTTTTAAATAAGACATTTAATTATTATGTTTTATATGATGTGGAACATAAAAGTCACTTGGAAACAGATTCAAAAAAAGGCTTCTTTAAAAAACGTGGGTTTTCTTCAAGATTATTTATTTTGGGTGAACAAGTTTTGTAAAAGTGTCCAAGTGATTTAGGAGCTTAAATCCAGGAATAAGCCAATGAAAGCAGAGCTGTTAAGATACCTAAGTATCTTTGTACAATGTATTTTAAACAATTTTGAACAAGCAAAGATTAAGAGGAAGACAAATTTGTCTAGAATGTAAGTAATTTGTCCATTAATTACGAGATATTTTATGTGAAAAGTGAATGATTTTATATACACATATATATGTATGCCTCAAATATATATCTGAATATTTTTTTAACGTCATGTGTATTACAATTTTTATTACGCCTAAATTTATGTGCATAATTGAAAGAGGACCCTAGGAAAAGAATGTTTTTGTATGAAGCCAAACAAGATACAGAAGTAGCCAAATGAAGGCTCACCGAGGAAATAGAAAAGAAGGTATTACTTGCAGGGAGACTTACTTGATGGCCTCAGCTAAGCTAGCAATGTTACACTCGCAAGGTCTAAACCCAGGATGAAGGGAATACCACAGCCTACATTACCACGTTGAGGAGCAAGCAGCAGCAGAAGGCCACTGCCAGGGACAGGCAGAGGAGCATCCTACGGAGGTGCATTTTGTTTCTCTGTGCACACGGAAGATATTTGGGCTGAGTGGAATTGATCAAAATTTGCCAAAAAGGGGTGAGAGCCAGTCACTTCAACTTTCTAACCCTTTCTCCACGAAATGTAGTGAACAAGTGCAGTTTTGTTTTGAAGAAGTTGCTTTACAGTCATTTTATTGACCCATATATAAAAATACTTTACTGGTGCCAAATAGAGCTGGCTAAGTCGTGGTGAAATACTTGGGAAGCAGAGAGCCGGTGCAGAAGAAGCCGTGCCCAGGATACCCCACCCTGCGACAGAAGGGAGGGACACCGGAGCGAAGCGGTCGAACACGCAGCGTTCCCCCTGCCCCTCCTGCCCATCCCTCCTTCCACCTCTGCCTGCCAGGCACGATCCCTACCGCGCTCTCTACAGCCTCCTCTGCGGCGAGCCGGCAACAACTAACCAGGGAACAGCGAGCCAAGTTCATATCCAGCCTACCTCTTCACATCAGTGAAGTTACAATGGAGATTAATTTAACTCAATGTGTTTTGGTCTATTATTTCAGTAATCGTTAGGTTTTACTGAGCGATCTGGCACTCAGATTTGCTTGGATTGTATTCTCCTCTGCTCATACGGCTCCTGCTCAGCAATAGCCAGACTTAGAGCTCTGTCTGTGTCCTATCTCTTTTTTTCAGAAGAGCTACTTTTAAAACCTGGTGCTGACTGAATTTCTAATCCTTAAAACATTTGCAGAAATAGAGATTTCATCCCACACAATGGATTATCCGAAAGAAAAAGAAATGTTGGCACAAATACCACTCTGGCTGGGGTTTATTCTACAGCAAAGCAAATAATCTGAAAGAACAGAAGAAGTCTGGTGGCCTGACTCCCATGTGTAGGTAGCATTGATGAGTAACTTCAAATTTCTATCTGCAATACTTAACTGTAACTTCAGCTAGTCATCTTGTGCCTTAAATAGACCAGAACGTTTTTCATTACAGTGTGAAGATATGTCAGCTTTTGAAAGCTGAGTCTCCTTTCAGGAAACTGTAAGTAAATTTTCCAGCCTTTAACTTCACTATGGTCTGGCAAAATCTGACCATTTTCATGTATGTCTCTTGTGTGTTTTGTACTTCTTCACCCCAGGTAAGCAAAGGTTTTTCCATGAAGCATGGACACTCAGGTTTATCATGCTCAAACATCATTCCTTGTGCTCACAGCCACAGGATCGGGTGCTCAGGATTCTTCCACACCTGGATGCCTTGGAAGTTGCTATGGGCTACCGCCATACGTTTGATCTCGGACAACCGTACACCTCAGAATCGGCATCTGTGCCAAACGCTCTTTGGGCTCCGTGGAAGAAGCAACGCGGCAGGTTCGGCCGAAGCCGCGCCAGTCAGAGGTCGTCCTGACTGCAAACACAAGGGCTTTGTGGTGGTGCGTGTGCGAGAGGCAGGAAGCTTTGAGATGCAGCAGAGCGTGATCCAGTGAGAAAGACAAGTTTGAAAGCACAGACCTGCTCTTGAGCCAAAGAACTAGGGATATCTCAACAAGACAAGTCTTTAGAACATTTGTATGTGAATAAATTGAGAGTACACCTGACTAGTATTGTCTATCATTAGAATATTTGATATAGCCAGAAAAAAAAAAAAAAACAACCAACTTTGGGGCACAAAGCATTTGTACCATTCTGAAACAGAAGTGGGAAACTTCCGGATAAGTATGGGTGGAACACTTGTGCAGAGTTCAACTTAATGTGTTGTTCAATTAGCCAGTTGGAGAAAAAATGTAATTAGCATCTGCTGAACAAAAAGGATCGTTAGCACGGAAAGAGGTGGTAAGACCCTATGGGATACGGTACAGTTAGGTATTTTCAGTATTGAAATCTGTGGTTTATCAAAAAATACAAGGGCTCAGAACAGTAAAATAAATTATGCCTAATCTTATATAACAGAGGGGCAAAAGGGCATTAGTTATACCAGTCATAGTCACACTTAGGTCAAGAAGAACTTGAGACTTAAGTTCTAAAGATAACGGGTAAGTTCTAAAATTAATTTAATTTTTAGAAATTGAAATTTTGAAGTTTAATTTCTAAGAATTTCCTCAGTTGGCAACACCAGGACTAGAGGCTGATAAAAGTAATGCAGACTTCAAAGGCAGGTCTCCTAGCTCAAGTGCTGTGCTCTAAAGTTTTGTATTTAATCTTCACAGGTAGCCCAAGCTGAGCAATCGTGTCATAGCTCACCAGCGTGTTACAAGTTAGGAGCAGGGATTTTCTATGCCACCCAGATAAAAGGTAAAACTTGAAGACTGACAATTAAGGAGCAATTAACCTGTTTTTCATGTATTAAATCATTCACCAGAGAAAGCCAGAGTCTTGTTACTGTAACAACATTGTACTGCTATCAATTTAAAAACTGAGAAACAAACAAAACCCCTTGTTTGGAAAATCACTAAATAAAGCACAGAATCTTCCTTTCCTTTACATCACTTTACACAGATAAAAATAATCTGAGTTTTTGGAATCTTCAGACAACAGCATGTCCCTGAACTTCTAAAGGTAATGCAATGACATGTCAATGAAATGTAATTGCCTGTTTCACTGCATCTCACAGAGAAAATGATCTAGACTGACGTCATGTTTTAGATGCTGAATATATTACGACACACGCCACCGTTGCCTGGAGCCCTTGGCACGTGGCTTACATGCCCAGAACCTTGTTGATCCCTAACAGCCATTGTTGACACTAACAGCCATCGCTCCATCTTCGTTGTCTTAAACATTCCAGACTTTGAATTTGTCCCAAGTGCTACCAAAATCTCTTTCTTTGCCCTTGCAGGTCTGGGAAAAGCAAGGTAACAAGGAAAGGTAGTATGCGTTTTTAATTCAGACAACGGATAGAGTTGACAAAAAATCAACATACTTTTGAACAAAATCTCTTTATCACACCCCTTCCTTACAGATACATACTTATTAATAAAGCAGGGAAGAAAGTGAAATGCCAGAGCTGGTGAAAGGACTGTTACTGAAAGCTTGACGACTTTTTCCAGTTATCTGTTGGCCTAATAAAAGACACTGCGGTCTACAGCCCCCGCAGTCCTGCTGCTCCTTTTCCCTGACCCAGACAGGGCTTCAGCACTGCTGTGAAATGGCATTACTCTTCTGATTCGTGATATTTTGGCATCTCACTGTTTATTGTCTTTTTACACCTGTAGGAAAAAAATGTGATGGGTAGGGTACTGGAAAAGATTTTCTCTCCTGACTCATAGCTAGGGTAAGCTTTTACAGGATGCTATCTGTTGTAGGCTGCCCAGAACCAGGAACAGTACGATGCAGTGAGATTCTTGCTACACATCTACCTGGGGGTGTGAGCTTGAACTTTCTAGAGACTCGGGGTTTTCCTTTAGATCACAGCTGAAGTTACTGCTACCAAAAAGAGTATGTCTGCGATCCACACGGAGATAAAGAAAAATACATTTTGTCAGAGGAGGTTCTTTTAATATTGAAGTCATAAGAAGGAAAGAGGGCATAGTTCCTGAGGCAGAGCCTAAAAATAGCAATTTAGGTTTTGCCTCCAAAAGAGCACTAAATACATGTTTAATTTTAACCACATGTGTGTTCCCATCTTGATTCAACACAATGTTTAAGCATGAAGCACATGCTTAACTGGCATTTAAAAATATACCCTCAGTGTTAAGCACATACGTGTGTGCTTAAAACCACAGAGATAAAACTGCTCATGTCCCTACTTCTGAGCATATATTTACGTGTCTTCTTGTCATTGTGCATAAGAAAATTGAGTGCTTTGTTACAGTAAAGGCTGCTCTACTGCCATAGAAAGCACTGCAGTGGTCCAAAGACATCTGCTGAGAGCGCTTGTTTCATTGCAATCCTCTGAGTAAAGCCTGGGGTGTGGAAAATAGATGGAAGGAAGTAAGCATCTGGTTTCATACTGAATGCATTCTTACAAGAAGATAGATTTTTTTTCCCAACTTCAAATCCTGAAAAGAAGGCATATGAAAGAAAGAAACTCAATGCAAAAGCCCACTGTGAGAGCAAAGGGTTCAAAAGAGTGGAGGAGACATTTTGTTAGGAAAAGGGAAGGAGGTAGGACGTCCACCCAGCACTTGCGGCTATAAAAATAACACCTTGTTTGATGGGTTCTCTAAGGATTTGGGGTGATTTTTTGCAGTGACGGTGGACACTATGCAAAGCCTGAGATAGAAAACTCAGCAAAGACCCACAGAGTCACTGTTTTGTCAGAAGGGATGGTGATATTGGTAACCGAGGGTGAGTACGTTGAATTTGACAGTGATAAGCTCCTGAGTGGATGGGAAATTTAAACAGAAAAGTTTGCAGAGTGAGGCTGCAGAGTGTATTCTCACCCTGTAGAGTGAGAATATAATCCTCCTGCCTTGCATATTCATCCACATGACACAATAGTGGGAGAGCTTCCAAGGTACTTATTAGCCAGAAGTGTGAATGTTGGCCAGATGGTTTCTTTGGATTCTGAATAGTCAGGAGGATCAGACCTGTGATTTATTGTGGGTTCGGTAAGATATGCAGCTACAATAGGCTTTGCTGCTGTTGTTCGGTCAGCTATGGTTGCATGTTGATGCTGCTCTTGCTTTACTAAATCCAGATGCCTTGGGTGAAATGGTGGACTTCCCAGAAGCCAAAACAGCAGTAGCCAAAGACAGCTGAACAGATTGTCTTGCAGTTCTTTGAACGTCTCATTGGTCATTTAAATATTTACTGCCAAATTCGATCTAGCATCTTCCTTTATGTCATTAGCAAGAACAGTGAATTTAAATTAAGAATCCGGAAAGTAGCCCTAAATGTATTTCCTGAAAGCTGAGGTGTGGACGGACTCCGGGTAGTTCTTCCCCAAACATTTTGGCATCCATGGGAAGACTCCTTGAGGATTTTACTTTCTCTTTCAATGAAGTTTTTTAATTAATTGTACTAGAATGAAAAAGCCTGCTTTTGTAACATATATCACTGGTTTACATACACGTTTAATACTTAACTCTGTGATGGCCTGTTCACACTTTCAAAAAACATTTACAAAGCTGACCGACAGAGTCCTGTTTTGTTCTCAGTCCACTTCACTGATTTAGTCCCCACTACCTGCTTTTGCTGACCAAACTCGCTGAAATGTAGAATTCACCAAAATTTTCTGAGCAGCTTCGTAGTAGGAAATACATTAATGTTCACAGCATTCCATGAAACGCTCCAGTTTTCCATCGAGTACTGAAAGATATTTTATTGCTTTTTATAATACTCAAAATATATGTGGAAGGTGCACGTATATTTACCCTTTCAACATATATATTTCCTCTTCTGTATTTACTCTATGATTATTCAAACATTGCACAAATAAATGCATAGAGTAATGTGCAAAGTGCTGAAATTCTAAATTGGCAGCATTTGCAAGCCAGCGGACACCCACATTTCACAGCTGTGGACTGCCATGTGCACTACAGGGCCCGAAAGAGCAGAAATCATCAGGGATCATTTACAGGAAACAAGGTACAAACCCAGCTAAATCCCCCTGTGGCCAAAGGTAGATTGCATGTGGCGGTTTGCTGCAATAGTTTTTCAAACTATCCCCCCCGCCAAATCAGCTCACATTTACTGAGATTTCTGCGATGAGACCAGCCCTCCATGACAATGAGAAACTATTCTACTAGCATCCACAAGCTCAATTTAAACTTTTTGCATGGTTGCAGTATCTTTACAACAACCTGTTTGAAGAGTGCTTCTATTTTTCTAATCTCTGAAATAAATTTTCTTTTACCTGGCCTTCTCTTACAATTCTGTGAGAAGTTACTTGATTTTTTTCTATAGGCATCTTTAATTTCCAGTGGTAGGCTCAGGACAAACTACTAGTCTATCACTGTAACGAACTCCCAGAAATCTTCCCATTGCTTTCAACTACATTCTAAAATTTCTAGAGAAAATCCATTTATGTTGAAGGAAAGCATGCTCCAGATAAATTCTTCTATTTTATTTGACATTTTTGTTGTACTACATAAAAATCTGACAGCCCCTGATCACTGAAATTCATTATGTGAACTGGAAAAAATGCATATTTTATGCAGTGGATTCCCTGCTTCCACCATCAACAGAACACTGGAATGATCATTCTTCTAACAACTCTCACCGTTTTGGTAAGGCAAAATAAAGTTTTTGATTGTTTATGTAATATTCATTATTACAACATTTTTACGGAGTTAATCTGTGAAGGAGCATCTCACATACCCCACCTGCAATTTCAGATGTGTTACTAATTTTGACTAGTTACAGATATCTATCCATATATAGCATGTACATATATATATCAATATATATATAATATGCACATATATATATCTCCATAAATACATGGTTACATGTATCCAATGTCATCTTTCCTCTTCCTGAGTGGATGAACAAAGACCTACTTCCAACTTTAGTTTAATATGGAATTTGGTTCCCTCCAAAACATTGAAACTAGTTTGCCATGAAAATTAATTCTAGCAGATTTTCCTTCCTCATATTCATCCCAAATAATCAACCTAATGTTGACCAAATGTTAATAGATTTTTTTGGCAGTTTTCACATAGCTATTCTCTTTGTTTTCCCCTGCTGATACGGCACTCCACCTAGAAAAACAGAGATAGATCGATATAATCAAGCCTCTGATGACCATGCCAGAGAAAACATGGGTAAAATTATGAGCTGATCAATGGCAAAGCAGACCTTCTCCAAGATCTAGAAATAATATACCTGTCTCTCCAGTTCACAGTATTTAAATCAAATGTACAATTTCATGTTCAACCTCTTTATTAAGCATAAATACATGTTTTTTTAAAAAAAGTTAGATTATGTCCTAGGCTGTTCCCAGAAAACTCGCTTGCACTTGAAACAAAGGTTGAAATTTCTGTTATACACTGCGTGGTTTAATAAAAGGGGCTTAATATGGAAATGAAACAAATCTAGCATTAGAAAAATAAGCAGAATCAAAATCCATTTAACTGAAACCTGAAGCTCTTTATATTTAAATCATAATACACTTACAGTAGCAGCTTCACTAAAAACTGTCCTTGTCAGAGATAGCCCTTTATTCTTTCTTCTATATTGCTTGTCAAGTAGCTAATTCAAGTAGCTAATTGTGAAAATAACTAATCCAACCACCATGTATTCCTTCAATTATTTTCTTCTTCATCCCTTTTCTATTCTTATTCCCATGTATTTTTTACATCATCTTTTAATTAGATTAACAGGACAAGCAATGTATGTCGGCGCACAGTACCCAAACCCAAGGACCTCTGCTGATCTTCTATGTGTCTGGGCTCAATAATAAAAATAATGTATAATAACAATAACAACAATATGTTCTTAATATATATAATATATTACAATAACATATAATAATAATAATAATAACAACAACAATTTTCTGCCATCAATGTAGAGACTTCAAAGAACACTCAATATGTTAAATAATACCATTTGGGTGAATAGCCTATTAAACCTCATAAACTCTCTAAAAGGGTCTCTCCATATGATATACGAGCCAAGAAAATGCCATCTATCTTGGCATTTTTTAAGCAGGCTGTACAAAATGTTGTGAACTTTCCCCTTGGCCTTAGACAGTTTAAAATAATTTCTTGTGTAAAAATTATGAGGGTGGAGACCCACGTCCAAAAGAGGAGTATTAGACACAAGACAATTCTGGTTGTCATAGCCTGACTTCAGCTGGGCAAAACTGGATATGAAAACTCTTGCAGAGACCTACTCAAAACTATTTGGTGGTTTACTTTACATTAAGAAAAAAAAAAAGCTAAGCAGCTATTTTTATGATACTTGGCCTTAGAGTGTAAACATATCACCTCCAATGAATTAGCCATCACTAAGGTTTTTAATCACTTAGTCATACAGCAGCTGCACGCTTGTGTTCTTTCAGGAAGAGTGTCACTTTGAAAGAAGTTTCCTATTTTTGCAAGTGAAGAACAAGCATGTTTGATTTCAACAAAAACAAGTAACTAAGTTATTCTTGTTCGATTAAATTCTAGGAAGAAAGAATATAAAATCTCCAAGCGGATACATTTTCTTTAGCATTCTTCCATTATTGATTCAGCAAATTTGTTCCTGCGTGAATTGTGACACTTGTCCCATCTCTCTGAAGACATTAGCTGCAGCACCACCCAGTAACCGTGGGTTTAGAGCTGCCGGTGGCCTGAGCCCAGGCTCCGTACGCTAACGCTCCTTCCAGTGTTTCTTTAGAATATTTTTCTTGATCGAAATTGTTCAGAAGACAGAGACAGACAGCTGTTCTGAGATATTGAGGAAAAAGGTAACTTTTTGAAATACTGAAATAAATTCCTATTTTATTTCCCATGACATTTGGGAAACGACTGTAGATACTCCCATTTAGCACAAGATACTAAAACCTTCCACGGAACTCTTGCCTGCCTCAGACGTCAGTAAGACTCAAGTTCCTAGTGCCTCCTAGAAAAAGGTCCATAATATCTAATTCAGTATCTGCTAGAATTAACTAAAAGACTTCCAAATCTTAAGGCTCTATTCAAATGTCAGCATTTACATGAAAAAGATGTTTGAAACAACAGCAATATGACTTGTAGAATTTGCAAGCTTTGTCCTACCTTTGCACAGATAAAAATATTAGTTCAATGACAAAAATACAGACAAAACTGCTCATGAGAATAAAGTCATAGAAACTAAAATGATCGTATCTGAGATGGAAGCAGTACTCAAAAACGTTACTGTGCTCAATCTGGGGATGACCTGCAGCCCAGATGACTTAAAGAGCTGGCACAGTAAATCATCAGTCTATCAAACAAGTAGCACAAACATACTCCTGAAGCATGGCAAATGTGGACATCTTTTAAGAAAAGCTTAGCAGCCACCGAACCATTAGCTAGACTTTAATACACAAAGTTTAAGAATAAGTTTTGAAGAAAACAATAATTAAGCACATGGACGTAAGTCGGAGAATGACTTATGAAAGACAGATCGTGTTAGACAAATCTAATATTTTCCTCTGATAGGAAACCTTATGATTTAAGCACTCTAGATCTAGCGTGATTGGACCTTGGAAGTGTTTGATAATCCAACACAGAAAAAGTGTTAGTTAGCTTGAAAAAAAACACGATATTTAACTAACAAAAGAGGAGCTGACAGTAAGTTTTCTGAACGTACTGGTTGAATATAACCCACAAGTCATCAAGGATTAGTGCTGGAACTGATCCTACTGCGTATTTCAACAATGATCTCTGTAGTAAGGGGAGGAGTACGCTAATGAAATGTTCCAGTGACAAATTAAGGGAGGTAACGGCAATGGCAGGAGCATCATACTTGAAGATCTGCTCAATGAAGACCAAAGCGATAGAAAGGAGATTAGGTTTAATAATACATAATGAAAAATATACTTAGTGAGTGATTCACCTCATCTAACAGAGCCATCCAGAAGACAGGTCTCTAGTCAAATGCAGCTAGATAGGGATCCCTCCAGAGAGCGATTCATCACAGCTACTGTTGACAGGTCTTTCAGGGCTGAGGATCCACACCTGGCCTGCTAAGATTAGGTAAGGTGAGTCTACCAGTTTGATAATCATAACACAAAGGCTATAACCTGACAGACACCAGTTAGAAATAATACAGGAGAATGATCTGGACATGCTACTCAATTGCAAGATAAGTATTAGTTATCAATATGATATGGTTGTAAGAACTCAGAGTGATCCTAGGATGTGATCCAGGTTATTTCTAGCAGATGTAGGCAACCATTAATTGCATTGTATGAGATGCTACAAGGGCTGTATGTGGAGCGCTGTATGCAGTTCTAGTCAATCTGTTCAGAAAAGAGGGATTCAAGATGAAAAAAAGGCAGGGAAAGGCAACTTTGAAGAGAATGGAGAATCTATCATGTAAGGACCTTAATGTTTATCCTAGCATGATTAGTATTATTATTCATAAACAAAACCAAGAAGCAAACACAAGAGAGAAAGCACTACTTAAGTTACAGCATGATAGTAATAACAAAAATATCGTCATGCTTATGTTTACATGAGGAACTAAAAGACTTTTTTTTTTGTCAATCAAAGGACTGAGTTTCTGAAGCAGATTTCCAAAGAGAGCAATACAATAAAATTCCAGGTAGTTGTAAGATGATTCTCACACTTTATGGAAGAAATTATATGGTGTGTTTTTCTGACACAGTAGGGGGGTGATAAAGAAATTTTCTCCTCCGTATTTGAAATAAGAATTTAAAATAGAATTAAAAAATTAGTTGACCTTTTGACATAAGAAAAATAAGGGCATTAAACATTTCCCAAACCACATTCAGAGTTAAACTTTTCAAAGACATCTTTTATGAAAAGTTATGTTATGATGTTATCTCACAGCTCAAAGCTTCTTCCTTGATTGGAAAATAAGATTTGTCTTCAAACCTTACAATGGAGTTGTATTTGAACTGGTAATTCTGATATCCATACAGTTATATTTACGACTACTCACAAATTCCAAATTAGAAGAAAGAACAGAAAAGAAATAAAACCCAAAGGAAGAAAAGAACAGTTTGCTTCATACATGTACTATGTGGATTCGATCCAAAATCTAAAGAGAAATAACCTCTATTACCCTAACAAAGGGGTTGGTCCTGCAAAATGGCAGGCCATGCGAATTGTCAGCAATGACACTCATCAGCACACTGCATTCGTCCAGAAGCCTAGGCACTCCACAGGCAGTTTTGTTTGTGTTAGTGCAAAATGGACATTTTAGGTGGCATGTCTCATTCCTAACATCTCCTACCTTCATTTGTCAGCTTTGTGAGGAAAGCCATAAATTATATTATTGTAAGTAGAATATTTTGCTGTACTTTAGTCAGCAACTAGATGACAAGCAGTAGACAAACAGTAACAATAATGTTTGTTTTACTGGCTTTTCACTAAGTAAATCAGCTATGATACACCTCCAAATAACATTTCCTTATCATGTCATGAAAAAAATAGTATTTTAAAAATGTTTCCAGGGGAAAAACATTTTTTCCAGATGCTGGGTCTTTAGGAAATATTAAAGATACCCGCTGAAATCTTTATAAGAAATCGCTTTATTGCACATTTTGTATTCTTAGCTAAGCTGTCATCACGACCTACGTATTTCCATAACTACCTACATATGCCCATTTACTTGACTGAAGTAAACGGACAGAACTAACTTCATTGTAGTTTTGACTCAAAAAGAAAGGTTTACATGACAAACCTAAATAGCAAAAAAATAAAATAGATGGAAAACCTCTTTTGAATTAAAAAAAAACCTGTAGGATGAGGCTTTGAAGGGAATACTTTTTTTGTTTTATTAAAAAAGATTTTTGTATGTTAAAATTCACTTGTGTGGACTTTCCTCACTTACATACTGCACAGTCTTACAAAGAACAAAATATCACCGACTACCGCTGCTGCCAATGAACACAGTGGATGGTTACAGCACACAGCATTTCCAACCGGGCCGTGACTGCTCAGACCCATGGAACTGATGGTGAGGCTGAAGGATTTAGGAAATTCGTCACCAGAAAGGTCTAACAGAGATAGCCCCAAACCCTGCAATTACAAAGGAGAGCAGGTGAGGAAAGCCACTGCCCCTGCAGTGTGCTGGCAGAATACACGCATGCACATATTTTCACTGAATGCGAAACATCCCCTGTACCTATTGGCCTTTTTCCAAATCCACTGCCTTCTCCCTAATGGACTAAGGTATTGCATACCCGTTAAAACTATGCAGTACATCCTAAAATGATGACATTTCATTTTAATTGAAATCAAACATACTCTTCCAGTAGGGAATAAGAAAGCAAACCAAATTTTAATAGGAATTCACAGAAGTACAGAAGAATATTTTTCTCCCTCCTATATTATCTTTCCGTGGAAATCTGAGAACAAATATTTTTGAGGCAATAGATGAAACTTACTCTTAGTTAAATTGTACTGAAATTAGTGAAGTTATAGTAAGTATTAATTTTGTTCCTCTGTTTCTGTGGAAATGAGACTGTACTGGATATATGTTTATTAAATTACACTACTTATCATAAACTTCACAGTATGTACCTATAGATTTAGCCTCTAAAATAAAGTTTATTGGTAAAGGGAGTCTACTCTAAGTCTACTCTAGAATAACTTTGTGAATATTATTATTCTGGAAGAAGAGTGCTATTTTCTAAATTTGCTTTATATACTGTAAAAATTAGTTCAGATACACCAAAAAGACATCTTTTTTCTGTAAAGAAGCATCCCTGCAGAACGTGATTCTGGCACAATTCCTCTTTAGAGTCACATTCTTGTTTACTCTGAACAAGATTTCCTACTTACTTAAATTTTAATATGCTCTCTCAGAATTTCCCTCCAAACTTTCAAGCCATCAGTTCCAAAACCAGGCATACCTGAGAAGGGAAGAAAGGTGAAAGCACAGTTTTTGTTTCTGTGGACAGGCTGGACATAACGAGACTGCCCAGGAGCTGCAAAAGGTCAGACTTTTGCCAGCAGAGAGGCTGTAGCTGGTTAGGTGTTGGTATCGCGGCAGTCATGATCTCTCGATTTTCTGGGCTTCAAAGAAATGCCGTGGACACTCTTGAGTGCTAGTAATAGCTGGATGTGACAGCAACAGAGATCCCATCGGTCAAACAACTTACAGTCCTGCAAACAAGGAAATTACCCATCTCTAAAACACCTTCCTAAACCGGACAAGGCAACACACAGTGACTACTCCCTAGGCTGGTTACATCCAGAGACCGTACCCTCAGCTACTTCTTGCCAAGATGAAACTGTTTTGTGGAAAGAAATGGTTCTGAGCCAATTAAGAGCTCAGTTGTTACTTGCTAGCTGTTAGAAAATAGATTGCATAGCTCACAACCGTAATTCTGACCATACACTCAGAACTTCAGTTAGCAAGGTTAACTACAAATTAGGTTTGGGTTTTTTTTTCCCCTCTCTGTACCTTCCTCTTAGGAAAACACAAAATCCTATGATATTCCTACAGATCATGGCCAGTCCCCGATATCCACATTTTACACTATATTCCTGTCATGCACATTTTTCAGTCCTCAGACCTCGTATTGCGGTGCAGATGTCTTGTGACAGAGAATGTGAGCACAGAATTCAATAGTCATTATGAATTTCTATAGCGACTATGTTTTTTGAAACTACTGACAACGCAGCACTGACTTGTACAGCCTCCTCCGATCAGAGTGTGCTGGACTCTTACACACTCCGTTAGACTTGAGAAAGAGGTATGAAATTCTCAGCTTAAAAGATGTAAGGGCCAGACCTTGACAAATGTTTTATTCTTTGTTATTAAAGAAACACATTGATAAATATACAAGGAAAAACAATACATTTCAACTGCAAAAAAGAGCAGAACAATGTTAAGGGAAAAATCTGACAAAGAAATGTCAACTGTAGAGTGCTGAAGTGTCACAAAGCTTAAAACGAAGTGCCAGAGGTACGGGTGATGGAAGTGGCATGTCCTTGCTCTCCCGAGAACCGTGTGCTTTTCTCACTGGCTCACAGACTTTTCAGCTGACATCCAGAGAAGATTTTAGCTGTTTTAAGACCTATTTAATCCCATCAAAGTCAGCAGTAAAAATTTACAATTTTTTAACCAGATGTCTCATAGGACTTGGACGCATCGCTCAGTATGTATGATGCAGTCCCAGCCTCACTTCTAGGAAAGCCTTGCTGCTGACAGCGTCCTCAGCTGAAATGGGCATTTTTGAGGTGGGCAGCTGTTGTGACAAAGGACAGAGGACAGGACACTCCAAACACTCTTGAAGACATCAGTAAAAGTCATCCTCTCAGACTTCTGCCACTAAAGTTTGCAGCAAGGATTTTGAGTTCTTCTTAGGAAATCTCTTGGTTCCTCTTTCTTTGTCCCCAGAAGTTTTACCACGGTGAAAGTTTTCAGTCCTTAAACCTCCCATTCGTTCTAATGAGAATTTAGTTCTAATGAGAATTTTGACCCAATGACTATGGGATTTAAGTACTAAAAATATTTACCATTTACACAATGTACTACAGATTCAAGGTTCCTTGCAAATGTGACTTAGCCCATACATACTTGTGAAGCAGAAGAGACTTAAAAATGTCTATAATCATAATATAAACTACAAACTATAGAATATACATATACATTTAACTATATAATTTAAGCCATAAAAATAGTTACTGATGTCGCAAAGTCAAGTCCTTCAACCATAGTTCTGTCCCCTTGTTTTTTGCCTTGTTTCCTGAATGAAGCAGAATGTAACAAGGAAGCACTAAGGGACGTATTAGAGGTTGCATGGAAATTATAAGCTTTTTTTGTGCTTCGTTGTTCCACTTTTTTGGGGGGAGGGGAGAAGCAAACAGTTTAGTGGTTTGGGGGTTTATTCTATACAATTTATTAAGTTCAACTTTGTTCCACCCCTCCTTCATCACGAAAACTAACACACCAGCTCTGGATCACGTCTCTTTAATCTACAAGTTTAGCAGGAGGGAAAAGAATTAAGACTATTTTGGCCTAACCTAGTCATCCCACTTGTCTCCGCCTCTTCTCAAGGGTGTGCCGTCGCAGATGTGAGGATGCATACTGGTACCATTGGATAGGTCTGGAAGCCTTTCATAAGCCTTTTTTTTTCATTCCCACCCCCAGTTTGGTGTCGAGCAAGTTCCTACCTCGTGGGATGCCAACAGGGTTTGGATGGTGGGGCTCTGAGGCACGGCTGAGGAGACAAGCTTGGTCCTCCACTGTGCTCCATCAACTCTCTGTGGTCTCCAAGCTGAGGCTCCACTCCCTGGCTCTGAGGGCAGCATGGCCCTAGGCACAGAAAATATTCTTGTGTATTTAAAGAGCTGCAAGTTAAAGAAGAGAAATACCAATTTTTACCAGTTTATAATTGACCCAACTTGAATCCTGACACATCCCAAACATTGAGGGTGTTAGACTTTCTCCCAAAAAAGACCAGTAGTAACTTTTTCACAGGCATGCGTTATGTAGCCTAAAAATACATGCCACTACCATCTCTGTCTGGAACAAACACTTCTAAGATTTTTTCTTAGAACTGCTCTGCAATACCTGGACATTATTTTGGTGAAGGGTCCCTAAATTTACTACTGCTAGCTCGCTGACACTTCCATGGACTATCAGCATAGTCACACACAAGTGGTGAGTTCGTACACGGTGCAGCTTCACAGAGCACAGGCTGGGCGTCCTGGCATTAGGCTATTTTAAAGAAACTCATCAGGTCTTATCTTATTTCTGACCTTGTGAAAACTATTGACTTGCTTTTCTATTCTGGTGGTTTAGCACTCAATATCTGAAACACCATTATGAATAAAGTGAAGTGTAATATTTTATAGATGTCTGTGGCCTACTAGCAAATAAGTGAAGAGAGGGGAACTACTGCAAGGTGTTATCTCTGGGCAGAACACAGATATGTTCTCGATTCAGTGCCAGAAATACCCAGTTTTTTAAAATTACCTCTCACTACACATTGCTTCAAGGATATCCGAGCAAAGAACGGCAACACCCATGGAAGGAGTCATTGGCAATAACGTTGTGGTTTCAGCCTCGTTCCTTTAAAAATGACTCACCAGAAAAAAAGCTCAGAAAAGACCTCTGTCTTAATTATTGTCCTGGCCCCAACATGGCTCTTTTTATCTGCTTGTGCGGAGCCCTCACGCAAGGAACTTGCTGAGCAGCAGAGCCTGCACCCTTCTGCCCTGTTCCTGGGCAGCCACTGCCCTGCTGGGAGGGAAAAAGTACTGCTGCGGGGCGAGGTGCAGGACGGCGCTGCACGCCCTCCATCTTGGCGGAGGGCCCACTGAGCCCTGTGTTGAGCACGCCCAGGAAAGCCCTGGGAGAAGCAGCCTCTTGTAGACACGCTGACACGGCGAGCCAGGCAGCGGTAGCCATTCCGTCAGCACCGCTTGTGGTGTTGGACAGGAGAGTATCAACACTGTAGCTACAAACAGCTTCTTCAGCACACATTTTTGACACAGGCATTAATTACTTCATCACATGCCATTTTTTCCAGAGGGCCCCTGCCCAATCCCGTGCGCAGAGCGGATCGCACTCACTGAGCAAACTGCCATGCAGCCGCTTGTTCTGTTGCCGTCATTTGGTGCGTGGCCCTAGGATGTGTTAATGGCACTGTATGCAGGCTGTGCATGCCATGCCGCCAGAATTAGCAATTTCCACATGGGTTCTTCCATGGCATCAGTTATTGTAGCAACACAGTGCTTCATAACATTAATCAATTTATTTTCAAATAGCCTGATAAAATTTCCAAAGAGTTTATCTGCAAGGCCATAAAGAGTATCCACTGAACATGTGCACGCTCAACTTTTTCACGGGTTTACGATAAGGCCACATTTTGATGGATTTTTATAGGAATGAAAAAGGGCACAATCATAGCCCCAAACTGGAACCAAATGCAGTCTAGTACTTTGCTATCCTGCTATTAAAGTCTACAGACAGGGTGAAAAAATTTCTTTGGAGACTTATAGTTAACGGACACATCCAGGAACCTCAAGATGTGAATTTTTGTCTAATGCTCGTAGTCGTAACACGCTTACCATGTTAACAGAGCACTTCAGCTAACATCACATGGTTCAAATTGCTTCACATGTCTTCTGAGGTGGTAAAAGGCCCGACTGCCAGCAAACCCTCTCGGTCCGCAGCAACATCTGCACTTGTGAATTGTCCATACAAAATTCTGTGGCACACTGAAGACTGAACATATGGGGACAGTATAAAATACAGTGGATTAAAATTGCAAAATAAATAATACTGGGGCCAGTACAGCAGTTGTGTTATTCCTTTTCCTATTTAATTTAAAAACAAAACCCCATAGCCCATTATTAACCACAGCTTCTGCATTAATTTTCAGTCTGCCAACCCAGTGCACTCCAGAAAGACAGGGTCTTGCTAC
Organism: Ciconia boyciana; assembly: GCF_034638445.1. NCBI lineage: Eukaryota > Metazoa > Chordata > Aves > Ciconiiformes > Ciconiidae > Ciconia > Ciconia boyciana. The sequence goes on from NC_132937.1 coordinate 26,493,673, forward strand.
AGAAACTAGCTTCACTTGTGTTACTATGTGTGAAGTCTTACGTGTCACCGTAAATTTACATTTTGTGGTTTACTAATATTTCACTGTTGTGAGGTGAATAATTATATTTACCTCTATTTTCCCTGAAAGTAGTGCATTTTTATATTACTTTAATACCACCAATGCTTCAGTTATTGCTAATATTAAAAAGGGATTTAATTATGACTTGATTAATCCAGAACTAAAACATGGTTGATATCCGAACAGGCCAGGCACAAATCAGGTGTAATTTACATCCCTAATTATTACATTAACAATTTCTTTCTTCTGAAACACTGAAATGACACGCCCGGTATAATCATGATGAAGAGCAGCAGCAGGCCAGGAAATGTAGTAAGCTTAAACAAGGTAGGCACTGCACTGAAATAGCTAAGCACAACAGACAGAAATGATCCCAACGAAGCATTTAGAAATTGGGAAACGGGGCTGGGACAGCCCTGCACACCGTGCAGGCCCGTGACTGCCGAGATTCCCCGATCCTCAGGGGGAAACGGTCCTGCGGGAGGGTCTGTGAGCCCCTCGCCCGTGAAGGCCCGCCAGCAGAGCACCAGCAGCCCCCGCTCTCCTCTTCCTTTCCGTACACGGGGAATGAACGTCGTCCAAACCGGGACTCACGAGGCCCTATTTTTCCCAGTCTGATATCTACTAATGCTTCATTTCTTCAGTGGTATCTGGAGATCCTGGACGCATTACTGGGTTAAATAATTAAATAAAGCCTTGTCTCTCCTCTGTGGGCTCCTACTATTTTTTTTTCCTCCAGCTTTCTCTGTATAGATTCACTTTGAGAAAAAACAAGAAATCTGCATTTTAAACAATAAGCAATTTGGCACCGGCCCTGTCTTTTCTTTGTACCATGTATAGCGCTAAGACCACTGTTGGTGCCAAGGGAATAATAACTCACAGATAAAAAAACTTCAATAATAGAGGGAAATGGCTTTGAGCCCTACCAGCCTGCCGAGTCCCCTGACACTCAGCTCTGGGGTACAGCGAACGACGAGCCCTCGCCACCAAAATCTCCCCTCTCCCCTGGTTCTGCGTCCCTTGCCATGCCCCAGATGCTGCCAGCCGGGGATGAGGGCACTGTGTACCTTTGTGTCACCATCAGGCAGGGCCGCTTCGCTCCTGGGGGCTTTGCAGCCTCTCGCCCTCTGAAAGCCACCCGCGTCCCTTCGAGGGACGGCAACCTGGGGCTCACCAGCCCAAGCAACCAGCCGGGGGCCTGGGCACGTCCGCCGCGGGTGGGCTGCGGGATGGGGAGTGCAGGCCCCGCGTGCCCTGAGAAGAGCCGGCCTCCCCGCGGCACGGCCGGAGCCAGGCCCCTGAGGGGCCGCCGCCTGAAGGGAGGCCAGGCCGTCACCGGGCCCTGCGGGCTCCAGGCGGCCCAAGCCGCCCCGAGCCGCCCCCGGGCCTGCCCCTGGCCCCTGACTGTGGCACAGGAGCTCCATTTCGGCCCAGGCCTTCTGGGGGTACAGCAGAGGCAGGGGGTGTCCTGTCCCTCGCAGCCCCCAGGCCCTTGCAAGACTTCCCGGGCGGCCTCAGGCCTCACTCAGTACTGACCTTTGTCTGGGGACAGCCGCGCTGGCGGTGGAGCTGTGGCTGTCACTGCCCTCCTCTGCCCACCCGCCTGGGGCCGTGGGACTGCGCCCCATCATCTGCATCGGGGCTGTGGGACTTTGTGCCATCATCTGCATCGGGGCCACGGGACCGCGCCCCCCCGTGGTTGCCCACAGCTCCCAGCTTGCCTTCCCTCATGGGGCACACTGCTCTTGCTGCTTTCCCACATCTATTCTTCATCTACAAGGCGTTCAAAGTAACATCTATGGCAGGGAGCGTGATGAAACACGCAGCCCGGTCCCGGCGGCTGTCAACGGTTTTGTTCAGGAGCAGTTCCAGCCTCAGAGCCTCACTGAACTCGGTATTCTGGCCATCAAGGCAGTTGTTGAAGACTAATTGAAGCCGATATGCTAAAAGGAGTAAGTAATACTGACTGCATAAGCTGTCCCTTAAATGTTCCCATCAGCCCCGAGGCCAAAATCCTGACTGCCCACGTTATCTGTGCCTTGGACTTCTTCTGGTACCTAAAGCATTCTAGTGTGCCTGTATTGTCTGTGGAGACCGCTGCAGCTCTGTGAATACATGTCCCACACAGTGTCACCCATCTTGTATACTCTCACACCACGTGCCAGGGCCTGTGAACAGGTCCCTTCTTCTAAACGTCGTGGCCAGGGCGGAAGATGGAGCCCCTGTGGCAGTGGGTGTCACCTCCTGCTGGGGGGACATCTGTGCCCTTCTTCCCTACAGGCAGGATGCACAACAGCTTTGCAAAGCTATTCTGAAATGGGTACTTGGTAGCTTGCGGCACAGGCAAAATCATGGCAACTTGTGCTCAAGGAAGTACAGAGAAGGACCTCCTTGACCTGTATGCAACGTGATGGAGTTGTCATTGGAGGCACCAAACGTGATGCTGTGTTCAGTACCCGCTGGGAACAGGAGAAGACATTAGGGATGCTATTTGGGACTCTGGCTTGACTTCCACGGGGGTCGTCGGTTCAGCTAGAAGCACGATGAGCAGGCGAGTACTGTCTCTGAACCATTACTTTGCGTGAGAAATGGGGGTGCTGGTGGCTTTGGGTGCTCCTGAGGGAGGAGCCTATTGGAGCCGGTATCGGCAGTTCTGACTCCAGGAACAAACCCAGCCTCCAGCTGCAGAGGGAGTCCACCCCTCGCCTAGACCAGGTATCCTCACCCCTGTGTAACACAGCCACAGGAGAACCTCCACGCTGGCAGGGGCACCCTCCTCCCAGGCAGCCATCTTAGCACCCTTCTCATTTGGTTTTCAGGCCCTGCTGGAAGATGGCCTTGTTCACATCAACGTGGGGGACGCTCCACGTTGATATCCTGGTGGTCAGTGGGAAGCCAGCTTCTGGAGCACTGCTGAGGGGGCACCAGTGCTGACCGGGTGACATTTATTTTCGTATTACGTGGTACGTCTGCACTCCCTGCCCTGTGGAAAGGCCCTTATCTTTTAAGTCCTTTCTGCTTTTCTCTCACCATTTCCCTGTGAGGTCCAAATGACCACATGCCCTTATCTGAGAGTATCTCTGAGCATACTGCAGTGTGTGAATGGTGGAAACTGCAGGAGAGGATCTCTCCAGTCCAGGAGAGGATCAGGGGGGAGATACAGATCAGTGAAAATGAGGCCTGGGATCTAGAAAGCTAAAAGTTTTATAGGGGGTGTAAGTGTGGGCAGCATCCCCCGGACAGGCCCCAGGGACACAGCCTTTGCCGTGCAGCACCACAGTCCCACGGTGCTGCTTTCCCCGCGGTACCCACCCTCGGCAGCCCTCCCCAGCCCCGCTCCGGGCCAGGACATCCTCCCCGGTCCCACAGCACTGCGTGGGTGCCTTTGGGCCCGCTGGTTCCAAAAGGTTTAAATCCACAGCACCTGTACTTTTCTATTACTGCTTTTAGGTTTACGCTTTCATGTCTAGGCCCAGCAGAATAATGTGGGTGCACGAAAGCCCCTCGTTCATCGCAGAGAGCCTCTCACCACCCTTGGGCAAGCTGTGGAGGGAAAGAAACAGGGTCTGCAGCTCTCCTGCCCCAGCCATCCACCCAGAGCAGCACCCCACTTGTTATTTCTCCTCACCCCTTCCAGGCCCGGGCCCTGCCGTCCGTCCGTCTTCCTGTCCGACCATCCTGTCTGTCCCCCACCTGCACAGCCTCCTTCCTTTGGTCCTTCCCCCTCCCCATTTCTCCCCCCTCCCTTTTGGCTCCCTTTGCCCTTTCCCATTCACTTCTGCGTCTTAATTTTCAGGAACCGTTTGCCCACCGTCAGAACCGCGCGCTCTGCTCCCATTACACTTAAAAAACCACAATCAAAACGACCCCCCCCCCCCCAGCATCCCGCCGGGCGGATGGCAGCGGCAGCAGCCTGCAAACCCCTTCCCAGGTTCCTGCGCAGGAGGCGGGAAGGGGGGGGAACGCGGGGCCCCCGGCCCCCCCCCGCCGGGCGGAGGGGAGCCAGCCTGCCCGCCGGCCCGCCTGCCCCCCGGCCCGGGCGCTGCTCCGCGGGCGCTGCGCGGCGCAGCGCGGCGCTGCGCGGAGCGGAGGGCGGGGGGCCCCTCCATCTTGGTCGCCCCGCGCCGCGCCGCGCCGTCCCGCCCGCCTCCCTCCCTCCCTCGTCATTGTCTGCGAGCAGCGGCGCGGCGGCGGCGGCGGCGGCGCTTATAAGGCGGCGGGCATTGCCCGGATGTGAGCGGCTGGCGATGTGTCTTCCAGGGAAAGATGCTATTATCCGCGTCTCCGCGGGGGAGGCCGTGGTGGTGAGGAGGAGGAGGAGGAGAGCGCTGTAAACTTGGAACAAGTTTGGGACGGGCGGCTCCGCGCTCGCTCGGGGGGTTTTGCCTTTTTTTTTTTTTTAAGGAAGGACAGAGGGGAAAGTCCCCGAGCCGCCACGGCGCTCGCAGTTTGTCAGTCACCATGTGTTTGTAAAAACAATAGAGGGAAAAGTTGTCGGACCTTCTTTTTTTCCTTTCTTTTTGCCTTTTTTTTCTTTTTTTCTTTTTTTTTTTTTTTTTTTTGGCTGGCTGGCGTCTCGGCTGTCTGGGTGGGGGAGCTGGTGGCGGGCGTTTGGTGGTCGGGAACCCCAAATCCCAACAAAGCCAGGTGTAGGGTGCCTGTAAAGCTGTGGAGTACCCCGGAGCAGGACTGACACTTACAGTACTTTTTCGTGGTTTTGGAGGGTCACACACGTGTGAGATAATAAAGCACTTTGGCAGAAGATTCCTCTCTTCTTTTTTTTATTTTTCTTTTTTTATTTTTGTTCCTTTTTTTCCCCCTTGGAATATTGTGAACATATTTGTGGCCATTTAAGGTAAAGTTACAATTTGCTGTTAGAGTAACTTGTCTGTGTTTTTTTTCTTCTTTTTTTTTTTTTTAAATTGTCGATCCCGATGTGTTATTTAAAAAGAGGTGCAAGTTATTCGATGTGTAAATGCAAATAGAAGGGACACCGTGTGTGTGCACACATAATTGCTCGTGTGTATCAATAGACATTAGATATCCACGGTGTAATTACACGCGTGAGAGAGACACTAAGGTGCAAACGCGAAGCGTGGTAACTCGGTGCTTTATTTCCTACCGGAAAATGAAGTCGAACTAGTTTTTGCGGAGTGTGTCGGGCCTGCAATAGCAAAATGTAAAATAAAAGTATAACATGCTGCGGGGGGAGGGGGCCGCTGGCATCGTCCCCAGAAACTTGAGCGTAAAGCGAACCGAAGGGCCGATTTTGCAAAGTTTGCAGCAATGCTCTCCGTAAATCGAACAGCTCGGGGTTGAAATGGAGCTGTAGGCACGGGGGGTGTGCGTGTGCGTGCGTGTGTCACAAACAAACCAAAACAAAGCAGAATAAAAAAACCGGACTGGATAATACAAGGGGAAAAAATATTGTTCCTCTTGGCAAAGTCTGCGCATCACGTGTATCTGCAGCCTCGTATAAACTCGCTTTGCCATGTGTATGTGCGCGAGCTGGGGAAATTTAAAGTATAATCCCTGCAAAAGTGCGGCGCGGGCGGGAGCGGCGGCTGGCCGGGAGCTGCAGCTCCATGATCTGCGGGTACGGAGGCGGCGCGGCGCCCGGCCCCGCGCTCCCGCGCTCCGCTCCGCGGGCGGCGCAGGCCCGCGCCGGGGCAGCGCGGGGCCGGCGCGGGAGCGGGAGAGCGCGGGGCCGGCGGTGGGTGGCGGCGCTGCCCGCGGGGCCGGCGCTCGGCGGAGCCGCGGCGAGGCGGCCGCGGCGCTGGGCGCTGGGCTGCGCGCCCCTTCCTTCCCTCCTTCCTTCCTCCCTTCCCTTCCTTTCCCTGCCTTCCCTTCCCTTCCTCCCCTCCCCCCGGGCGCTCGGAGGGAACCGGAGACTCCGCACAGGCCCGAGCCGCTCCCGGGTTGTTGTTGTTGTCACCCCCCCTCCTCTCCGCAAATTCGAAATTGGGGCTAATTGTCAAAGGCTGCTCTCTGCTTCCCTCCCGGCCCCGCCGCCCCCGCCCCGCGTCCCTCCGCACCGGCGCCTCCGTAGCCTGCGACTTTGCATCGCTTTTTTTTTTTTTTTTTTTTTTTCCCTTGCTGTTATCGCTATTTGCCGTTTCTGCCTCTAAACGCTACTTTGCGTGGAAGAAGGAGAAGGGAAAAAGTTGGGAGCGGATGGCTGTAGTTTCTTCTCTGGGATCCTCATTCATTCCTCGCTGAACCTCCTGTTGCATAAATGATGCTCCGGGAGCGAGGCTTTCTCTTTTTTTTTCTCCTCCGGATTTGGGTTTAGAGTGGACGTTCCCGGGTTTCGATCGCCTCTCTGGAAATACAATATCGCTTTTTTGTTGTTGTTGTTTTTGCTGCCCCTCCATCTTTTTTCCCTCCCTTCTTCTCAACTACCCACCCCCGACCCCCACCCCCTGAAAAATCCGATTGTGTTTCCTGCAAGGCTCGGGACTGGCTTTCTGATTGCGGTTATTTCCATGTTTCTAGGTTTGTGTGATTTTGCTAAAATGCATCACCAACAGCGAATGGCTGCCTTAGGGACGGACAAAGAACTGAGTGATTTACTGGATTTCAGTGCGGTAAGAAACAACGGTGGAAATTAACAACAGCTGTAAAAAAATATCTTCTAGCTGATCTGTTAAACTGGAAAAAAAAAAAACAACAAACCGACCAAACCAACAAAAACAAAACAAAACTATGATCTAAGTACATTGGGCAATTTTTAATCAGCAGCTAGAACCGTGGTAAATATCTTTTTGCTTAAAAAAAAAAAAAAAGAAAAACAAACATTAGAGTCTTTTTATTATTTCTTATTGTATGTGATGGGAGATGCAATCGTGTTCAGAGCTTATTTTCATGTCTTGGATGGCTGAAATAATTCGTACGAAAAGAGACGCCCCTAAAAACGAACATTTCTCATCATTAGTTAATAACAATATCTAGCACTTTTATTGTGCTTTACGTTTTATAGCGTTGTTGGCACATGGACTAATTAATTGCTAATTAGTTGCTTATATTCTATTTTCAGTTCTTCCCTTGTTTCATTTTTTGGCACATGGAAAGTGCAAAGAAATCCATGACTGTCTCAGTTTAAAGTTTTCACTGAAATCTCATATGGCTTCTGCTGTCATTAAAACTGCTCCAATCTTTTCCGAACCCCCCCAGCTAGACGGTGCTTTTTAGAAAATAATTTAAAAAAATAACCCCCAAGTACTTTGGGGCTCTTGGGCTGCTCCTGGGCCGGGCTGCTTTGGAGGCCAGACGTTAAGCCGGACGTGTGCACTTGTCTAGTTTTGTCAGGCTCCCCCTCCCCCTCCCAGCCCCTTCCTTCCTCTCCCCATCCCCTCCCTTCCCCCCAATATGTCAGGAGTATCTATCTATCCCGTTATTTATTTATTTCAGGGGAGAATCACTTTGCTGTGAGATGCATGTATGTTCCTAAAGACCAGCAACACCCCGCAAAAACCTGATCCCCCCCCCCCCCCGTGTAAATGAGGCTGCTTCAGGCTGCTGCTGCTGCTGCTGCTGCTGCTGCTGCTGCTCCAGACTTTGCTTTGGAGGAATGGCTTGGGGAAGTTTGGCCAGGAAACGTAGCCTGAGGCAGCTTTGCAGCCCCCTCTTTGCTTGTTGCACTTTTTCCATTTGTTCCTTCGCTTTTTGCAGGCTCTGACTCAGGGAAGGTGCGTATTATCCACTAGACACGTCGAAGAAGAGAGAAACCAATTAGGGTCGAAATAAATGCTAGGGAGAGAGAGAGGGAGCGAGAGAGAGGGAGAGAGAGGGGGAGAGGGAGAGAGCCTTGCTTCAAATTGCTCTCGTGTTAGAGGCGAAATGAGAATTTAGGGCAGGTGGCACTTTGCATTATTATTATTTGGGTTCACATATGACAGGCAAATCCTAAAGCGGGATGGAAATGGACATTGCTACATTTATGGCCAAGGTTTCAACAAAAAAACTTTTTTCGCCTTTGTCAGCGTGAGAGTTGGAGAGGGGAGCGAGCCCCGCTTCCCAGCCTGGATAACGCTGCTGGGGACTGGGATTGCTCAAACTCTTCGGGAAGCGAATATTGTTTGGGGAGCTAATGAGCCTAATAAAAACGTGATGATGGTGGTGAGGGGCTGCTGGGGGCTGTAAGAAATACTGACTCGTTTTCAGGTCTGGGGGGATGATGCTTCGTGGTAGACAAACTATTAACGTAGTTCACAGCGAACGTGGAAGGAACTTTTGACTAACAGTGGGCTCGCGAATCTCTTGTTTTCCAGTAGTAATGCCTCTTTGTTTTTTTTAGATGTTTTCACCTCCTGTGAGCAGTGGGAAAAATGGACCAACTTCCTTGGCAAGTGGACATTTTACTGGCTCAAGTATGTAAAATTTTTGTTTCGTATGCAGTTTAAATGTTGTTAGTTATTTATCCATAGGTATTACCTTTGTTGTGTTGTGTTAATATCTTCTGGGGAGCAGATTCTTTCAGATTTGAGCAGAATTATTCCTAAGCGCTGGCTGCTGCTATTATTATTATTATTATTTCCACAAGACTGGGACATTTTCACAGTATTTCCATACATTTATCATTTTTTTTTAAAACCCTTAAACTTCTCCTCTGTGTAATTGTTCAAGGTGAGCTAGCTTAAATCTTTTTCTTTTTAAAATTGAGCATGGGAGATTTTTATTTACAATTTCAGATGCTATCTTTTGTGTGTCAGAAATGATAATCAAAACGTCTTGCTTGAGAATTAATTTTGTGAATAAGAATTGAAGGCTGCTTAAATTAAATAAATAAATAAGCAAGTATCCGAGTATAAACACCAACCTCTTCCGGGAAAAGAACTCTTTAGTATTAGAGATGACTGCTTGCTGATGGAATATTTTTCGGGGAATTAAAATCTTCAGGCTAGTTTCTTTTCCTGGTGGAAATTAGGGCATTTTCTTTCTAAATATTTGACTGCTTTTCAAGAGCCCCTGAAATTTAACTGGAAGATTTGTTTGTTTGTATGTTTGTTTATTTGGCTGTAGTAGTACTATATGGGCAACTTCTGCATTCCATAAAAACAGGAGTCCTGTTTGATGACAAAAGAAATATCAGAGCTCTTTGCGGTAGAACATATGTGTACAATAATTGCCTGGCAACTAAAGTTTTATATAGAGGCTTTTATATGCCTGACAAATTAGAAGTAAAACTAGGAAAGATACTTACGCATTTGAAATTTCCTTACTCTTCTATGAAGTTTGTTTAAGAGGGTTCCGTGCCTTGCGGATGTGGTGTTTTGGACAGGACACAAATACATCTCCGGTTAGAGAGTTGCAGTGTTTTAAAAGCACAGGCAATTACACATACCAACACACTGTACGTAGTATTGTTATACACAGAGTACTGTTCTAAATCAGATGGTAAATTTGGACAAGTCTTCACTGCAAACTGCCAGTGGATATCTAGATATAAACACGTCATTGCATATGGTTTCATGCCTGGTATTTGCAGTTTGTCCTCAATTAAAGGAACCTCTTCTGTGTGTTCAGTATAGCCATTTTTATTAAATGCACTAGTACGTCAATTAACTTTGTATCTCCAAAGAAGGACTTCCTAATTTGAAGGTAGTCTGTAATATACATTTTTAAGATACTAGACCAAATGCCGCCTACAATTATTAAGCACTCATTTTGTGAATTTTATTCTATTCAGACTTTCAAAATAATAATGTGGTTTTGTTTTATCTTCACAAATTTGGTTATATTATGCATATAGTGACTTGGAGAATTTTACTGTTAGGTTTGAAAAACTTTCCAAACATAATTTGCCTTATATCCCACAAGCTAAAGATTTTAATCCTATTTTTTGTCATTTTCCGAATTAAATAATTTTAATAACCGATTTAACCGAATACATAATATTCACTGTATTTGTTTTCACTGGAGAGAAGCGAAGAGTGTTTGTGCCAGACAAATCAATTTGTCATGCTTATATACCAGTCAATGCAGCAACTAACACTTGGACTAACAGCAATTGACTAGATAGTTACATTTAATAAATGCATCGTAAACCTCATCTATGAAGTCATTCTGATCAGAAATACCACAGGGTAGCAAATCTGAACAGTGAGTGAAATCGAGGGGTTATATTGTTTTTTAATGTCTCTAAATCTGAAAGCATTAAAGTAACTTTGACGCATCATTTTAGATATACAAATAATTTAGCGAGCTGAAGTAAGTTAGTAATATTAAGCTACAGACCATTTAAAATAACACCTGAACTCTCCCACACTGTAACAACGTGTAAATGCTTGAATACGCCAGTCTCTGATGGTGGAGGGTGAAGTACCCTGCTTGATAAAGGCAAGTGTACTGTGTGTTGGTAGATTGTTTGCACAATGGCATGCAGCACAGGGTACGCTCTTCTCGGGGAAAATCGTTTTGAATTTGCTATATAAATATCTGGTGCTTGGTTATTAGACAGGGAGTTTTGTAGTGAGGGATCAGTGATTTCAAAAAAGTTGTCAGAATCTAGGTATCAGTGAATTGCCCCTCACCGACACTCGGTGAGGGGGTGGATGTGTGGCCTGAAGATACAGCTGTGTGAAGGAGAAGCGTGGCTATTGTTTCCCTGTGCTTTTGCTGGCCAGCTAGCTGTGTGCGAGAGTCTTGCTTCTTAAGAATGTTTGGTGTGCGGTGTTGTAATGAGCCAGGACTTGAGAAATTCAGATTTGATGTGATAGCGCCCAGACAACTGCTTCAAGAGATGCTTCCTATAACTGTATGGCAGGATTAAAGGTAGCTCCATTAATAACATATGAACACAGTTTATTATTCTAATTATGCATATTGATAATACGGAATTTTAGCGATCCGAATGCAGCCTGTTCTTCCTCCTGGACAGATGCCCTTCTGAAGTTTGAGCTGACCTTCTCTTAATGGTCCCCTCTTAAAAATTATATTTACTGAGATGGGGACCTGCAGATGTCATTCCTCTTCATTAACCTGCAACTTCTCTTTTAGGGGGGAGAAGGAAAAAAAAAAAAGACCCCAAAGAAAAGGAATCCCAAGCAGTGAAGTGAAACTAACTGTACTTTAGGAAGTGTGGTAATATTTCATGCTTAAAGTCATCTTAATAGCTTTTTACTCATCTAATATATGATCCTCTATTGTGATTTGTAATGTGTGAATGAAAATAAAGTAAAGCCACATTTCCTTTTAATCTTTAATTTCACAAACATGGCTTCTTACCATGTTAAGAAATGGTGAGGGCTGCAAGGGAGAAAGGAATGTAACCTGAGCCACAGCCGTGACATTCCCATGGAGCATTTTTCACATGAAAGGCTTTTGTCAACCCAGTAAAGGACCAGGAGTTTTTGTTTGATGTTTGCAGGTGTTCAGCAGAGAGCACTAAAACAATTCAGCCATGCTGGTTTAGAGACTCTGACCTTAACAGGGAGCATTGGTGAAGACTGAAATGATTTTTAAGAAAACTCCCCTGGAGTTACCTCAAATTTATACTGTATTTGTAAAGTGATTTAATACCTGTTACTTAAATTGAACAATGCACATCCATTAGCATGAAGCCGGGTTTTTCTTTTTTCTTTTTTTATCCTTTTTTTTTTTTTTCCTTTTTTAGGACAGTTGCCAAAATAAAATTCATTTTCCCGGATCTTCTAAAATTTTCTAAATAGTTTACCTTAGCTTCCGCAGTAAAAGCATTTGTCATAATCCAAGTGCGAGCCAATGTAAAATTAGGGGAAGATGATGATCGCTGGTGCTTGATTTTGGGAATGGATTTTGAAGCAATTTTCCAACAATTGTGGTGCTAAAGAATTTGCTAGGTCTGTCACATTTGGCATATTTCAGTTTTTGAACCGTTAATCAAAGCCCACATCTTCCTGATTATGTTCAATTTCTGCTTCTTCTATTTTAAGTATTTAATTTTACCTACGTTTTCAAGCATCTGGTATAGATTGCCCACTATGTATATGTTTGACTATTGTGTGGGTGTGAGTAGCAGTAGAATAACTGAATTCTTATGATTGGCCATTCCTATTGCACACAAAAAAATCAAAAATCTTTGCTAGCACAGACATCACTGAATAAAGCAAAGTCAGTTTAAAGGATTTAAAGGCTTGCTTTTCATTTTGCCATTAGTTTGATTAGGGCTTGTCCTGCATTAGAATAACAGCGATTACAAATTAATACATCTTTAACTAGGGAATCACAAATTCAGCTTGATTTTGAAGTCCTTTTTTTACTTTTGATGTGTCTGTGAGTAAATGATAACCAAATATAGCTATTTAAGTACAGTTCATTTTTGGAGTGTGGCCTTCTGGGAAAGGTGCATAATTTTGCTGTTATTGGTGGATCATCAGAAAAACTGAAGCTAAATACAATCTTTATCTTGAAAATGTTTTGAGAGCCACTTGGGGTAGGCACACCTCAGGATGGTGCACAGGTCCCGTTAGTGTCAGTAGGAACAATGCGTGTGTGTGCTAGGGGAGAATACGTACACCCTTTACCAGGGAGGATTTTGAAATAATGCAATTTATTTTGGGGGCTATGATGCAGAATTGCTATTCAAAAGAAAAAAATTAATACACGAGAAATTTTAAGCATATGGATCAGAAAAGCACTTTTAATAATGAAGGAAAAGAGGTGTAGTAGGTGCATAGCTATTGCACTTCCATAGGTGACTCTGAAGGGTAGCCCGCGTTTGTGATGGTATATGTCAGAAAACACTGAAAATTATGACTGAATCTGGGTGTTGGCTTTGCTTGCGTGTTGCACCACATTCCTGCCTTTGCCAGGCGCCATTCCAGGTCTCCAGCGTGCCGGTGTGCAGGGCACGGCACCTCCGAGCCCCAGACCCTCCGTCCCCTTGCCCAGTCTGGCTCTGCTGCTGCTAGCCCGTGGCTGTGCTTTGTGACACTCTTCTCTTGTTTTGCCTGTTGAAAAATACTTGAGGCTTTAGCTACGTAGATACACAAAGGCAACTGCTTCCATATTTTTCATCCCTAATGTTTCGTAATTATGATTAAGAAGAAGAAGAATGCTAGTTACCTCCCATCCTTCCAGCTATGTTTACTTGTGAAGCGTTCGATCCTCCTCCCCTCCGAGTCCTATTAAAGAGAGTACTGTGGGGGCAGAAAAAGACCCACGCTATGGTATTTGAATTGGCCTGAGACACCGCAGTGCATACTTGGAGGAGCTAAATATTTAGTTACAAAGAAGAGAGGTTACTTCTGACTTTGGATCTTGCTCACAGTGGCAAACTGAGTGTATCCTGCAGAGGACGTTCCAGAGACACAGCCACCTACAATCACTCACGTATATTTAAATCTGGAAGCTAAGGTCCTATCTTGGTAATTAAAAAAAAAAAAAAAAAAGACAAAGAAAAAAAGACATGAATCCCCTTGATTTCTGATGTTGGAAGAAAACTAGCCTTATTAAATGGAAGAGCATCTAAACAAACACTCTGCAAAAAGGTTGCATTGGATCTGATCTAAGCAAATTGTATCTGAAACAGTTCAGTCATGCCTGTTGGATACTGTAGCTTTTTTTTTTAAATACTTTTTGTCATAATCATGGCGTGTCTACCTTGTCAAGACTCCTGAATATATTTAATAATTCAAAAACATAGACATTAGCTGTCTGAGAGACTGAAATGCTTGGGGGCCAGATCCAGCCAAATGTCACTTGGAGGAGACGTTTGTGCCTGCCATTGCCAAATTTAGCAGTAACAGAAATAATGTTTCAGATTATTCAGTGGATACGAGGTATCTGTGAACAAAGTGTATCTGTTAAACCACCAGTGAACTTAGGTCTGACTTGGAATTAAGTAGGAGTACAAAGCTTGTCTAATGTGTTCAGTAAGGGATGCAGGAAAAAAAGGCATTTGGGAGCGTGTGAGGTACAATTTGGCTTCTTCCCATTAGATTTGTACTTGTGCCACTCCCAAATTCGTATTGATTTTTGTCATAGGCAAATGCAGCTTCCATTGACTGAATTCCCAAGAAACATTATATAGGCACAAATAATTGTCAGCCTGTGCATCTTGTGAACACCAGGTCACACAAATTTCAATCTTTCACCACTTACACTTATTTTTTGGCTACTGCAGAAAGAACATATGATTTAATTTATCCCCCCCCCCCCCCCCCCGATTTAAACTGTTACTGAATTTTGGAATTGCTTTGGTATTTTACTTACCTAGTAAGTAAAAGGATTTCAGCACACGCTTTGGGATCCCAGGAATGTTGCGAATGAACTGCTTGACATTTTTTGACAAGATCAGCAAATATCTTTACTATACTATTGTAATGAGGAAATCACTTAAATAACAGATGAACAACTAAGTCACATAAACATATATAATAGAACTATGTAATGAAAGTTTATGCTGTTAATTGCTTGAATCTCTCTTAAATGCATAGAATCATGGAGCACTAAAAGCTGTCATATAAACAGTTTTGTTTTGAGTTTAAAATTATTCCTTTTTTTTTTTTTCATCTGCTATGATAAACAAAGTCATTTTGTAAGCTTTACAGATCAAACATTTACTTCTAATGGTAAACTACATTTTGTATCTGGAAATCTGTGTCTTTGCAAGGCCCAGAAAAAGAGTAGAGCCCCGGTGGCCCCAGGCCTGTGGTTTTCAGTGTTTGATACCATGATGTTATTTAGATCAGTTCCCATAAGCCAAGATAACAGATCTGCAATTGTTTAATAAGGAACAGGGTATGTGTTTGTAATGGTTTAAAGATCTTTTACCAAAATTTTCCCAGATAAATGATACCAGGGCGGTGGACATAATCAAAGTAGAACTAAAAAGGGATAGAAATTACATTTCAAGAAGTGGAAATTATTTTTTTATGTCCTGAATCGGAGGCAGCCTATTGTTTTCAAGCTTATGAAATGCAGCCTTACAAAAGTCAGGTGCCTGCATCTCCTAGGGCTCCTCATAGCTGGCAGAGGAGAGATGGCCCCAAGGCGTTTCAGATCAGCGCTGTGAATCATTTTCTGGCGATGCCTATTCTCCACCAAAGGACCTAGCGATTTGCTGAGGCGTAGCTTGCTGTGTTCTGGCTGTCGAAGGCTAGGTGAGACGGATCCCCCCAGCCAGACCACACTGTCGTGGCTCAGACAAATTTCTAGTTCAAGTAAGCTCACTGTGTGGTCATCAGAGAGAAGAGCTGGCATAGCCTGGGAATGTTTTACATGTCCTGCTGAAGATGTAGGCATATAAAATTAACATACATGGAATAATATGTACCATCTGCCAGTGTCTGTAGGTAGTCCGTGGAGTTCCTCTTGCACCTCGGAAGAAAGGAGGAATAACAACAGTTAAAACGAGTCCCTTGAATAATTTAATTTGGTGTTATTTATTCTGTACTATTAACCGCTAAGTAAAAGTCACTACCAAATTTCCTCATCTGCCTTTCTGCAGCTGATGCTGGCCGTCAGTCTGAGGCAATGAGATGTTGAGGGGCTTCCAGCTTTTTTGTCACCTGGGAGGTATCGTGTGCCTCACGGGATCCAGCCCAAATGCCGAAATCTGCCTCTCGCCATTTGTGCCGTTCAAAGGTTTTCAAACCTGTGACTCTGGGGGTTGCGCCAGGGCGCAAATCCGTGGTCTTGTATCACTAGCCTGCTAAATTTTCTTTAACCTGTTTTCAGTGAAAGCTTTCTGCCTAGTGCTTCTTGGCAAAGCAGAGGTGTGGCAATGACCAAATTCTTAGATAGTTTTTCTAATGTTTTCAAAGGCTGTTGTGTAATTTCTTTTCTTAGCAAACTTACAGAAATAGGAAAAGTGTTGAGAAAGGTTGGCATATTTACTCTTTCTGCCAAGGTAAACATTAGTGCAGTTGATCTGCATATCAAACAACCAGGTGTATTTAAAAATGGGTTTATCTTGGTGGATTTCAGAGCAGTGAGAAAGTATTTCATGTGAAGGTGCAGTAACAGCATTGTTCGTATGAGAGCTATTGTGACAGTCACCGTTTAACGATGTCTTTCAAGACTACTATTGGTAGTAATGACAATACGTAGCTGCAATCTATTGTTGTCCATGCTGGGTATTGATCTATTTTGGAAACAGCGCTTCACACGCGCTGCTGTATTTGCAGAGTACTCTTGTGGAATTTGTCTAATCCCCTAAGACTTGATTTGTTGAATATAATGATTTTCTTTTCACCTGGTGAAAAGGCTTCGGAGGTTAAGATGATGTATCTGGCACTTGGTGGTGCCTTCTGCTCCGCCGTCTCAGCAGGGTACCGGGGAGAGATGCCGGGCGCTGCCCTTGCGTGTTCGGTAGTCGCTTGGTCCTCTCCTCGCTGAAAGCCCGCTCGCATTTTCAGCTGGCTTCAGTGGGCCTGGCATCTGGGCTTCATTTCCTTCATTCAGGGTTTCGCTCGAGATCTGCGTCAGCGCGTAAGTTGCTACCACAGAAGGGGACACCGCCGGCCCTGGCGTGGGTGCCCGCGTTGTGCCGAGGCAGGGGCAGAGGAGCCGAGGCTCTCGCGCTCTCTGGCTGCTGGGAGAGGCGAAGTCGCTCTTGCTTGGGGCTCTGTGAGCAATGGCAGGCTGTCATCTGCTGCCTGCGAGCCGGCACGCTGCCGACAGCCTTCCCAGCAGCTCCGTCCCTTCCTGCCCTTTAACACACTTCCCATTGCCAGTGCCGCCCTTGGCACCCTGCTTCGTCGTATGTGTGTGTATATGGCACCCTGCTTCGTTGTGCTTGTGTACAGCACCCTGCTTCGTCGTGTGTGTGTACGAGGAGCCGCAGAAGGTGATCTTCTCAGGCCTGATGCAGAAGGGGTTCTTCCCTGGACGGTGCTTCGTTCATGCGAGTGCGGAACCAGGGAGGCTTTGAACAGGAGATTTTACCTTTGCATTCTTACTGTTACAGCATATTCTTTCAGGCCCATGGGCTATTTCCTTTGCTGGGTTCCAGCAAAGTTTGGTTTTTTTTTTTAAAAAACAAAATAAAAAACCTATTGCATATTTCATTCACTATGCAGCGATCGGTACCTCCGCCAGGATAATTTTAGGGGTCCAAAAATGGAAAAAAATTGAAATCACTGAATTAATTCTTAGGCATGTGTGTAATCCCTAAGAAAATAGGGATTCAGTTCTTTTTTGTCCTGTAGTATATAAAAATTAGACTCTCTCCTGGTGCTGTTTTTCTTGAATAAAAGCCTGTCTTGTTCCTGAAGATTTGGGATTGTCAGGTTAACATGGCACGATGCACTTTTTCCTCTGACTGTACATTTAAATACGATCGACCTATTTGATAAATAACTGGTACAAAGGTTTTGTTATATTAAAAACAGCTAAGTATGACTCCTGATCGAATATCAAGACTGTAATTGAATCTCGGGGGTTCTGGTACTGTTCATAAAGCATTTGAGTTGTTTTGTGCTTCGTGACGTCAGCCCAAAGCTTGATTGAATTATGTTCTTGTATTGTGGGAGCACCTGCCAGTGCCACTAGACTTAAGGGTCTGTCAGCATTTCCATTACAAACCTTTCTGGTAAGTTTGTGACTTGGCTCTGAGCGCTTGAGCTGGGCGGAAGGCTGGCATATACACTTTCAGCCTGGAAGCAAGTTGTTCTACAAATACAACAAACCCCAATAGATTCCCCAAACTCTAATACGATGTGCAGCGCTCCTCCCCGTGACTCTTCTCCTGCCTGCCTCTTTATGAAGATCTGATGCTGTTCCTTGGGCGCAGTTCCTATTTGAAATGACTGCGAGATCTGACAGAGGAGAGGCTGAAATATCGGTGTCTAATGAAACTACACAAAAGGGAGTTTCTTCAGTATTTTAGAAACAAAGACATGCAGGGATGAGGCTGTGACATAGGCTGTCTCTGCAATTCCAGTACCACCAGGCTGTTTGGGTGAACTTTCATGTGATAACGTGATTTGGGAGTACCCGTGAGCGTGGCCCGTCTCTGCTGGCAGTTCTGCAGGGTATAGCATAGGTTTCCTCATTTATGAGGGGATTCTTGTTAAAGGGAGAAGTGACAGCAGTGAAGCTTGCGTTTACGGTTATAATACAGAAATAACTATTAAATTATTTTTAGCTCCTTATAGATCTGCATACTTAATTATAGCATGTAGCAGCTGATCCTGAAATGCAGAGTAAATACTTAGTGCCGTGCTGCTCGAGGTACGTTGCATTAGGAATAAACGCTCCTTATCCTTAGATGACTGCTGTCCATTAGGCCTTGTAACTGTTTAAATGCTGCAGACGTTTTGAGAGAAGGGCAGGGATGAGACTGCTGCGTTCGTGATAAGGCAGATTCACCATCAGACCTCCTGAAAGGAAAGAAAGTGGCCTAATAGCTTGATTAAGGTTTGCAGCCGTGAGACCATCGTAGCGAGTCCTGGGTTCGCCCCGAAGCTCTCCCTGCCGTGTGTGCGGGAGGATCCCGGCTCTTTGCCACTCCTGCTTCTCCAGGATTAACTATTTTGCTTGGGATGTGCACAGGGGAGATGATTTGGACTCTCAAGACTTAACAATACTGCAAAACCTCATTCACACAGCATTTCATATAGCATAAATCACTTCTACCTGAAATTTAGACAAGCGTTGTGACGTAGCCTTTCTGAAATCTGCTCCTTTGCAATGAATACTGACTGTGTAGTCAACCCGAGGTTGTGAATGGCCTCTCCATGAGAAATGGTACCAAATTCTGTGGTATGACTCCATCTGACTCTGAAACATTATTTTATTTTTCAGACCTAGGATACTTTTTCAGTAGCATCCGAATGTTTGTGGCAGAGGATTGAAGGAGAAATGGAAGCAAAGATTTGGGAAACACTTTTTCCTGCTCTTATAAATAGAAATAAATTGCATGTGCTGTGATTCCCAATGTGACTGTAACCTGTCAGGCAATGCTTTCATTTTGCTCCTATACCACCGATGCAGCTTTTCTAGTCAGACCTTACAAATTGATCTTCTTGTGCTAACTAGCATCAGTTACTAGTTGCTGTCTGTTGCCAGAGCAGTTGGTTTTGGTTTGCCTTAAACTCATATTGTTCAGGACCACTTGTGTTCTTTGTGCTAGTCTGGGCCCTCCTAAGCCAACTTTATTTAACAGTATTTTGTCCGTTACAGTCCTTCGGGAAAAATTATGTGTTAAGTCCTGATTAAAGACTAGATAATGCTTTATTCTGCAGGATCAGAGTTGTTAGCAAATGCATTGCTTAACTTTTGTTTTCTGTGCCTAATCGCTTTGTTGATTTTATACTCTTCGGAAAGATTTACTTACTTAGGAAATACTGTGTGTTGTTGTTTAAACAGAGGAAAATTCATGTTCCTAAAATTAGATATTTTGTAAACACCACAAATTAGAGCATTTAATTTATGAACTAGCTTATTAACTAATGGACATTGTCTTTTTCCCTCTCCTAATTTTCTCATTTATATTCCATAGTTTTTTTTCTTTTATCTCTGTCTTTTAAAACTGAAGCAGTTAATTGGCACTAGTGGCAACATAGTGGTGAGAGTGCTTCAGGTTCATGCTCATGCCTAGATTTGATTAAGTGGTTTGGTCAGTGTGAAATACTGACGCTTCTTCACATCTCCCTGCCTGTGACTGAAGCGTACAACAGATACCGAAAATGTGTTGATATCCAATTAGGAAGTTAACATGGCAAAATTTCCAATTATCAGAAAGTAAACACACAGCTCAGGACAGCTTTCGTCAGCACACAGGCTCTCCGTCGCGTGCGTTGTTCGGGCGATGCCCCCTTTCCAGGGGAGTGCTGGTTCCCTGGCTGTGGCGTTAATCCTTAACAGTAAAATTATTGGCAGTAAATTGTCACTTTCTTTTTTAACCACAAACCCAGTTTAGCTGAAGCACAAGAACGTTGTCAAATTTAAAAAAAAAACAACAAACAAAAACAACAAAACCCCCACGTTTTACTTCTTTTTGAGCCTCTGTTGAGAATTCAGTGGAATCCAGGTTATTTCAGTAGTGTTGGATCAGCAGCACGGTCACTTCTTACCTTTACATGGTTCCCAGCTTGTCCAGATGTTTGTCATCTCATTTTCTCTATTTCTTCCCCTTTTACTGAGTTGTTTTTATTCCTTCCTCGGACTTGTGAATGCAAGCTCTGTAGGACAGGAAAAACACTGCAGTTCATTAAACCTTCATTATCTGAACACTGTGGGGCAAGATTTAGTCTTTTTGCAGTGCAAATCCAGGGTAGAGAGCTCTGCCATTGCGCTGTGAGTGTGATGTGGGGCACTGGCGAAACACCTTCCAAAAATAAGGATTCTCCCGCGTCCAGGAAAAAAAACACCGCTGGACCGTGTGGCCGTCTGGATCTGACTAGTACAGTAACTCAAGCCCTTGATTCAAAATTGGCCCCTTTAATTCCAACGTTTCCTTGCTTAGGGTGCAGAAGAGCTTGTCTATTTAAAATTTAAGAGCGAAGGAATAAGAATGGAGGAAGGAACTGAAAGCACTGTAAGCCAAAACTTAACCAGAAAACAGATAACATGATTATTATGTGCATTTTTGTGCTTCTGGAGTCCCACTGCCTGTAAATGCCCAAGTGTTTTATGTGGCCATTGAACCCATAGTATCTGCCTACGAGGAGGTGATGAGATTTATTATACTAAAAGTATGATATTTTAAACTTTAAGAAAATGTATATCTAACTGGTTTTTAACATATTCTTAAATGTAAAAAAAAAAAATCCTCTGGCTCTGCCATTGGGCAAAATTGTGATGTGTTTGTAAACAGGGCAATGCCTAATGCCACGCCTAATGGAGAGCTGTTATTTTCTTAATCCAAAATAGAAAGAGCTTAAATAGAAAGTGCAGGATTATAAAAGAAGCAGCTTTATTCTTTTTAATATAGAGTTCTTTCCTCTTATTCAGCTCAGTCCTATCCCCACTGCTGGAAAAAATAAACTTCGGTGGCCTCCCCAGGGGTGGGATGAAACCCCTTGCACTGGCCGGCCCTTTGCAGCGCGCTTGCGAGGGGTCGCAAGCACTGTGCGCTCTCTGGGGTCGCTTGGCCATTTTGTTAATATTTGTACAATCACATTTTTCTGCTTAAGCCTCTTCCCTGTCCATTGCTGTCTAAAAGTCCTAGTTCAACAGGAAATTAAGAGCAAAAATGAAAATGGATAATCTGTAGAACATTTTCAAATTTGTCTGTTGTATTTATCAGAAGTCAATTTGAAAAAATAACAATGCTGAATAAAAATAGAAGTGAATTTTAAAAACAACAGACATAACACTAAAAAATGTATTTGAGAGATAGCCCTCTTCCTGGTCTCTCATTGGTGCTGATGGGAGAATTCCCGAATGCGAGCGAGGGGAGTGCTGTGAGAGGGAAGGACGGGGCTGCTCGCTTGCTCGTGTGTTCACAGATGGCACCCATCTTGCCTACTGTGACTTTCGTCAAAGCCTGGCGTCTTAATCGAACGTAATCATCTAGGTGCCTCCGATGTCGGTGGAGAGACATAGGTGCCTGTGAAGAGATAGGGAGGCTTATCCCTTTTTAAGATAAGGGTTTAAGATGGCTCTTTCAAGGTATCCATCTCTTCATATACTGATTGTAAAGACAGCTCGGTGACTAGATGTCTGCTTTTTAGACGGCTAAAGTCAAATGAGATGAATCCCGTCTTAAAAGTCCCCTGGGTCTACTTGAATCCTTTTTTTTTTTTTAAATTTTTATTTTTTTAGAACACAAAATCCTTCATCCTTATGTCTCTGAAGAATCAAGAGCCCACGTCATATAGACTGGAAAACTGTTCTCTCGCTGCAGCGTTTTATGTTATTATTTATGTATTTATTACATTTATTAAAGACTGCCACTGTGTTGGTGTTGTGCTTTTTAGAGGGTTAATTGGTTCCAGTTGCAGAGTTAATTGATTTCAGTTGGCTCCCAAGGAGGAGATGTGAAATGGAGTCTCTTCTGAGGGTGACACTTCCCGGGAGAGGGAAACACCTCCTCTCCCCTTCCTGCGAGGTACAATTCTCCTTTGTACCTTAAGAGAGGAAATTTTCTCTGCATTGCCATTTCATCTCATTCTTAACAGCGCGTCCTAGAAAATGCCTCCTTCCGAGTGGCAGGGTGTCTATGCAGTCATGAATGCACGTCTCCATTATTAGCATCTTTTGATTCTATTCCAACTTGGTGACTAATAGCAACAGATTCCAAATAGTTATTCTGAGACTTTTGACTCAGTCCAAATTTTGCCTTAAAATGGGTTTGCTTACATACAAGAGCTATTTTGCTCTCCTGCATTCATTGTAGCATTTTCAAATTATTTTCAGCTTGAAAAGGGTTTTGATCTTTTCTAATTTAACCAGAGTTTCCTGAGAGGACTTCAAGGAAGACCATCTCATTTACTCATCGGTGAAACTGGAAAAGTTCCTTATAGAAAATCATCAAAAATTCTGGCTGCTTACTGTCTAATACTGGATTTATGAACTGTGCTCAAACAGTTTTTCTGGTGGGTATTCACACTTCTTGTGTCTGGCTCACTCAGAAATACTGCAAATATCGCACTTCTCCTTCTCATTAGAGGCAGCTAATTAATAAATATGAGAAAGTTAACTGATGGGAAAATGTTATCTGGGCACTGCGACTTGGTAACCTTGACTTTCTTTTTGAGTAGTAAAAAATAATAGATAACATGCGGAAGGAAGTGGTGGTGGATTTATATAATCTATTAGATCCACAACTGGAATAAATCAGCATAACTCTACAAACACCCACCGAGCTGTGCCATTTTATGCTATCTGAGGATCTTGTGTTCTGCTAGGAAACTAATGGGATAAAGTCTAAAATATCTTTATTTTAGTGAGGGCAGCGAGGAGAATCGTTGCTTCCTGGGAAGAAGACGTGCTACAGCTCCATAGGTACTTGTGAAGGTACAGCCCTGTACCCTTCCTTTTCATCTTTCATTGTAAAATTAAAGTACACATTTCCTGGTTGCTTATTTGGCTGAAGCCTCCTTCAAGCACACATTCAATAATTTGTCTTATTCATCTCCTCATCATGCTCATGGTTATGTTACATTCACCTACAGTAAGGATTCAGTGATAGAAGAAGAATGAATATGGATGAATCGATGAATACAAGTGCTGTAAGTGATTTTTAGAGCTTCTCATATTCAGTTTGACAGTCTCAGATGGAAGACTGTCAAGATCAGACCCATGTTTTGAATCGTCAAGTGCACTTTATGTGCTTTTCCCCCTGAGTTGGAACCCGGTCTTTCGGATGTTGAAAGCAACGGGAATTTTCCTGCCGGCTTCCCTATGAGAAGGATCGGGCTCTTTGTCTGCCTGTATTCTGCAGATTTATACATTTCATTGCCCTACATACTCATGCTAATGAAGGAGATAGGTACAGGCATGATATGAATAGGTGGGCTTGGAAAAGGAGGGCTCCCTTTATTTATTTATTCTTTTAGGCTTGCCCAGAAGAATAGTTTTCTCTCATACTCTGCTTGAGATTTTGCTGGGAGAAGATGTTTGAAGGGATTGGAACAGCCCATTGAAAAGTTGTTTCCTTGCAGCGGTTTGAAGTGATTTAAAAATGATTTTTCTCTACCAGCTTCCCATTAATTTGCAACGGAAACTTCCCTTTAAAAAATTCGCTGCCATCCTTATAACTAGTGTACACTTTGTATTTCCTTGTCCTACTGTTTGGGTTATAAACATATTTAAAAAAATATATTCACACACACAACATTATCATGATTCGGCTTAAGCATCTGTGGTTATAAGTGCACTTCATTTCACCTAATTAAGTTATTTAGTCATTTACACATTAGCAATGTACTACATATTCCACTTTTACAGGAACTTATTTTAATTATACCCACAGTTCTGTTCTGCTCCATTATAGCCATAGATCAAGCTGAATAATAACCATTCTAAAAGCCATATGCTAAAAGAGATTATAGGTCATTAAGGCCAAATTAAGGTAACATTTCTGATGGTCACAAACAGAAGTCTAACCAACAATTATCTTCTTTCAGGTCTGTAGATATAGTCCTCTTTGAGCTTTTAAGATGACAACCAAAGGACAATCTCTGATTCCTAATTGTTGGCATTGGTTTCAGAGGTTGTAATTTCTGAAATTAATAAGGTTTGCTAAGGCATAACAATATTTGTTTGTTTTTCACTCTCTGATTCTGGTGTTTGCCAGAGGGCCCCAATGTAAACTCGATCTTTGGAACATTCAGCTCTTGTGGAGTACCTGCTCTGTGTAAGCATCCATTCATCCGCTTCCTTTAGTTGGACCGACCATCAAAGTCCATTTTCAGCGGTGGTTGGTTCTACAGCTTTGGGCTTAACTGTCTTCTGCTGAATAGGGTTGGATCTAATTGTCTCAAGATTAATTTTGGCTCGGGGCTTGCACCTAAGAAGCTTACCAGTAATTCCCTTTTGAGTGAGCCTCGGTGGTATTTTCCTCTGGAAAGAGCTGAACTGTAGACAGAGTTTCTGCAGAGAGAGACCTGGGTGTCATATCTTTGGTATGTGCTGCCTAGCAAATAAAAGCCTTCCGCTAGTTTCTAGCATTTAAAGTTAACTCTAAGTATCATCGTTTTCACTGTCCAAACACATTCACACAAAAATGAAGCCTCTACGTCTACTCTGGAGTCATTAGCAAATGTCATATGACAAACAGAATTACTTTCCCCATCAAGTGGAATAAATATTCCCATTGCACTCAAGAATTCAGAAAAATCCGGAGGAAATGGCTTAAACAGGACAGTGCTCCTTGAAGGTCAGTGATGATGGGCCCGGTAGGGTGAGGAGGGCTCTGCGAAGGCTCCTGGATGATTTCGGGCAGGAACATCACAACGGTCCCTTCTTGCCTTGAAGCTGTTAGGCTGTGGGCAAAGGCAGAGACCTTTCTGGAGCGCTGCAGGTTGTCCTGCTTTAGCTGTATAAGGAGAAGGCGGTTGGTTTGTTTGGTTTTTTTGGAAGAAACGCAATTTTTAAGCTAGAAAGCTTTCTTAGCTTACAGACAATGCTTTGCAACAAAATAAACTGGAAACCATTCCTGTCTATGGGTCGTTAGTTTCTGACTCTTTCTTTTAGACTCTTGAGGGTATTTAAGAAAAATGTTTACAATAGCCTTACTGGATACAAACAACTGTTCTAAAAAAAAATATACATATAGTTATATGTATAACTAAAAAGAGTCCTCAGTGGTCATACTTACAATGTTCAGTTGGTGCTTGGTTCAAACCAAGCTCTGGTAGAAAGACAAAAGGAATTACGCTCTTTTTTCTGCCCAATGCCATGAGGGTGAGTACCGTAGTGGCTGTTGTATCCCTTTGTATTCCAGAGTAAATCACATGAATGATGAGATAGTGTGGGATAAGGTCCCATGAACAGCTGGGATTCCTGTTGCATCTCACAAGTAACAGCAGAAAAAAAATACAATCTCTTTATCTAATGGATTTGTTAAAAACAGGTAATCCCACATTCCTGAGCCCTTTCTCTCCCTAGATAGCTGGCTGGCCGCTCGCAGTTAATCATTCCCATGTTTGTGTCTTCACTTGCCAGCCATTGGACTTCATAATGCAAGACTTGTACTGCAAAGTATTTCCTTGGTGTTTATAGACATGGGATGTATATCAATGCCATCTATTAGAGTATTTGAGAAGGAAGTTAGGACTGGAAGGGAGGTTTTGGATTAGCAGGTCCAGGTGCCTGGTATTGCTTAGATTGTCATCCTCTGTCTTAAAATTGTTAAGGTTTTTGATCCAAAAATCCTCTTGGAATAGCGTTCCAGCATCTCAGTCCTGATGGCCAGAAGTCTTATTGTAATGTTTTGACAAAATTTAAATATGGCCAGTTTATATTCACTTGTTCTTGTTCCAGCACTTAAATAGCATGTTTCCCTTCTCCATCTGTCCCCCTCCCCCAACGTGTGGCATGTCTCTACAGGAACGTGCCTTTTTTGATAGGAAAAGTCAACCAGACATTTGTGCCTCTCAGATGCACGCATGCACTTGCCCCAGTTGAGTTTGCTCTGTGCTCTTCCCAAGGAGGGAGCAGAGTGCCATGGAGCAATGCCACGATAGCAGGTGCCATCTCCGTGGATCTAAGGGAGTCCTGTCCCACCATTGCTGCAGCTGAAGCCTCCCCGTGGTGTCTTCTGACCTCCAGAGCTACCCGTGGGTGTGGAGACCCTACAGGTGTTGAGTGGACTGCCTAATTAATTGGAGTCATTTAAGCTGAGCTACCAGAGAGCTGCAGCAGCTCATTAGGGCAGGGGTGTGGCTGGAGGTCGAGATGGAGATGGGGCTCCATGAAGTCTGGCTGGGGTTGGATGTGTGTGGGCCCCGGTGGTGGGAGTGCTGCTTCTTCCCTAAGGTAAGGAGCGGTGAACAGGAGGTTTCCACTTGAACACTTTGAAAGGAAATATGTGGAGGCTGGTGTACCTTGTCTTTCCTGCTCTTACGCTGTGGACTTTTCCTTGGGAGGTCTGGGTTTTACCTTGGTTTTTTTCTTGGAAAATCTTCCCTTGGAATTTGTGAATTGGCTATTTCTGCTCTACTTTAGATTGTAGAAAGTAAAGTGGGGTGCCTTGGTGGAAATTCATAGTGTGTATCTATGCATGTGTCTATGTAGTAGGTTTTTGTCAGTTGTTTTCAAAATCTCCTTGCTTAAATAAGTGAACTTGCTTGCCTTATCTATAGATTTATGTGGTTTTGAGAGAACTGTACTTGCAGGAGACAAAATCTGTTTCATCGTTCTACTCTGTGATTCTGTTAGGGCTGAAATAAAAATAGCGACCCAAAATACAGACGCATTGTATGGCTGGACCTGATAGCATGGAGTCCTTTGCATTTGAGTCAAGAGGATCCCAATGCCCCTCTTGCACGTGCACCTTGCCTCTGCTGTTGGCTGTCTCTAAGATGAGGAGGTAGATCCTTGCACTGCAGTGGTGGTGATGTGTAGAGGTTAAAGCGATAAGGAAACTTGCCTGGATATCAGTGATGAGATACCTACCTTAAGTGTGTGTGTCTTCCAGTATTTTCCATAAAATTTTCTGTGCTCTCCCAGTTTAGCAGACCGGTGTAATCCTTTTGCCTGCAATAGGATTGTGAGCAAGTGCTTGCATTTTGACTTCCGTCCGCTTTGGATGTGCTCTTAGATATTGAGCTGAGCGTAGTTTGTATTGCTGAAATTCTGTGTGAATGGTAGCTTAAGTAGCTCTTCTACTGTTAAACCTTCTCGGGGTCAAAATGTAACCTATATGTAATTTTTCTTAAACTCTGGTCCAAATCTGAAGGACTTCTACTCAAGGAGGAGTCCCATTGAGCTTGCCAGAAGCAGGCATCCCACTGGTCGGTGATGCGCTAAATTCCACTTGTATACAATGGTATGAATTGGCTGTAACTCTACTAAATTCAGTGGATTCATGCCAGACTCACGCTCGTGCAACTAAAAAACTTTTTTGCATTTTGTCACAGAACCTGATAAGTAGTACCATGGAATCAAAAGTGCGCATAATGTGCAAAGTCAAACTATATTTAAAGCGCCTTGTTCACAGAGGAACACCTCTAACCTTTCAATATGTGAATAAGATGTCAACCTAGTTCTGTAACTCCACCAGGTTTTGACATGATAATGCATTTGCAGTCACTTATACGCTTGCATTGGTGAAGTGCAATAATTTGCCTATGTTTATTTAAATAGTGCAAACTTTGAACGTTATCACCTTTTTATTTAAGAGAAAAGAGACTACAAAGATGACATCATGGGAGCATCATGCATAGACAGTTACATTTTGAAGAGGCATGTATTTTGAGGTGTTCCCTACTTCTTGGCCTCTGCTTTCTGAAATCGAATGGCAAGATACCTGGAATGAAGACCAAATTTTCTTCCTTAAACTGAAATTTCTATATCTGTGTCAGTATTTACAAAAGCAGTTCTAGCTTTCCTCGCTATATAATTAGTCATCGAAGTGAGTGATCTGAATTTCACATTCTGTTATCAGTGAGTTGGAGGAAGACGCTTGGTTCTGGAAACCTGGCTGTCGATTTAGCTGTTCAAAATAAAGGTGTGGAAAACTCACTTTAAATGTGCCATTTTAAATAATGAGAATTTTTGGTCACTGGCACAAGCATAAAAATTGGTATTGAGCAGCGCACATTTTAATTTGAAATGTTGGGAGGACTCCATGGCAACTGTAATATGAAAAGGAGCAGGGTCTTTCATGAATCCTTTGGTCTTTAGGTCATCAGGCTTTGTTTGCTTGCTTGTTTGTTGGGGTTTGTTTTTGGAAAATGGGCCGTTGGACTGCCAGCTTTGTACAGTGGTCTTTCTGCAGTGTGTAAATTATTTTGAAATAGGAATTTTGTTCTGAGGCCGTCTTGAAAATTCATGAACACCTTTGCACTCTTTTGTGAAAATACAGAGTGTGCATTGTGCTGGGAATGCTCTTGTAACTCGGAGATTAAAGGGAGGGAATCATGGTAAAATAGTTAATGTAATTCATTGTAATTAATTGTGAAAATGGTAAGAAGGTAGACAACTATATAAATGTATTTTCTATATGGGATCAAAAATAACTGTGGAGGGATATGAAAATAATGTGAACAGTAGTACGGCTAAATCTGGTAGTTATTTGAGACTTTACTTCTTTCTTCAGTCATTGTAGCACTGTGTTATTAATGTTTATTTGAAGTATGAATGCAAGGAACAACTTTACCAGTTTGCTTGTCGCACAAGTTGATATCTAAAGGGAAATATCACTGATGGAAAACCAGAGAGACTAAATAGATATATTTGGTCTCACAGGCAGTCCATTAATTTGCTCAAATTAAATATTATCTTTAAATATTGAAAGGTTAAATGTACACTGATAATGGATTTAGACAGCCATTAAGTCATAATTGCTCTCTAATGTAGTTAGCAAAAGACATTATTTGATATAACTTATTGAAAAGGGACTAAAAGCACCAGGATTTTTTTTTTTCACTTGCCCTTTTTCATATAAATGTACAAGATTAAATTCCATTTTCATTTAACACTGTGGGACCTACTAAACTCTGGGAGTTTACGTGGCTCTAGGTGAGCGGGCAGGATGTGGGCTGTGCCCCCAGATCGGGCTTCGCATTGTTGGGTGCTGGTGCCAAGTCCTTTGTGAACGCGCAGGAAAGATGGATCGCCTCTGCCCCCGCGCAGACGGGGACGGGCGTAACTGCCGAGCGGAAGGAAAACTCCCTGCCACCGCGCTTGCGTTCAGGAGCATTAGAAATGAGATCTTAACCCCGCAAAAGGGGGGGGGGAAATCATTGGTGTTGCCACCGTGGTCAGGCTGGAAGCCCGAAGGTTGATGAGCCACGACAGCGCTATGTGCTGTGGCTCTAGGAACAGTCGGGAGCGTCCTCCCGCGTTTGTGCCAGCCACCTCGGGGGCTTTTCTTGGAGCTGGTCCATCGTCAGCTGTGAAATACGAGCCAGGGACAAAGTCTGGGTTACAGGTGTGTTATGGTCACCAAGGCTTTATTTGGGTTGAAATTAAAAAATATTTTTAAGCTTTCATAATATTTATCTGCAAATGTATGTTCATGCAGCTCTGGGACAGAGCTCCTTCTGCAGCCCAAGATTGCTGACCTCTGCAAATTATTCTAGGGCCGCCAGTGCTCATGCTGCAAATCCCATTCTGCTGAAGTTTTCCTGAGGTCCGTCGGGGTTAGATCGTTGGCAGGTGTCAATCATCGCAGTCACACCGCAACCCCCAGAGCCAGGACAGTTTGAGGGAGGTGGTTTAGAAAGCGACTGCTCTCAGCTGGGGGAAATGGGCTGCAGGAGTGCCCTTGGGGTGCTGGGGTCAGTCAGCTGGGGCAGGGAGGTGGTTCAGCTGTGGGGCTTGAGCTTTCTGGTTTGATTATTTCATTTATTTGTTTGCTTCTTAAAGCTGACAACTCACCTTTGCAGTTTAAGTCGCCTTGCCCATCCTCTGTTATCTTTCTCTCTGGGTGGTGGTAATCTACAGACGAAGGGCTCTCCTGAACAGAATAAAGGTGGTAATTTCTAAAGCTGCTCCGGTTTGATTCAGAGCCGTATTTCAGGGTATGGCCTGCGAATTCAGTGTTCAGAGATCTTGCAGGACTTTTTTTTATGTCAGGAAGAAAAAGATAAATATCAATATTTTCTTGGATAGTGTCTTTTGTTTAAAGCCTGGAAGGGCCTTAATCATAAGTAGATGTTATCCTGTAAATGGGATGTTTTTCTTCTTCAGCAATATTTAATGAGATAATATCAAATAGAAGACTTACTTAAAGTGAAGGAAAATGCTGTTCTCATCTATTAGTGTTATACCAGAAGTAAAAAAAAAAAAAAATAAAAAATCTCTAGAACATTGTACTGCTTGTTTTTTTTGCCTTTTTCATGCAATTCATGTAACGTAGGTAATGAATCAGGATGAATTTTTTTTAATTTTCCTGTTCCAAATCTTATGAGATTAAAAAAAACCCAAAACCAAATTGCTGCAGAATGATTAACAGTGAAAAACTTTGAGACCTAAATTAATTACAAGTCACGAGAAGATGGTTTTGCAGAAGGTTTTACTTTTAGCTTTTTTCTTTTTTCTCCCCCCCCTTCCAATTGTGGTGTAAGCTGTAATTGTGCTGAGGACACTCTTTGACCCTGCCTTCTTTGGCTAATAGCAGCAATAAGTACATGGTGACACGCTGAACAGAGAGTACATTTTTAGTGGGTTAGGGGATGCCTATAATAAGAAACTTAATTGAGTTGCCAGTCTTTTGCTCTGTGAGCTACATCATAGATTTGAACCACTGAGAAGTGCCTCGATTAGATACCTTTAAATATATCTTGCACTCTGGCATGTGCAAGGAAATAGTTTACATTTCTTACAATTGAAATGACTGAAACATCTTTGTCTTAATGAAACAGATACTTCTTTAAAAATACATTCTATATTTTTCTAATTCCTGATGCTTTATCCTTTGGCTAGTTTAATTTGGGCTCAGTTTTTAGAATGTAACTTTTGGCTCAGTGCATCTCTTCTTTTTTTTTTTTTTGAAGGAGGGAGAACTGTTTTCAGTAGATTTTGTCAATCCCTGATTTGTGAAGAGACCAAGACCATGGTGAGATAACGCACTGTATGAGCAGGGCCCCCTCATTCTGCTGCTTCCCTGCAGTATGTATGTTTCCAGGGGAAAAATCCATATCCAGGAGGCTTACAAAAGTGGTTTTAGTTTGGATAACAGGAAAAAAGACTTTTACAGCAGTGCCTGGCTTTTGGCATCTCTTGGTTAATGCAGTGCTGCCTTCCATGTACCCGGAGCCAGAAAACCTGTCCGGTCGCTCCAAGAATGCGAGAAGTGACTCTTGATTTGCTTACCCTCCAGGCTCCGTCCAGGAAGGTGCGGGAGATTACCTCTTTCCTTTCGATGTAAAGCTCTCTTGTGGAAACAGAAGAATACATGAAACACATTTTGAAAATTAATTAACTATGTATGGTTAACTTTCCTCCGTGCATTAGTTCTTGCAATATTTGATGGCTTTACCATACTCATGGTATGCTATTTTTGTTATTTAAAATCAGCTTAATTATAAAAGGAAGGAAAGTAAACTGGCCTGTCTGTAAAATGGGGAAAAAAACCCCCAACTAACCCCAAACACCACCAAACCTGCAAAACTAATAGACCTGTAAAAAGGTTACTGTTCTAGAGAGAGAGCAGTTTGCCTGTTTGTTTTTCGGCACAGGATTTTCGCTCCTTGTCCTTGTAACTCTTTGATATTGTTGTACAGTCTGCTTCATGGCTGGGGGGGGGGCAGAAATGGGGCATATTGGGTTAGAAATCCCAAATTCCTTTGCAGTGGGTTTCCTGGCCATGTCAGCCTGAAATATACGGGTTTTGAAAATGACAGTAAAAAATGAAGCTATTTAAAGTCGGGAATCGTTAAGTCCCTCATTTGGATTCTGAATTAGGGGACTGTTTTTCTGAATCCAGAGTGCCTCACAAGTTTCCGTTACTGTCACTGGATATACTTTGGTAGTCATGCTTAAAATGAGGTTTCCTGCTTGCTTCAAGACCTAAACGTAGACGGCAGGCTTATGTGCACCTGTTTCCCGAAAATCCAGCCACAATTCACAGCGATGGCACAAGTGAAGTATTGTTCATAGATAGGCTGGTTGTCAGATTGTGTACATGCAGTACAACAAATGGGTTACCGCTCCTCTAGAGCGTATTATTTCTCAGGACTAGTAACGTGCTGACGGAATGTACAAGGTACATTTAAAGAGAGAATTTTTTTCCAAGCAGTTGTCCTGAACGGAAACCAAGAAAACGGTTTATTTTTAAGTCCTTTTACCTCAAGGGTCAGCCTGTCCCTTTCCCTGGAGCACTGCTGCTTCAGCTCTTCCTGTACCTTTTACCTGATAATCTGCATTACTGTAGGGAAATTTCCCAGCACGTAGTAGGGAGAGAGCGAATCTGAAGCCAGTGCAGTTCAAATGCTTTGACAAGTGCTCGTCTCTCTGCACGTGCCGCCTCTCGCACCGAACTCTGCTCCAGTCGCACGGGGCCGGCCGGTGTCACCGGCCAACCCCGCTCATCTGGCGAGCGGTGGGGATCAGAAGTGAGACAAGAGGCCGATAGGAAATCCTGTTCTTCCTTAGCAAAAAATGTTGACAAACATAATTTCATCTCTGTTACGTTTTCTTCAAAGCTTTTGGAGAAAAAAATGAAAACCAGGAAGCAAAATATCATTGTTTTTCCATCTTTGTCCGAGACAAGTTGTGTTGTTTGCTACCTTTTGTCATTGTTTGCTTCCCTCCAACCCTTTTTTTAGACAGAATTTCCCAGGAATCAAAGTTGTTTCATTTTTAGAGTACGCTGAGGGAAGTATTTCTGAGAAAACTGCTGCTCTAACTAAAGAGACTTGTTATTTTTAAAAGAAAGATTTTAACAAGTTGGATCCAAGTAAAATCTAGGTTTTATTTATTTATTTGCAAAATCTTAACGCTGAGGTGGTCTAGTCCTGAACTGTAACCTTATTGTGACTGAGCAAGGCCAAAACAAAGAGGAGGATCCTTCCCCAGGAGCTTAAAATGGGAGTATAAAACAAGGGAGAACAGATGGATAGACAGATTGGGGAGCACGAGAAAACAAAGAGATGGTATTGTTCGGCATAAATAGCTGTGGTCGGCTCATCCCGGCAGCTGAACCAAACAGGGCTGGTGAATAATGTATGGCTGATGCGATGGGGACTGGAAGACCATGAGAAGGATGCAAGGAGGCAGTGCGGTCAAGAGGGTTTTCAGATGTATTTTTGAGTTGCGAGAGGGTAAAGCTGGAGGTGGAGAGGAGAGAAAATGGAGGTTTAGGGTCGGAGCAGAGGAGGAGATGGTGAGATAGGCAATGAGGAGACAGCGTGGACTGGATCGCCGGAAAAAAAACAATAATGGGCTTAGGAGAGAGAACTGAGAAGAACCTTCTGTTCTTGAGAGAGGATGAAGGAGAAGGCTGTAGGAGGGAGAGGGGAAGAACAGGGAGGAAGTCATGCTTTATTCGATAAGTTATTCTTTGGAAGGAATTGGCAAAGCACTGTGCTGAGGGAGAGCTAGAGCCAGGAGAATGAAAGGGAACGAAGACTGAGTAAAAGGCAGAGAAAAGGCAGCTGGGGTTGTGGGTGTGCGATTCAATGAAGTTGGAGCAGCAGAGCTGTTTAGTAGGAAGGGCACAGAATTTAAGAAGCAGACAAGTCTGTGGTGGAGGATGTCTACCTGGTTATGGGATTTCCACCCGGACAGCTTGTGTTGCAAGAGGAGCAAAGCAAGCGATTGCTGGTACTGCCAGCCAGGACTGAGAATCAGCACGAACTCCTTTGTAATAGGAGAGAGGGACAAAAGACTTGAAAGTGGAGAAGAGTTATGGTGAGAACCATCAACCATATCAATGGGAAAAAGCAAAGAACAGGGCTGAGAACAGGTCAGTCATCCGCTGTTGGGTTGAAAATAATGGAAAAGTGCATGGAAGGAAACCAGAGGATGGGCTGAGATTTGGGAAGTAGGAGAGGTAATACGCCTGCTCTGAAGTTGTGATCTGACTGGTTTGGAGACTGAATCAGGGAAGATGGCACCTTGGTTTTAGGTGGGAAGGGACTGAATAGGGAAGTTAGTGAACATCAAATTAATAACTCTTTGGCACACAGGAGCGAGTAGGCACTGCCCAGCAAATGGCTATTTATTGCCTTGTCAAATGGAGACAAAGTGCAAGGGTCTGACTTCATGGAATGTATCAGTAAGAAAAAAACCTACAGTCCCCAAAAGAGAGAGTAGAAATGCAGAGAAGAGCAGAAGAAAAATAGGAAAAGGAATAATAAGTCAGTTGAAGAGGTGTAGAGGCAGGACCCAGAAATAACAAGGAGGAGGTGGAAAGGAAGAATATTGATGCAACACTCTTCAAATTAGAAGAGTAGAGAGGGGTAAATGGTAGGGTTTGGAAGGGGCAAAAATGGGAGAGGAAACATTTACCAGCTAGGTTGCAAAGCATCAGATAAGGATAGGCCTCCACTAAAAGCAGCTTAGTGAAGATGTGTCTTTGCGATAGCTGGGAGGAGTATGGTACGGATAGGTTGTGAATGGTTGAGATCTTTTTGTACCTGTGTGAAGGCCACCCTTTCCCTGGATAATGGTGCTGCTGGAAGCACTGTGCAGCGCAATGGGATAGGGCCTCTTCCAGAGACGCTCACGGCAGGAATGATGGGAAAAACAGTGCCGCAAGTCTAGAGTGCTAGTCGTTCAGGTAACAAAATTGCGCCGGTCGGTACCTCATTCTTTGAATGTAGATCTTCCTCTGGATTTCAATGGGATGACTTTGAAAAAGAATGAGATGCCATTTGGTGTTTTCATTTTATGCTCAGCTCGTATAAAAATGGTTGTTCTCGAAGAAGAATACCTGCAGCAAGGACTGATGTCAGTCCGGGTTTCATCCGGCAGGGATCTTGTTGCCATTACGGTGCCGTACGTGCCATTACAAATATTAGCCATGAACAAGGGAAGATGATAGCCATGAAGTTTAGTGCTCTGTGTTAGGTGTGCTGTGATTGCCTCTCTTGCTACTGTATGTCATTCATTTCAGATTTAAATATCTAATGGCTCTCATCAAACAACATTTAAACTTTCTATGAAATCCTGCAAATGTTCCTTTAGATCATATTATAAGTAACAATGGATGAAATGAGCTTGAATGGGAGGGCTGTGTTTCAGTCTCGGGGGTTCTGCAGCTGCTGGTGATGACAGTGGAACACTTCAATTGAACTGCAGCCTGGTATTCAGCAGCACTCTGCCCATTAAACGACGTATAAAAACAGTATAAATGGTCCGGCACATTTCCTTTTCCACACTATTTTCATCTTAGTCACTGGAGTGTTTCTGTAGAAAATAATTTATTTACTGGGAAGCTAACAAGGAATGTTTTGGTCACTGTGAGCACCAGATGTGGTGTTCGGATTGTAGCATGAACAAACTTAATTCAACAAGGAAGTCTTTATGCATTGAAAAGGATCTCACGTGACCGTGCCGTTTGCTGCCGGTCCTGCTGGAACAGACCTGCCCTTGCAAGGGAAGCGGGAACGTGCCCCCGACGTCTCAGATGGTGAAACGAAGCCACAAGCTCTGGAGGTCTTGAGCGCCTTAACAGCTATTTATTAGTATTTGTTTGTTTATTTGGATTGTGCCATATTTGTGTTAGGAATTTTATAGACTCACAAGGAGACATGTTCAGTTGCCCAAGGATATTGCAATCTAGTGTGGACAGATGTCACATTGAGTAAAGAAATCAAGCCATGGGGGTTGGAGAGTAGCGATGTGATAACACAGGGGGAGTTGAAGAAGCGTTGCTGGGAAAAAATAGGTTTATTATTAAGAGTGCTATTATGTAGAAGCTGAGTTTTGAATATAGTTGAAACCCTGCTGTGAAGTATATTTTAGTCGATAGCAGTCACATCCTTGGCCATAGGTAATTTCACTTCCCCCATCCCCCTTTGCTGTTCAGTTGACTTTTAGGAGGTTTTTTTGCCTTCCAGAAATTCACACGCCCACTAAAGCCAGTATCATTAAAGAAAGGAAAACAAAGAAAATGTATGGCATTGCCTTTGATCTTTTATCATCAGAAATACTCAAATATCAAGAGCCATCAACAAGCAAATGCCCTTGTACTCATTGTGCCCTGGTGCTCTGGCCAGCCTTGCTCTATTGAATCAGCAAGGACCATCAGGCTGAGGAGACTGGCAAAATGTCTAAAACTGAAGTCGTGCTGGTCCTCCACCAGCAAACTGCAGGGTCTGAGGTCGGTGGGAACCGAAGCGGGTGAGCATCACAGGGAAGGTCACAACAACCCCTGCAACGCTACAGGCTTGGGGAAGAGGGGCTGGAAAGCTGCGCAGCAGAGAAGGACCTGGGGGTGTTGGTCGACAGCTGGGTCAATGTGAGCCAGCAGTGTGCCCAGGTGGCCAAGAAGGCCAATGGCATCCTGGCTTGGATCAGAAGTCGTGTGGCCAGCAGGAGCAGGGCAGTGATCGTCCCCTGTACTGGGCCCTGGTGAGGCCGCACCTCGAATGCTGTGTTCAGTGCTGGGCCCCTCACTCCGAGAGAGACATGGAGGGGCTGGAGCGTGTCCAGAGAAGGGCAACGGAGCTGGGGAAGGGTCTGGAGCACAAGGCTGATGGGGAGCGGCTGAGGGACCTGGGGTTGTTCAGCCTGGAGAGAAGGAGGCTGAGGGGAGACCTCCTCGCTCTCTACAACGCCCTGAAAGGAGGCTGGAGAGAGGTGGGGGTCGGTCTCTTCTCCCAGGTAACAAGCCATAGGACGAGAGGAAATGGCCTCCAGTTGCGCCAGGGGAGGTTTAGACTGGACATTGGGAAATTTGACTTCACGGAAAGGGTTGTCCAGCACTGGAAGAGGCTGCCCAGGGCAGTGGTGGAGTCCCCATCCCTGGAGGTATTTAAAAGCCGTTTGGCTGAGGTGCTCAGGGCCATGGTGTAGTGGTGGGCTTGGCAGTGTTAGGTTTATGGTTGGACTTGATGATCTTTAAGGTCTTTTCCAACCTATACCATTCTATGATTATGAGGTGCGGAGCCCAGAGTGAAAATGCAGCAGCAGTCCCACCTCTTGCTTTGCAATGCATAAAGTAGATTTCTTTAAAATATATTTTTTTGTTTTTGTACTGCTTAGGAAACATTCAGCCACATTTTCTTAAACCTCTGACTTTAACATGACGATCTGTACAGAAATAATCAAATCTCCTCAAACTAAATTTTGTTTATTCCAGGGTTTTTCAGGAGGGCTTATAGTGCCATGGCAACTTGAGACACCTTTATCTCATTGCAGTGAACTGTAATGAAAATGTAATCCAAATCAGTAAAAATGAATTGGTGTGTGTTTAAACTTTAAAGTTAAATATAAAAGCAATTGGTAGCCTAACTGCTCTTAAGAAGTATTTGGTGGGGTCTTGAGAACCAGTTGTAGTCTCAGCCTTTTGCCGCTGCCTTTGGCAAACACGGGTGACTATTGCACACGTTTCTAGAAGTAACTGGCCAGTGGAAAGCTGAACCGAACTGTCCTGAAGCTGCGCGTGGGCAGCCGCACCGGGGTGCGGAGCTGGTGGGGACCTGCGGGGCCGGCCGGGTGCTGGGGCGAGGGCGTCCCTCCGGCAGCCGAGAGGCAGGTCCTCCCCATCCCTCCTGCCAGCAGGGCAGGGGTTGCCTTGCCTTCTTCTGTTTCTCCCCCCTCCTTCTCAACTTTGATTGATGGAAACACTCACTGGAGTTGTTTCTTGACATTCTTTAAAAAAACTGAAAGCATGAAATGTTATGATAGTGTTATGTCTATTTTTGAAAGTAAGGCTGTTAATGTAAAAATGGTGCTGATATGCTGGAGTGAATTATAAAGGCAAGATTATTAAATCCCTGAAAATTGCTAATTTATTATTTTTCTCACCTAATTTTGATTTATGGTGCATGATTATAGTGACACACATCTTCAAAAACAAGTGAATTGCTGAGAAATTATTTGCATATTGCAAAATTTTTTGAGACTTTAGATTTAACATTTGCCAAAAAAAATCCACCCCTCTTGTTCTCTGCTTTCATTTGAAACCTTCTGAGCTAAAAGAAGATTGTAAGGGGTTTAACTTTCATAGCTTCCCCACACAAGCAAAAGGTGGTCTTATCTTACGCATAGTAAGAATTCCTACCCGGTTTGGCTGTTAATTTTACTCCCATGAGAAGCATACTTGGGTTCACGTTACTGCATGCTGCACACCGAAAGCTCTAGCACTTTCCTACATGGACTGATTTAACTAAAAATTAACCATCACGAACACGTATTTAAAAGAGCACTGAGCACAGGATCTTACCACATTTTGTTCTAAGAAAACTGATTCAGTATAGCAAGGCTGATTCTGCCAGCTCTGAAGAAACTTGAGGCTGGATCCTGTAAACCTGACTCACAGGATTTGTTTTGTTCTCTTTGAGTGGGATTGCTCCCAGGCACAAGCACTGGTAAGCAAGGGTCTGCAACATCTGATCCTTCCAACAGCTAGGGACGACTTCTTCTTTGAGAGAGGTGGTGAGA
This sequence comes from Ciconia boyciana, assembly GCF_034638445.1. Lineage (NCBI taxonomy): Eukaryota > Metazoa > Chordata > Aves > Ciconiiformes > Ciconiidae > Ciconia > Ciconia boyciana. The sequence continues at coordinate 26,532,328 of NC_132937.1, forward strand.
CTAAGTCCTGAAGACGCAGTTCTCCTGCTGCTCTTTGTGCTTAGGCTCTGGCCGGTGCAGTGGAAAGTGTGTGTGTATCTTAGGGAGAGTTTTTTTGACCAGTTTTCAAGAAGTGGTGGGAACCATCCTGGTGCAGCAGCGTGTGGCTGAGGACAGCGAGGACAGGCAGGTGCCTGGCTGTTTGAAAGCACAGCGTGTACATAGTGCGTATATATAGGCACATAAATCATCTTGTATACAATGAAGGTATACTTGCCTTGGTTGGATGTGCCTTCGGACAGCGTATGGGGACAAACAGCTGTCTGCTCTTTGCAGTTGGCCGTGGGCGCATTGAATTAACTAAAGTTAGAGGCAGGAGAAGATACGCAGTCAGTGTAATGAGGACTCCCCAAATGCTCTTGGCCAGAGCGCTGCCTGCGGAATGCTCCCGCAACGAGCAGATTAGGGCTTGCTGGTGCGGGTGGAAAAGGGGGAGGAAAAGGAAGCGAAGCACCTCCGAGTGTGAAGGTGACATGCGATCAAGGCTGAAGGCATTGCTTCAAGCAGATGCCTCTGCTTGTGCTGGCAAGAGGAGGAGAGCAGCGTGATGAGGCTGGGTGAGGCAACCTCGCTGTCCCCATCCTGCTGGGCAGGGGAGGTCAGGACTGAGTTCCCTGTGCCCGGGGACTCGCCTGGGAGCTCCTTGGTGGAGCAAGACGGTATCCCGCGGAGGGGATCCGCAGCCCCCCTGCCTTGGCACAGCCACGCCTGTATTGTACCCAGCTTCCTTTCTGTTCGCATGCTGCTCTTACTCCTACTGGCATTAACTGCGGGAACGTAAGCCTTGTTGGAGATGCTCCAGACTTAAACAGATGTGAATAAGAGCCCAGATTAGTAATGTGGCTTTCTTTTTTTTTTTTTTTTTTTTTTGTTAACACCCACCTAAGTACACCTTGCTCTTTGTGTGCAAGAGATAATTTAATCAAAGCATTCATTTAGGGCTGGCTTCATCCTGCTCAAGTTGTGGAAAAGCTCCCATTAACTGCAGCAGTGCAGGATCACGCTCTAACGGCCAGATTTGTACAGGCATTAGGCGCCTAGGCTTGCGGACGGGTATCTAATAGGATTTTGAGAAGCACGGAGCCATCTAACTGTCATTGAGAATCAGGTGTCCAGGCACTTGTGGAAATCCTGCTAAGCACCTACCTGCACCTTTAAATCCTCTTTAGAAGTCTTGCTTTGGAAGTCAAATCTGGAAAAAAACAAATGAAATCAGTGGCAAAATTGACCTTAGTGTGCAAGCAATAAAGCAGCTGAGGATAGAGGAAACTACGATCGCTTGGATTTTTATTCATATATGAAACAAGCTTGAGACTTGTTAATTTTGCTTAAGTGCCATGGCAACATACGTATCTGTTTTGCAGCTTATGAAATGTATTTTTGGAACTACTGACTCACACACTTGAATATTTCTGCTGTACTAAGAGAATGTATTTCCTTTTGCTTTCGTGCAGCTATTCAGCATGAAAATAAAAGCAGTTCCCTTCTGGTTTGTATCGTGCTGCAGCTCAGGGCTGTTTTCTGGAGCAGTCGCACCTGGGCTGAGCGTGCCCGATGGGATCGCTGCGTGCTGCTGCCGCTGGGATGGGCACCGTGCAGCCCTCTCCAGGGGCGGAAAGCCGTGAGCTGTGGTCTCCAAGTCTGCTGCAGGCTGGACGGTGGACAACTGAGGCTGGCAGCGAAGAATATCAAAGTATCATATATTTTGTCAGTTCAAGCACCTTGCATTTAAGACAGTACAAGTTACCAGGTTTTCAGGCGCTCTTGAGACCACAGTGAGATGGGGCTGATCTCCAGGGTGGATTACGAGTCTGTGGAGTGCCAGTGCCATAACCTCAAACCAGCGTGGCAGGGTTGGTGTTGCAGATTTGAAAAAACCTTTGCTACGCGGAAGGCGCTGGTAGGTGTGCCGCCTTAGAGGCCTTGGGGAGAAAGGCAGGCAGTCCCTGCCGAGATGCCGGCAGCGTTGCGGGATGCGTCTGGACCTCTGGGCCCAGGCAGTGAGTGATGGAGCCGATGCCCTTCACCCGTGGTCCCACCATGGCAGCGCAGGAGAAATTTCCATTTTCAGATAATACAGTTGAGGGTTTTTATTGCGTGCTCTGCGGTTCTTGCCGTACTCGGTACTAATCTCCTGTTGATCGAGGCGCTTGGCGACTTTTGGCTGGCAGGAGTAAAGCTTTCCTAACAAACTGGCGAGTTCAGGACGTGCTGTGTTCACACGAGAGCCTCTGTCATCGGGGGTTTGTGACAATGGAAAAATACTTTTTACTCGACAGTAGGAAGCAAGCAGCATACCCTGCTGCTATGAATATTCAGTGCCGTTCCTCGGGCAACCTTTTGCACAGATCGGGTTGGGGAGCGGTCTGCCGGCGGTACCAAGGCGTGACGGGCTTTTTCTGCCTCCCCAAAGAAAGCCGTGCTGTGGGCTGTGTCGTTGCAGGAGGGCTCGCAGCAGGCACGCCCGAAAGTGGGAAGAGGATGTTACCGTTCTAGAAGACTTCTTTTTCGGGCTCTGTTTGAAACTGCACAGGCAGAGTTTCCAAAGACTTATCGATGAGAAACCTCGGTGTCAGCAAGCAAGAGGGGGCTCGTTTCCCACAGGGCGTGGGCGGGGAGGCTGTGCAGCCCCTGCTGTGCTGCTTTGGGCCGGCTTAGCTCTCTTTGGTACCCACCTGCCATGTTTTGGCTGGTTTTATTCTTTTTTTATTTGCTTTGTGCGATGGCGCTGTGATCCTAATGGAGAACTTTTATGGCTACTTTGAATAAAAAGCTAGGTCCGTCACTGTCCACAAAACTGAAGAAACTAAGTTTCTGGGTCAGACCTTGCCAGGATATAATAGTATCTGCTTGTCTCACAGGCTTCTTGTGGGGCTTTTAAAATTAATATTTAAGTGTAGGCAGTGCTACATACTATGCAAACTAATTGTTATTATTTCACTTCTAAGCGGTAAGTACGTGTATGCCCTGTCATTCAGAGAACCCAATTACTTAAAATATCTGCCTAGCAATTGATTAGTTTATTGTTCTGTGTTTAAATAAAATAATTGAATAGCAGTAGAAAAAAACTTATTTAAAATGGAAGCTGATTCTCTACACTAATTTTTAAGATACTAAAAAAGGCACTAGAGGTGAGACTACGCCGTAACGTGCCAGTTTCCAACCAGGGACGTCAAGGACAAACCAAACCCTGCAGTGTGGAGCTGTGCACCCAGGAGGCTGGCAGCAGAGAGCGAGGGCTCCCGCCTGCTCGGCCCCTGCGAGAGGGAGACCCGCGCTCGGCCCCGTGCGTTCGGTCGTGCTGATGAAAGCCCAGAGGACAAGGCAAAGAACGGACAAAGATTATGGAGGGCCAAAGGGGTGGGTTTGTAAGTTTTAACTAATAGCTGAAAAAGAGGCGATATTTCTAATGTTGCTGATTGGGAATGGGGGAGAGAGCGGTGGTATCTGCCCTTGGGGAAGGGGGAGTGTCAGCCCCCAGGCTGATGAACAGTCGTATAGGGTAACGTGAGCAGAAGTGTATGAACCGTAAGAATACAACGGTGCGTGTGGAGCGGGCAGAGCGAAGAGGCGGGAGGGCTGTATCTCCAGGGATGCTTAAGCCAAGGAAGCGGCACGGTGGGCCAGGCAGCTGCGCAGGCTGTGTGCTGCGCGCGCCAAGCGCCCGGGAGCCGGTGGCAGGGCTGGAGCATAACAGCACCGCTCGCACGTGCCTGGGAGGTGGGGCGCGGGGCTCGGGCTGTACCTTGCTCTTTGCTTTGCAGTTCGTGACCCTATAGGATAAGCTGGAGCCTCAACTCTTTGCCTGAACTGGCCGCGCGCTCAAAGAGCAGAAGAAGTGTCTTTAAGCTTCTCTCGGCACCATTTCCTCAGATTAGCTGTGTCTTGGCTCCTGGTGAAGACGCACTGACCTGCCCTTGTAACTTACCTCATTTGAAGCCCCAGAGCGAAAGCCAGGAGACAGAGGAGGGAAAGGAGGGAGTTTTGGAAGGGGATAGGGGAGCGACATCCCGGGGCAGCCCAGCTCAGTGTCTCCTTCCCGGGGGTGGGAGCCCATCCCCAGCGGGGACTGCCGAAACATGGGTCATGGAGTGTAGCCAGGGCCCGGGGATGGTGGTGGCACGTTGTGCAGATATGTTCTAGACAAGTGTATGCAAGATATAGCCTGGGGAAAGTCTATTTATTACAGGAAAGAAGAATGGGGTGCCATCAAAGAGTTTAAGTACTTGTAGCTGGTTTGGAACAAGGCTGTCCTGGCAAATAGATGGACTAGATGACCCGCCAGGGCTTTTTACATGTCTGTCTGTGTTTAATTGCATTTGTTACTGGACTATGTCTAGAGCTTTTAAAATATTATTTTACTAGAAAATGTTCTGGGTTGTGCTATCAAGACCAGGTGGCAGCAGTTTTACAGCATGTATTTTCCCTTCCAATTTTCAACATTGAAACTTGTAGAATGTCTTTAACTGATAATTTAACTCCCTACCTACTAATTGGACCAAGACATAACTTTGTAGCTTTATCTCCTTCCTATTCCTCATTTTATTTCTGTTTCAATTAGTGAGTGTGCCTTTAGCAAGAGACTAAGATTGTTTTTCTATCTGTTATAAGATTTGCCTGCAAGAGAAATGCATTTTATTGCCTGTCTTCTCAGACGCTCGAATACCATTCTCCCCTTTACAATCAATGAACAGACCAGCAAGCTCATTTGCCTTAGCTTCGGCCTCCCTGCGCAGGGCTGCTTCCCTCTTACTGGAGCTGGGGAGGATGTTTACCTGTGTCGACGCTTTCAGTTTAACAAAAGCCTGCTTTGACCTCCGTCTTCTGTCATATTTCAAAATTGAAAAGAATAAGCATGGAAACTTGACTTCATCAGAGATGCCAAAATGCTAGCGAAGGCTGAGTCCTGTAGAAAGCTCCGAGAGCAGCAACGCCTATTCCCATGAACCGGGGGGTGAAATGGCAGCACCCGCCTAGTCCCACAGCTGACCATCTCCGTTTGGAATCGCGAGATGGTGACACTGGATGTTTTATGGCGTGTGGGTTATTGAGCCTGATTCACAGCTTTCTCATCCTTGGTATGGTCATTTGCAGTGAAGTTGCTGGGTTAGAATTGTTAGTTTTAGTTATCGGCTGAGTTGCAGAAGTGCTTAGGAGCTATTGGCAGAGTAGTCCGGGACTCGGCGGTGTTCGAGATGATACAAAAGAGGTGGCAAACACTTGAGGTTTGACCAAAATATTTTAAATTTTGATAAGCAGAAAATCTCCATTCACTGACTTTAACATGATAGAGAAAAGAACAACTCACTGGGTAATAGAGTGTACAGTGGTCCCAGCCAAAGACTCATGTTCTTCTGTCACCAACCCAAAGAGTGGGCAGTTGTGTATTTCTTGTAGACATCAAATGTGTCCTGACAACTTCCTGCACAGCTTCCCAGTTGCTAGAAAATGTAGATTCTAGTTGCCAGCCACAGTTAATTGGTTTATTACTCATTATTTATTTAATTTAATGCTCTGGTTGACCATGCACTCCGCTTATTTAAAATTCTTTTAAGAAACAGTTTGTCTCTCGTTTGGTGTAGAGATATTAACAAGCAAAATGGAAGTCTTAGAAGTTTGCAACTTAAAGTTTATTTCAGAGCTTGTGTAAAATAGCTCAGTGGACAAAGGCTGTCTTTACAGATAGGGCTTTTTTAAAATCCAGAAGACTTTATAATTATAAGCACTGCATTAAACAGCATTCTCTGTGTGCTGGGTCTAGGCGTGTAGTTTGTGGACATAGGAAGAAATACTCCTTCTGGCTGTTGGCGTGCTGGGGTTTCTGCTTGCGATCACTCACTCGATCACCGCTGGCTGGACAGTGCTGCTCTTTGTCCAGCTCCCTGGCCTCGTCTGTAACTTCAATTAGTTCTGCTCCCGCAGTGGCGTTGCACGTTGCCGTTTCAAAGATTAATGTCTTGGGTGAAAATGTTCCTAAAAGGTGGTACTCAGCTGCAAAGATGTAACATTCTGTTCTTATGTACCTTGTCTTCCTAAGCAACGCTTATCCAAAAGAATTAAAATAGCTTGTTCTAAGATGGTTTCCAAATTACTTCTTTGCTGTTATTCAGACCTCTTCAATGGTTGCATTTGATCTATGGGAGGTCAGATTTGCTTAGCTTCATGCCTTTTTATTGCTCTGTCACCTGTGGGTCCTTGTGGACTCTTACACCTGCATTGACAAGGGTTATATGTTGGGGATGAATTGCTAATTTTTTCTCTTGGAAGCTCAAGCTCTCTCAATTTTTCTGCTCTTTCTTTTTTTTCATAATTTATTCTAAATTGTCATTCAATTTTAAATTGATATTTCAACCTTCATGATTTTTGTTAATCTTGGCTTTTGCAAAAAATAATTGTCAGCGAGTCCCTTCACCTAAGGCTTAGTGTCCACAAGTTAAATAACCAACTTCCTCCAAGTAACTTCCTAATCTGCTAATTTCTCTTGATTTTCTTCTCTCGCATTCTCCACCCTCCTCTTCCTGGCTTCATGATCCATGTTTATCACTGCATAATGTTATTTCCTTCCAGCCCCGGCATCTGCCCGGGTGAGCACATCTTCCTGCGCTCGGCCGGCTGCCTCCTGCCTCTCCCCACCGTGCCCCTCACTTCCACCATCAATCCATAACCCGTTGCAGCCTTTCACACACCCCAGTGCTCAAATTTAGCTTATTCAAATACTGTGGAGCTCTCTACTTCTCTCTGATCTGCAAAAGGACCTAATTTATTAGAGAAACTGAACACTTCTGTAGTCAAGGTTGTTGGTTGCTTATTTATAGCCTTCAGTTTTTCTTGGTCCCTCCCTTCAGAGCCCTTCTCTGAAAAAAAAAAAAACCCAACTGAACCACAACCAAACATCTCCCTTCTCCCTTCCTGAGGCTTTGAAGAATAGTGAACTTGTGACATTTTCCATAGGGATGAATAAAAGATCTGCAGATATTGCAAATCTGTGCCCGAAATTCACATGTAACCAAATGGTTTTTTGCAAGTTGGTGGAAAAATGTTCTGATAGCAGTGGGTTTTTTCCAGTATTTTGCTCTTGAGCACGCCTCTGCACTTCCTGGGTTTGGCCAGGACCAGAAGTGGAAGTGCTGAAATACCATGAGACAGACTGTTCGTCTGAGGTTTCCCACTCGCTTTTCCAGACCCAAGCAGTCTAGGCACTTTTGATAAACACCTGACATTTCTGGATACTGATTTGAACCGAACCTCTGTACTTCTCCTTCTGGGTTGCTCAGTGATGCCCTTTTTTACTGACGGGCTGTTGGTCCTCCTCGAAAGCACAGATTCCTCCATCTCCTGCACAGTTACACAGGCTTATCCAAAGGAACCACCTTCTGCACAGTTTACCGGATAATTCTGTTCATCTGTTGTTATCCCTCTACGAGTTGTCCTGCCAGACCTCGAGATCCCCGGCCCTGCTTCAGTCTAGCACTGCGTGGGTATCGCTTGTCTTTGATGGCTGCTGGAGCCTTGTCTCTGCAGAGCACAAAAAAGACCAAGTTTTCATCCAGGTGGAGGGGTTTAATGGAGAGGGAGTGAAAGCACTGATTGTAATCAGTTGCTACGAGATCCTCATTTAAACAGTGAACTCTAGCTCTCTTCTCCATTGGTACTACTTACTGTTATTTTCTGGAAAGCAGAATGATGCTGTATGTACCGCTTGCACTTTAGCAATTACGTTGCTAATTCAGATAAGTAATCTTTGTGTTACCTTAAACAGAATGAATGAAACGCTCATTAGTTATTTGGTTGTGATTTTTAAGTTGTGGTTTCCAGCAAGTTTTACATTTGGATGAAATTTAGAATTGAATTATAATAGGCAAAACCCAGCAGTTTAGCTAGTTTTTAGTAGTTTGACTATAAGCTTACAAACTTTTCCTGCATTGACATGAACAGTGGCGCTAAAAACATGAACCGTTAGTGATTTTTATTAGCTAGTGTATTGAAATGATTGGTTTTGGCTAGTGTCTGTATGTGTGTTAGAACTAGTAAATCTCATGCTTTCTGTTTTTATTGATAGGGTGGAAGAAAAAGATAAGCTCTCTTACATGTTTCAACTCCAGCCTTGAACACAGTAGCCGTTGGGCTGTACTGGTAGAACAAATGGAAATGAAGGAAATGTTCTGTACGTGTTTGGAGAAGAGGCTGGTGATGTCAGAAAATACTGTTGTTTTCCTGCGCACCAGTGTGCGAGGAGTTTGGCTAGTTATTTCCATTAGATTAGTGGCTTATGTTTCTTTGAAATATGAACATCAAATTTGCAATGCTTGAATATTTTAGTTCATGTATATTGTTTAATTACTGCAAGTTTAGATCTTAAAAGAAGCCAAAGTTTTAAATTTACATTGAATTCTTTTGAAAAGGAAATTATATTTAATTCGAAATGTTTGAAGCTTGATTTCTGACTGATAAAAGTAATTGTTTTCCTTATTCTGGTATTAGTTTTCCCCTAGAGTCCTTAGTTTTCAGTTTTGTAGCACGGCCAAGGAAGTTGGGGGAGGCAATGGCAGTAAAAAAAATCCTTTAAGATATTAAATGTTGAAAGATTAAATAACAAAACACCAAATAGACTGGAAAATTCCCCACCAAATGGGCTGATGCTATATACGGTTTCTTTCGGAGCACACAGCAATATATTGCAAATAAGAAAAGTGAATGTGACCAAATTCAGTGCTGTTAAACGTCACAGTTTGGAGCTTTCAGTTAGTTGTCTCCTAGAAATCTCATCTCATGGATGTATGTAAATATACATAGTAATAGACAGGTACATATACAGATATGTACACACACATGTGTGTTTGTAAAATTAATTTGCAAAATTCGGCCCAGAATATTTTTCTCTCTGTGGCTTGATTCTGCACCCAGCAAAGTTAGCTGCGTGTACTTCAACTACATAGGTAGTCGTGGAGCTTATAGACGTTAGGCAAAACATGCACAGTTTCCCCAAACGAGAAACTACTGAGCTTATAAACAAAATTATTATTAAAAACCAGATTAATCTGTATCTTTTGTCTGACATCTTAAAAATTCTGACCTGGGGAATTTTTTCCCCAATGGTCCTAGTAAATGCAGTCATAAGCATCTCGGTAGGAAGAGCTGCTTATTTCGTGCCCCCTTTTTTCTTTTCTTTCTTCTTTCTTCTGCAAAGTGTTCCCTCTTTGTTGAAATTTCTTAAGTGAAAAAGCATCTTGGGGAACGATGCATAATGACGCAAGACGGACTAGTGATAAGCACTAGCTGCTTTTTCTGAAACAGTAGTGAAAAGGAGGTACTAAGCACAGCCACCATCATTTTATAGCGACTTGCACGTTTATTTGTGAAACAGCGTATTTAAATACATTAGTGTCACGCACGTCCATTGGAACAGAATACGGGCTATAAACTTCACGCTGTGAGCATGAAACCTGGGGCTGCCTCAAGAAATTTTTGGCAACTCTTATTATTAGTTTCATATAAGATCATAACGGACAAAGGTCAGAGAACAATGAATTGTATATATCAAATGGGCTTATTTTGTACATTCAAGATTATTTTCTGTATTTATTTTCACAGTTTCCCTGGCAATCCTTTTACAGAGCAGCCAGAGGAGACAAAAACTATTGAAAACGGGAAAACTTAATCTGAAAAAGAAAGCTGTTGCCAGCCGGTCCGTGATCAGGTGTCTTACCTTTCACTCTGCTGAATTTGCTTTCCGAAATTAATTTGGCTGTTTAAGAATAACATTTGTGTTGTTATAGCGTAGAAATGTATCATCATTTTTATACGCGCTCATAAATCATACGGCTCAGCCGGTAATTTTAAAGCTTGTCCAAGAGTCATGTTTATGCTGAAACTCTGCAGAAGACGTTTCAGCTCAAAAGAACAATTTTGGAATGAAAGGCGGTATTTCGCCTGAGATGGAATGGCTCTTTCAGCATATGGCAATTATGATGTAGCTTGTTCTGGCAGGGGAGGCAGGAAGTCTGCAGCTCGGGGTCCTTTGCATCGCGGGGTGTTGACTGTTACTCCTAATGTCATTAAAAGTAACCAATTACAAATTTTATTTTATTTTTTTCTCCTCTTCCGAGGTCCTAAAATTTTTATAGTTTATACAGCTATTGTAGATTCAGCCAAACCGTTACAAACCTCTCCTAGGTTGCGGCGCAGGCACGATGCTGCGGGAAGCGCTGGCGCTCGCCGCGGGCTGGCACTGTTGCGGGCGCCGTGCGGGATGTCCTTAACCTGATATTCCAGTAGCGCTTTCTTGCAAGGTAAACGCTCTAGCACAAGGTCAGTATCCACGTAGCAGAGTTTCTCTTTCCACCGGGCATGTAGGGCTAGCCTTTTTTTTTAATTTTTATTTTCTTATTATTTGTTAATTTTGTAAAATAGCAAGCAGGTTGTCAATGTGGCGCAGCAAGCGAAGGCAGTCGGCTGGGCACGCAGGTGAGGGAAGGGGCCAGCTCCGCAGTCGCTGTAAATCAGCACGGCCCCGCCGGCTTCCCTGCAGCTTTGGTAGTTTGTACCAGCCTTCATTTTGGAATGATGAATTTGATGCGTTATTCAGTTTTTTTGGAACCAAGTGTAATTTTCCTCTCTCTGTTCTCATCTTCTTCAAGTCAGGAGGGGTAACAGGATCACTGTGTGAAAATACTGCGGGTGGAGTGAAAGGCTCTGTTTGAAGGAAATATTGGCCACAGAATAGAAATTGCAGGTCTGTTGCTGGAAAATTAAAATAAAGGTTGGTTTGTTCGCTGTATCCTCCCTGTCCCCAGCATGCTGGGAAGAGGCCACGATAGAAAGATTGCATTAGAAGGAAATAAAAAGCACTTGTGGTGTTTATTCTCTATAAAACACATTTCAAGCATCAAAACCTGTAGTCAGTATAAATTCTAAATGGGAAAGAACAGAGTGTATTAGAACTGGGAAGAGGAGATTATTAAAGGGTTGATTTAACTACTCCTGTTGCAGCCCATAAACCATATCTAAATCTCTGGAGCAAGCTTACAAGACTACATTGAGGTCAATCTTTAGAGTACCTGGATTTGAGAAAATTGAAAACAAATTTCTCTGCAGAGGAGTTCAGATTCAGAAATCTCTGGTTCATTCTGCAGGGCAAACTTCTCTTGTTAACGTTATGAAGAATGAGTGCTTCAGCCAAAGGGTGATGCTGACATAAGCAAAAGCGGCGACTCATTAATTCAGCTTTGTTTGGTTGGGCAACCAAAGAGAAAAAAATGTCCTAATCCTCTTACAGGTAGGAGAGGTGCCTCTTCATGGTGCTGCTCGAGGTGGCTCCTCTGCAACCCCGTCGCACCTAGCAGCGTGCCCGCCGCTGGTTTAGCCGTTGCCGCAGAGCCCCTCGCCGTGGCACAGATAGCATCACCGCCTCCTGCGCCAGGTGAGCCCGGCGCTGCCAGGGCTCGGCTCCCGGCGCGTGGCTCGCACCGCGCTCAGCCGGCTCCCTGCCTCCCGCAGTGCTCGCGGCACGCCGGCAGACAGATAAGTGTAGATTTGGTCACTTGCCTAAAGTCGTATAATAAGTCAGCAGCAGAGCTCTGCATTTGATAACTAATATAAATATTTATTACTGGTTTTACTCTGGCAGTGCCGGATATCTGTGCTGCATTGTACTGCACCTTGCGCAGAGTTTCTGCCTCGGAAAGCCCAGGAGCCTTGCAGCTGCCTTCACTTGCTCTTTTATTTTTTTTTTTTTCCCCCCAACATCTTTTACTTCCTTTTGTGGGGGGAAAAAAAAAAGGGGCAAAACTAAATACGTGCGTTTTCTTTAATTATATTGCAGATTTGTCTTTTTAATAGCATTTCTTTCCTAGCCTGGTTTCTCTGTCAGTCTTTTCCTGTGCTGAAGTCACGCTCCAGTGAATGACATCATCTCTCTTCCAAGGAAACTACTCTGATGTAGTTCCTGTAATTCAAACAGTAACTCAGTTAATTCTGAATTAAAGGAGCTGTTATTGCAAATATGTTTTTAATGCAGGATCAGAGGATGACTGGGAAGAGTTTTCCTTTATAGAAGAGGTAGGCTCCCTAATTAGTTAACTGTAAGGAAATACATGGAACAACAAGAAGGACAAGAGGAACTATATTTGTACTCTGATCAATTTGCAAAAATTGTCTCCATTTGAAAAGTACTTTTATTAGGCTGTCTGGAGAAATGTGTAATGATCTGCCAATGTAAGTAGTGTGCCCAGACTTGTTACCCAATTATTTTACATGGGCAATTAACAGCTAAGAGGAGCTCCCTGGAAGCGGTTTGTCTGCGTTATAGGTGAATCCTTGCCTGTGTGCTTGCACTGCGGGGCTGGTGTACGCGAGCAAGGCACACCGAATTTGATTTCATTTTGTGTATGTGTATGGGAGTATGTGATTCATCTACTTGTTTATATATGCCCATTGCAAGCCCTATGTGTAATACTTTACATAAATCCCTGACTCGGAGACCCCACTATGGTGAAATTTCATGTCTTTGCCCAATCCAGTAGTGGTTGCCGTTAATTTTTATGTGACCCAAATGATGTTTTTTTCCCTGGACTTGTTCTCAAGAGTGGCCAAAAGTATTTTGTTTGGGTTTTTTTTGGTTTGGAGGGGGGATGGATGTATGTGTGTGTGTTCTAATCGGCTATGGAAGATGTTAGCCTGATGGCCAAAACTTGTCACATCTTGTGGCCGTGGGGAACATGACCTCCTGGGGCTGGTGGCCTCTTGGAGGCAGTGCCTGCTGCCCGGCTGGGTGCCGGGCTCTGCACCTCTGGGTGGTCTCAGCCCAGGAGAGGGGGGACACCTTTGCCATGGTACAGATGGGTTGCTTTGACTTTCTGCAGCCGTGTCGCATGGTGCTCGTATGCTCGAGGACAGTGTCAGTGCCTGGGCTTCTCCACCACGTTTACTCCAGGTGCCGTCATGGCTGTGATGGGGTGGTGGAAGGGATGTCTGGAGGAGGCAAGGCTCTCCAGCCGGGTGGGCTGCCAGGCTGGGCTCTGCAGAGCAGGGGGCCGGGATGGCGGGGCTCACCCGTGGGTGTGAGGAGGTGCCTGCGCCCAGGCGCCCTGGAGATGCTCCAGCTTACCCAGCCACAACAGGGCAGGAGGAGAACGTGTGAAGTTCCATGTAAAGAAAGGAGAGCATGTAAAGGTAAAGACTTCATCTGAACTTGGGGTGAGGTTTTCCTGTCTTTCCCCCCAGACTGTGGCTTGAAATGCCTGGCAGAACAGCAGAGTTTGGCGCTTTATTTGGCATTGCCATTTGTGTGCCTGTGGAAATGTATCTGGAAAACGCATGAAAACATTAATTGGGAAGATATTTACAGGAAGTCCATTAGTAAGTGCATAGATTAGATCTTTTCTATCTCCTCTTATTCAGTGAATTTCCAATCCTGGTGTCTAGCAACAACCACGTACTTACCAATCCCACTTACAAGCCCCATGCTCTTAACGGCAATTGAGGGAAGAGTTCAGGTCACCGCAAACTGCATTTCACACATAATAAATCTACGTGTTTTTCAACAAGTAGGAATTTACACCCATCCCAGTAAGCCTGGCCCAAGCATATAAATGCTGTTTCTCCAGCCCTAATCTCCAAACCAACACGTAGAACAAATCACTTGGACAAGAAATATAGTGGGCGCGCATCATTTTCTCAGGTGCAGTGCTCACGGAGTCGCTGGTGCGGGGGTAACGCGTGGGTACCCTGCAGCCGGGTTGGAGCGGCGGACCCTTCCCAGGCGGGTTGCAGGCGTTTCTTCCAGCCCTGCAGCTTGTCTGTTGGACAGACCTGTTTTTGCAACTTCACGATACTGTGGCAGCACCTTCAGCTAAAGGAACAGGAGGGAACCTGAACCTTTAAAAATTGATTTAAAATACTTTATGAGTATGCAACATCCATCACCTTCTCTACTGGTCTATGCAACATCTGTAAATTGAGCTGGCAAGGGAAATTAAGGGGTAGGTTGGTCTGGAATATCATAAGTGTAAAGAAGGCAGCAGTTAATTTTTTTTTTTGATCAAATCTACATGGAGTAAGGTTTACAAATTCCCGGCATCTGTGCGAGATTGGATTTGGCTTGCAAATTATGCTCAGTAACGGCTTACAGTTTTTGGAGGCTATGATGAGCTGACTCTTCTGAGCAAAGGCTTTACTTTGAATTCCTGGAGCGTGTCTAGTGCTGGGAGTACTTGGGATTCCCCATTTCTGATCCCCCTTCTCCAAGATTTCTGGATCCTGTGAGTTGCAGAAAGTGGAATTGGTAGTAAAGTGGGGGTAAACAGATTGCTCTGAAGACAGGTACATATTTATTACAGGTCAGTAAAACTGACCTTTGGAATTCACCTTCTGCATGAAACCCCTGAAAAATACTTGAGAGTTAATCGCCTCTTTATGGCAATAGAAGCAAATTTTATAGTGTATTTTACAAAGTACAGTGAGGACTGGGAAAGAACAAGGTCCAGCTTTGAGGAACGGTTCTGAGAACTGGGGAAGGAATTATTAGGGAGTGGTGCGCGATTGCTTCATTTAAAATAATAGAAACAATGCTTTGCACTTCCTTGTAGTATCTGCCATCCGAGCATATGAAACGTAAAGGAACAATAGCCCCATACATAATGGATATTTTGAAAGACAGCAGAAATGCCCCTATGAAAAGCGAGAGGTGTAATAAGCAGGTGTGAATAAGTAGAATATGGTACGTGGTCAAGAGACGGAGAAGGGTAAAGACCCGGGCTTATGGGAAGGACTTCTGGGAATGGTTGGTGTTACCAACATGGGTGTAAAGGGAGGGAGGTATGGGAAGGACTTCTGGGAAGGACTTCTGGGAATGGCCGGTGTTACCAACACGGGCATACTGAAGGGGTAGTATTCCTAGAAACACGCATCATATCCTACACTCACGGCTAGTTCATATTTCTGAGCAGAAGAATGTTTTGCTCGCAGGAGTAAGTCATGAAGGCTGACAGAGGGCTATGTTTTTACATGCACATCTATGGATTTACTTTCATGAATAATGAAAATACAATACCTGTATAAATCTCCTTAGATGAGACTAAACTCAAATTTACTTTAATGATGGTAAAATAAAATAACATGAAATCCCCTGGGAAAATTGCAAGTGCAACTCTGGCTAGTGCAGAAGTGTTATGCTAAAAGGCATAGACTAATTATGGATGGAAAGAAAAAACTTTTTACTTAATCCTGGAAAGAAAGTTGACACACACATTAGCGGCAAAGCAATTATAAAACGTTAGAGGAGAGACAGTGATTATTGGCCTTTATGACAGGAAGTCATTGAGAATTTCCTGAAAGAAGTAAAAGAGGAGTGTATTTGCATTCTGCTCAGTGATTTGGGAGTACTTAGATATTTATAGGAAAATTCCAAGAGGTTGTGTGTGTTTTCCATTATACAGATTTCCTATAAAAAATAAATAAATGTTGCCACAGCAAACTAATGGCTGCGTTTTCTGCTCTCTGCTGCAAAACTTGCTCGTGTTAGGTTATACTGGGCTTAATTTTTTACTGAATCATTGCTTTACTTTGTGCAATTGCAAAATTTTTTACAATACAAAATATGAAAGACCTATACCAATGAAAAATTCACAGAATTTAAGAAAAAGAAATGTCACTGAACCATTTAAGTGAAGGGAAAAAACCCAAACCACCAGAAACCCAGAACACCTGTATCTTTAGATTTGGAGTCCATACGGCTTTCATGTCTCTCTTGTTTCTCTTACCCTTACAAAACAAGAGGTTTTATATGAAACTTGGATAAAAGTTGAAAGGTCCGTGTGCTCTTACAACTGATGTAGGGTGAAGTCTGGTGGGTACGGTGGGCTGAGTGGCACGGGGAGGTTGCGTGCGGTTTGGGGCCATAGCCCCCCAGGGCGCTGGAGTGCTGGGGACGCTCCTCTCCGGTGGCGAGGGCCCTTTCTAACCAGTTTCCCCTGTTCCCCTCGGTAAGTCGGCTCTCCTTGTCTTGTGCTTACCCTTCTGATTAAAATTTATTCATCCCAGAATTATGAATAATACACAGGAGGAGGAAGGGGGGATATAAAACAGGAGGAATATGCATATAAACATGCAGAACTTCACACCCCAGACTCTTTCATTGCTCTCTGGAAACTATCTAAATGTCTGGTTATTTCTCCTCTTTCCCCATTGTATTTGAATGTATTCAAACAGCAAAAGAATTTTCCTGTCATTTTTTTTTTTTTCATGCCTGCAGGATTAATAGGTAAATAGCTGGGTTCATTCTTAAGGCTTTTGTTTGTGTTTGTGAGTGAGTAGGTGGCATCTGGATGTGAAAGTTTAATGAGGGAGAGCAGCGCTGTGCTGGCGTGGGCTGTCAGTGGAGAAGGGGATGGGGGCTCGCGCTCCCCTGAACCTCCGTCGGGAGGAGGAACCCTCGTCCGATGGGGTCCGGTCCCTGGGCAGCCCCTTGCTCTGGGGCCTCCATCCCAGGTTGCAGAGCTAGTAGACCTCACGGTTTTTGGGCAGACCAGCGTTTGGACCCACGGACAGTTGTTATTTTGGGGTCTCTGCACACGTAATGGTGGTCTCCAGGCATTGCTGGGAGCATTGGCTTTGTGGGCTCTCATGTGCCTGAGCTTCAGCCAGGTCCAATGTGACCCCTCAGTTCCTCAGGACCTGCTCGCATCCATTGAAGAAATGGAGATGCAAGGGGCCTTATGATTTAGGATCTTAAATGCTCTGTTGAAACTGGGCATGGGAGCACTGGAATGCCTCAGGTCAGATCCTACCATGTACAGCTATTTATTACGTGGTTGTAGACAAGTCATTTAGCAGAAAGATGCTGACATTTATGTAGATGCCTCATTCCACAAGTAAATGCTGAAATATGTAGTTTTCAGACAGATTGAGCAAGCGGGCCCACATTGTTCTTTGTGAAGCCACTCTTGATTAATTCCTGTATAAATAAAATCAGAATCGGATCCAATTTCCCAAAGAGAAGAGAATGAAAATAATTTCTGTTGTTTGGTACGGGCGTTGGGGTGAAGAGGTCATAATTCCCCAAAACTGAGGGGCAGTGTGATCCTATCAGTTCAATTTTCCAGCAGTCGATTGTTTTGTGTGTGGTTTGTCGTCCCCCCCCCCCCCCCCCCATCCAAATCCTTCAAGTTCTGTCTTAGAGTGTTTTAACAATTAATCTAAAACATATTAATTCTCATTAATGCTTCTCTCCACACAATGGCTTTTGTTTGGCTTCAAGTTATGGTGCGTGTGAACTTCCTTCCAAGCTCATACTCCAAGCCTAGATTAATCTGAAGCTGTAAAACCTAGCATTGCCTTTGGGGAGTTGGAGCCTATTTTCCCATCCCAGAGGAATTCCGCTGGCGCTGCGTATCCTGAGCTTCTCAAAGGTGCCGATACAAGAAACCAGCTCTGCTTCTGAGCGGCAGCCTAGGTGATAAAATTGATCGATATTGATTTCTCTTACAGACCAAGTTTGTATTAGGATTGAACCAATATATTTAGGAGCTTTATCTGTTCTCTGTCATGAAAGTCTAAGTCCACTATTATTTTTGGCTCCCTTGCTCTTTTTGGGCTCGATCCTCAGAGCTGATCAGCTGAAGCGAGCTACGTGGGTCTGTTGCTGGATTATTGTTTTTAACCGATATGCGTGTGCACAAAGGCACATACGTTACTTTTTTTTAAGAAGTTGATCTGTGCAGACATCAACAGGATATTATTAGTCCCAAGAACTGACGACAGTTTGACAGCCTGATGCGTAGAGGAAGGAAGTTTACAAACATCTCTGAGAGAGCCATGTTGAGCAGTTGAAGGAAATGAGGCATGTCCTGCTGTTATTGTGCTTATAGCACTGGGATTCCCAAGGGGCAGAACAAGCCCATCTTGAGACCTCAGTCTGGCAAAGAACAAGTTGACTCATATTTTATTTTTGTTGTTTTTGTTACTAGTCTGTTATTGTTCCAATTGTGATGTTGCTTGTAAACAAATTGCTGCTATAATTTTATTTGCAGCTATTGAATGATAGCTTAGGCACATACAGGAAAACAGGCATCTAAAGCTAGTCATTATTTTTTATACTTTTTTGATGTTGCAACGCATCAGCTATGGCATCTCCCAGATTAATAAGTGCAGACGCCGAGTCTGACTTGTGCTCAGGGAGCTCTGCGTGCCCTGAACGAGGAGCTCGGGGCGAGGCATGGCACCCCGAGAGCTCCTGACCGAGAGCCCCTTGTCTTCCACGTGGGAACAGCAGCAAGGGCAAAGCTTGTCCCGTGCGTTTGGGACTGACTCTCTTGCTCAGTTTGATTAACCGTAGCAGAGGACATGCAGTGAAATGAAAAAAGCTAGTGACAAATTTTCTATAAAATAAAACCGTTTAAGTGACACAATCATCGGGGCTGAAAGTCTAAATCCACTGTTCATGCGGAATGGGAGGAGCACTGGCACCACTGTTTCTAAATCTGAAGCAATAAAATTCTAAGAAATTACATGTCCTGTGTGCAGAACGTGCTGGTGCATCCTTAGAGACGTGCTTAACATAGGCACGCATCTCCACTCAGAGACCGTAACACAAACTCTGTGTCTTTGACTTTTTCATGGCTATCTGTAGGTGTTTGCCAAAACTTCTTCCTGTGTTCAAAAGTCATGGGAGTCCTCTGACTCAATTTGTGCTATAATTACTCCTTTTCAGTTACATTTGATCAGCTGAAGTCTTAACTGATGTGAGCTGATCTGAACTCCTTTCTGCAGCACTTGCGGTGTGCCAGGCCATTCACAGTTTGGAAAGAAGGCATGCAAAATTTCAATAAAAGTTTTAATAAAAGACAACAGCTACAGCTGTTTAGCAGGCAGTTGCAGTGATGGTGACTCCGTAGTCTCCCAGCAATGTCGGATATCGTAATAGGGGTAATGGCGACAAATTGTGGCCGGGGAGGTTCAGCCGGGGTGTGGAAGCCACCTCCCCCGGCAGGTCCCTTGGCGCAGGCGTTGGCCGTCCAGGGGCGTTGCGGGATCCCAGTCTGCAGAGGTTTCTGAAGCTGGGACGGAGAGTGCCGTGGCTGACCTGATCCAGTCTTGGGCGCAGTCCTGCTTCTGGTGGGAGGTTGCATGAGACACCTCCAGAGCCTCTTCCGACGGACAGTGCCACGGCTCTTCCTTTCCAGGCTCTGGCGAAGCCAACGGGATGGCTGCCATAACCTCAGCAAAGTTAGCCACAGCAGGCAGCGAGCCTGGGGAGAGGGGAGAAATGCTGCGCAGAGCAAGCACTCAGTTTAAGACTTTCCCTCTGACTGTGTTTGTGAATAAAACTTTCCCTTTAGTTGTGTGTTTGTGGTTTGTTTTTTTTAAGTATTTCCTTACTTGGAATTTTAATCTTAATGTCTCCTTTTTTATTTTCTCTCTCCCTACTTACACTCTATGGCTGTCCTGCTGTTCTCTCCCCGCTCTTTAGTATGACCCATGTTCAGAGCACGTTCTCAGGCTGTAACAGCATATAGCATCTTCAGGACTACATGTTATTTTCAAGCTCGGACTAGATCTGGAGACCAGATGTCACGCGATGTTTCCGTGTCATGGTGGCTAGTCCAGCTGGACAGCCAGTACAGAGCTGCCCCCAAACCTGGTCCCGGAGCCACCAGCCAGGCTAACAGCATCTCCTCCCTCCCGGGGAGGCGTGAGGGTAAGGGAACAACCACCGTCTGCGGCCAGGTACCGTGCTAACCAGGGCCAGAGGAGTCCTTAGGTTATATAGGCTGGGATTAAATCTCATCAGATTCAGTTTACAGCCAGAAATCACTTGGTCTCGCAATAGTGAGTCAGCTGTTGCCATTTCCAACGTTGTTTTGGGTTTTCTTGCAGTATCTTTTTATTTTGGTATATAAAGTGATTTAAGAATTAAGCAGTTATTCATGGGAGTGAACTAGACTAGGCTTTAAAAATATATATATACTAAATAAAAGCCTTCATGTTGGCACATTGATGAATATCTACGGGGTTTTTTAGAGCCATTAAATTATCGCTTGTGTTGCAAAGAATAGTTTAAAAAAAAAAAAAAGGCAAGGTTAAAGTGTATCCTAACTCTCTTGCTCATGTTTATAGTACAGTTTTACTACTGAAGGTAAGACAGATAACTGGGCATTGCTCCAAGTTCCTGGCAGTTTTCCCTTTCCAAGGCACTAATATTGGGATTAACGTGTTGTTTTAAAGCCATTACCTTTCTTCACCTTCATAATTGCTTGTTCTTAGGGGAGAATACTGAAAACTCGGTGCTCATAAAGTAGACTTGTTATGCAATGTATGCAAAGTTATATTTTGTTATCAGTTGGATTTACTCTAGTCTGTGTGTGCATTTTTGTATGGTCATACATAAATTTGTAGGTTCTTTGATTATTTAAGTGTATACATGGTACACAGGTAGTGGACCAAAAGCAGAACTCAAGATCCTAGTGCTTTTGAGCTTCAAAAAGTTGGCATGGCAACTTGTGGTGGTAATTTACCATTCATATATGAACACTGCTGCCCTGCCCGTTTCTGGCATCCCGGTGACACAGCCTGCTCTAGAAGCTGTTGAGGCGTAGGAAAGGGATAACTTCCATATATGCAGGTGGAGAAGACATTGTTCCTTGTGTGGCTTAGGGCTGTTTTCTCCATAGGCTTGGAACTGAGCTCAGAAACAATTGTGTTTCTTCTCTGGATGCTCATTCCCAAGAAGACCCAGAGTGAAAGCATCAAGACTACGGTCAGTGAATTGTTTCCTATCTGAACCCATCTGGGTAAGGTGGGAAATGGATATAATATATATATCAATTGACAGTGCTGCTGCCTGGGGGAAAAGCCACCTCTGACCAGCAATCGAGCGATGGTCTGACTGGGAACAGAAATACAGGGTCTTGGAATCAGAAGACGACAGGTAGTCCGTGGAGCAGCAGCAACCTTTGCTGAGTGCAGCTAGGAGAATCTGAAATGGGCTGACAGAGAGAGAGAGACAGCAGGAGAGAGCATTTACTGCTAACAATTGACTAGATCCCATGCCCTTGGGGAAGTTTTTGTTCTGTTCTTGGTAGGGGAAATAGCTCGGATGAAAGCTATGAGGATATGAAATAAGTTTAACAGCAGGAAGTTGTGTAAACATGATTAATTCCATTAATGGAAACTTTCAAATTGAAGGTTGTCAGTCCTTGTGTATATACCTCTTGTTTTCTTGTGAAACGTCACGCAGAGTATTGAAACACTATCATAAGGGAAAGCATTAAAAAAAAAATGAGAGAGAAGAATATGCTTGGTTAGTTGCCTGGAAAGAGTAAGCAAATGCTGCTGCCTTGCCCAAGATTTTAGTAGATTTGGAAGGTTTTGTGTCATATTTTCCTGCCATGTTTTACTTGTCCTGTATGAATAACAGTTCGTTTGCAAAGCTTGTCTGGGAAGAAGGCGTGCATGAGAGCACCAGAAAGGCAGCCTCTCCATGGCTGCTGGTGAGAAGATTACTCGAAGCAGTGCAAGCAAGAAACTCTAAAATCAAGAAGCTGGTAGCATCACTCAGCAAAAGGACAGCTTGCAATTTTGAGTTATAATGATACTGTTGGAAAAACACCCAGTGGCATTTAGTCTGAATTCTGAGGTGCTAAGAGGCACGTATGCACTATCAGACTAACATGGGAGAAGTAACACCAAGCGACTCGTGTCTCTCCAAAAAAAAAAAAAAAAATCATAGCAATGCTGAGATTGCAGAGCACAAGCGTACAAGGTGCCATTCCCTGTGGCTTGGAAGAGATCAGAACCTGCATTCATTTTCCCTGTTACCTAATCAATTTTTCAAAGACTATAAACGTACATCCGTGTGCGTGTGTGTATGCACACACGTGTATGTGCATGTATGTGCGTGAACTCATGTATTGGGCTGTGGATGGTCTTGCTTACCATCCACAAAGCATCTCCCCCCCGCCCCGTCCTGCACAGTGGAAATAAGATGCAGCTGACATCAGTCTCTTTGCCTTTTTATGATACGGGGATGCGGTGGTATCAAAGCAGGCAGGATGAAAGCACAAAAGCTTCCTGTTTCCAGCTGTTTTCCTCAGCAAAGATTTTTTTTTTTTTTTTCCTAAAGATGATGCTTCCTTTTAAGGGGTTTTTAATCTGCAAACTGTTTCCTCAGTTTATTTCACTACAGTAAAATGTGTTCCCTTTAGGTCATATCTGTGTCTTTTAAAAACCAACCTGCCCTTTTCAGTAGTTTTATTTGCTACTCAAAAGAACAAACATGACTTTATAAAAAACCTTTAATGAAGTACAAAGACCAATAAACCTTTTGCCACTAGAGCTGAAAATTTATAGTGATTTTTTTTTTCTTAAAGAGAAACCTTGAATAAATTAAGTGGGGAAAATATACTGACTTCATAACACTTCAGAGTTTTTAATACTGAGATTCTTGCATTTGTACCTGTGCTTAGTGTACAAAAGAATAGGCTTGGATTTGTCATATGTTTTAAAAAAAAAAAAAAAGGCTTTATTTGGGGACATAAGTAACTTTAAATAACAGAAGAAATAGCGATTGGGATACAAAAAAAAATACCTTCCAGCTGCTTCTATTATGTTAGTCTCTTTTCATTAGACTGATCTCTCTTTGTTTACTTTCTTCTAAAGTAAACATGTATAATTAAAATATATTGTGCCTCTCTCTGCGGCTCTAATTCTGCATGTGGGTTTGTCGCAATCGGAAATACCCTAAAATGCTGCCAACGCTTCAGTGGAAGAGGGGCCCTGCATTTTATTAAGGTAAAATGTTTATGGGGGAACCAGACGGTGGATTTCAGCTCTTGCCCAGCTTGGGTCCGGCAGCCGCGGTGCCTCGCTGATGGCACGGAGGTGTCCACCACCGGCGCCGTGTCTCCGTGCCCTTGGCACCCCGACGCTTTTGGCTGACGGAGACCCTCCGGTGGGTTCCTACCTGCTGCCTTGGCAGGGTGGACGGGGAGTGAGCGGAGATGAACCACCCCAGGCACAAGCGGTTGTATGGCCTCGCCGGAGGTGTATGGCAAGTCCTCGAACTGCAACGAAACCGAAAGCATAAGGGAGAGAACCACCTCGTTTCGTTTGAGCTGTAAAGCTTTCTCTGACATATGTTTTGAATGGAGATGGTGTCCCAAATGCCAAGATGTGTTGAAGGATAGCTGGTTGTTTTTGGATGATTGTCCTATATTTACGGCTTACAAGTTTCATTGTTGTTGAAAGTCTGCTGTGGTCTGTAAATATGTTCTGGAGCTGCATAAAAATATCACAATTAACATATTCAGAAGGACAACAATTGTCATGGTTGAATGACTTAGAAAGTAGCACAGGCTGTAAACAGGATGTGCTGAAATGAACTAGCACACAGTTCCGCTGCAATGGTCTTTTCAACGAGCGTCTGCTTGTTATCAGCACTTCTGAAAATAATCTTTGGATCCTCTAAAGGACATAATGCTCCGGTTTTTAAATCAGTTCTTCTAAGACGAGAAGCTTAGCTGGCATTGCTACCATTAAAGACATCCAGGTTTGGTTTGGGAGTGATGTCTGGATTCTTGCTCTCTAGCTTAGCAAAATGCGGTAAAGGCAAGAAGGGAGAGAGCGGGAGGACGGATGAAAATTCTCCCCCAAATTCTGCTGGAAAAACCCTTCTATTAACAAATTCAATAGCTGAGAGGGAGACAGGATGTCCTAAGAGGAACTCATATCTAGATATGGTGGGTGTAAAATTTCCATCCCTTGAGCTTGTGGTTGTTTTTTACTTAGTGTTAAGGTATGTAACAGAAAAAAAATATTTCATCAGAGCGGTATAACATACTCTCCAGTAAGACATTGCTGAATATACGCGTGCTTGGTGGAGGGACATAATTTATTCAATTTCACATCTCTGCAGTTTTAAACGCTGTAACTTCATTTCAAAAGATACCTTTAAGGACGATTTCTTTCTTAATGACCCATCAGATGAAAAAGTATAGAATTTGCTAAAAATACCTTTCAGAAAGCCACGGACTCTTTCCCAGGCTTAATTCTCAGCAGCGTTCTCCAAAATCCTAATTTAGAAAGACGACTTGAACGATGAGCTAAAGACAGAGGATTTCCAGCGATGTGCCGTAACTTCTCCTTCTGGCGTCTTTCCCTGCGGCAGGCTCCGCTTTCCCCAGCGTTCACAGGAGCGGTTTCCCGTAGCATGGGCAGCTGGGCCTCAAATCCAGCAAGGAGGATGGGATGCTGAAATGGTTTCCATCCTTCCCTTACAGGTGGCTTTGTTTGGTGGGTTTTGGTGTTTGTTTTTTGGGTTTTTTTTAATAATGAGTTCTCTTGCAAAGGAATTGTGGCCTTCTTGGGAACAGCGAGAGACTCGGAGCCCTGTAAGTTTCTTACGAGCATATGGTCAGACTGAAAAATAGCAGATGCTGCATGAGCAAAGGGCAGAGCCTCAGAAGGTAGGAGATGAAGAAGGCTTCAAGAGACCCGCGCTCAGTGATCTTTCAGTTCAAAATCAAACGCTGCCGTTATGTAAGTTATCCCTGGCAAAAGCTTCAAGGTTTGCAGTCGTGCCTCAGCTGTTTGTGGAAGAGTGGAAGTTTTCCAAAAGTGACAAATAATTTCTCAGACTTCCATTTTATCAAATACTGTTGAGTTATGGTGCCTCGAAAGAGCCCAGCAAAAAGGCCTAGCAGTCTGAATACACTTGATACGAGAGGCTGTGCAGGGCAGATATTGAAGACTGAAGAGGTTTTGCAGATACATTTGGTATTTGTTGTTATCCCGTAAGAAGGACAGAAAACCTTGAGAAAATTAATGAAATCATTCAGTTTGGAGAAAGGAGGTTTCACGGGTGGTTCCTTGTGTACCAGGGAAGCGAGCGCGTGCTGTGCGGTGAAGGTAGCCCCGTTCCTCAGCTGGCGGCGGCTGCCCCGCACGCGGAGTCTGGGGTTAAAAACAGCCCCGCGTGCCAAGTACGGACGGACGGATGGACGCCGTGTGGAAGGGAAGGATTCCTTGCGGGTGAGTCGGTCGGTGTACCTACGGTCAGCCGTGCCTGCGACCATGTCCGTCCCCTCTGCTGAGGATAGGCATCCTTTGATTTTTTTTGTCAGTAAGTGTAATGGGTGGGTAGCGCGTTGTGTATTCTACAGTGATGAATTAATTTGGTGTTCACTGTGGTAGCACTGATCGTAATGAATTAATTTGGCATTCATGTGGATGTCATGCCTTTTTTTTTGTTGTTGTTTTAGCTTTTCTATTACAATGCAGAATTAGCTAGTAGACATTAAAGCGTTACCCATCTGATTCAGTTGTCACCATAACCTGTTTGTACTGTTACCTTGTCTGGATGCTGCAAGTGTATTGTATTCATTTTCTGGAGAGAGGCTTATTGCGTGGCGGCAGGGAAGTTTCAGTTACAGTGATGCTACAATACGATGTTTAAAAGTTCCCGTTCTGCTTCTGCTTGCCTCTTTTAAAGTACCTGAGCAAACTCCAAGGGTGTAATATGTGATTGGTTTTACACAGCTTGGAATAAGAAAAAGGCATTTATTTTTGCTACGTAATGCCCAAATCTAAATGCATCGTCAGTAATTTGTGGCATCGTTGAAGACAAATAGACTTTCCCTTGTGTAAATATGAAATAGTGAAAAAGCCATGAAACGTAGTCCTTTGCTCCTTCTCTTCTTTTTTTTCCTCCTGAAATGTGTCCAGTTAGTAAATATATATACCTATATTATTTATCCCCTCTTTTGAAGAGGGCATATGATCGCACGTGCATTCTCTTTTCTACTGGTAAAGTGTTTCAGTTTAACTGGGAGACATGCTGGTGAGCTGAAACAGTAAACGTTGCTTTAAAACTGAGCTGATGTGTTGTGATGTTGCGGGAAATGGTTAAAATGCGACTCTCGCATCAAGGGAGTGATTTTTAAAGCCTTTAAACGTCTCTCTCTATTTGTGGATGTTCTCATGTTTAGTTCTTTCTATGTATAATGTGTATATTAAGATTTTAGACAAAATAAGTAATTCACACTGGAGATGCTCTATGATGCCTTAGAGACACAGGGCAGTTACCTGGAATTTCTTGATCATGAAGTGCCTAATAATTAGTGTGGTCTGGACCTGAGAAGCTATAAACAGTGGAAAGGGAATAGCAGGGTTTTTTAAGTCAACAGAGAGCATTATGATCCTCCTGTGTGGTGTTGCCAATTTGACATTGCACCATGAGACTCAATATTTGGTGTTTAATTTGGCCAGGTGAAAAATGATGCAATTATCTCGGCATTTGGCTTTTTTCTTCTTAACCAAAAGGAAATCTCTAACTTTTGCTTGTAAAAAACCACAAGCTGAGCTTAATGCACCATAAAAAAATAAAGAAAACGGAGAAAGCAAAGAAATCAAGCTTCATTTTTAACCCATCATGAGTTAAGCTATTTGGGTTCAGTAGTGTGTAATATGACTTAATTCTTGCATCAACTTTTGGTTGAACTCGAGCACGTGTTTTAGAAAGGAGGGATTTTCAGCCCAAGCAAAATCTAGCCCACTGCATCAGAGGATAATAATAAAAGATGATTCTTGACCAATGATGGAATGCTTTTGTTCAATCTTTTTTGCATCAGGTGCTTGAAACCTGTTTTATTAATATATATTACTGGATCTCTCTGACTTTTCATGAGGGGTGTGTGGGCAGCTTCAAAACGGGTGCATGAGGAAGGGTAGGAGTCATTCCCTCAGAGATCAAGGGAAGCCTAAAAAGCTTTCATGGAAACTTTGGAAATACTCATTTTGGGGCAAAAAAGAGAGATTTATGTTTTTAGTAGTATTGTAGCATTACAAATAATGCCGAATCTCAGAAAAGCATTGAGCGGCAACGTGTTGTATTTTGGCGCGCTTGGAACATTTATGCGGTAGTAAATGTAAATGCTTTATTTGGTAGCTTTTAACAGGGCTGGCTCTTCAGGAACCCCAGCTTCCTTACGTGCACGGGAAAGCTCGTGGCGGGGCTCCCGTGCGCGTTCATCGCTTCCTCTCTGTTTTCCTGGTGTTGAAAGACACGGCGCAGTGCACGGAGCGCGCGCGTGTGAACGCAGGGACGGCGCAGGGAAGAACCGAAAGCGGGCTGGAGCAGCAGGGCCTCGAGAGGCTGGGGTCTATGCCCGCAGCGGGAGCGGCCGGGTCCCCCTGGGGACTCCAGCAGCTGGCCGGGTCCCCAGGAGAGCAGGGCCGGGCAGCGTCTGGGGCTGCTCCGCAGGAAACTTGGCTAAATGCCTCAGTTTAAGCATAAGAACAAGTAGCTCTTTTTTTTATACGAGGTATATCTGCATCCGCTGCAGTGAGGAACTCTTTTATCCAGGACACTGAAATAATTGGGGCATGCAGATAAGAGGCTTTTGGGGTTCGTGTTTTCCAGCTGTGAGAGTTGTGGAGAATTGCAAAATTGAAAATTAAATGTGAAACCTTGCATGCTGATGGCCGTCAGAGAGGGGACGCACCTGGGGCTGAGGTCTCTCAATCCCTTTCTTCCTCCCCTTGTAAATTCAGGTCTGAGAGTGAGAGAGTGGAAAGCAAATAGACCCATGCTTAGGCAGTTTATTGAGATAACTACCTATCTAGAGCCCCTTCTTGGCCATCAGATTCATCCTATTCCAATTTACAGCTTTAATGAACTGATGTCAAATGAATTTTAACAGGCTTTGGGGATGGCGGTGGTTGTTACAAGCCCAAATCTGTACCTGGGCCAAACGTGGCACGAGTGCCAGTAGTTTGCCATCACTAACCTTTTACCAGGGGTTTATCTTTATCACCAAAGGCTGCCTTAAACTGGGTGGATTAAGCCAGGTGAAGTCACAGCATGTTCTTGAAAACACAATCAACTCACTTTGCTTTAAAAATCCTTGTGCACTACAGTGTAATAGATCACTTAAAATTTCTGTAGAATTGATTTCTGGTAGACTTTTCCCTTGTCAGTTGATATTCTTTGCCCAGAAACACATGGATTGCCTTGCGATAGCAAGTGTCCAGTAAATAAGAAGTGTTTGCTGAGGGCTGTCATAATACACTTTAAATGCAAATACATCTAGGGCAGTTTTAATGTAATTTTCATATAGATGAAGTCATTCTAAAATAGGCTTAAATTAAAGCGCTGTTCTCCAAAGACTACAAGTTTAGCAGAAAATGTCCTTTAGTTTCATTAGATATTTTTCTTCTGTTTACGTTTGATTTCCCTTTCATCAGATTTGTATGGTTTGCAATCAGGACGGTATCTTTTATTCACTGCAGTTGGTATAATTTGTGACTTTTGCAACAGCCAGTTGGAGGATGAGCTGGACTAGTGGGGGTTGTTTTTTGGTTGGCTTTTCTTTTTTCTTTTTTTTTCCCCTCAACTTTTTCCAGTTACGCATTCCTTGCTAATCTTTCCGTTTCCAAGAAACATAAATATTGGGAATTAACCAGTCACGTACTGGCCAGAGAGGTACAAAACCCAGCTGCTGGTGTGGTCTGTAAAAAGTCTGGTTTAGATAACAGCATCATATTGAGGTGTATCCAGAAACAGCTCTACCAGATGCACTCCTGATTCCGAGCTGTCCATTCAAAGGGAACGAGCTGATCACTGAATTTATTCCCCACCCATAAGTGGAAGGAAAAAAAAAGTTTGCATTTTTTTAATGCTTGATTTTATTTATTTATTTTCTTCTTCATGGTGAAGCAAGCAGCCAGCCTTCACCCCTTGAGTCACACGGCAGAGCTCCTGCTGAAGGAGTGGTGATTCATAGCGGAGGGGGAAGCTGCAGAAATGGGTTAGAAGACGAGCGAAGCAGAAGGGGGCAAGTTCACGGGCTCTGGCTGGTGGGTTCGGTGCCACCACCGGGCACCGAGGATTTGCCCAGCCCTGCTGCAGCTCTGCCTTGTGCCCGTTGCTAACGGTCCCGCGGGGGTGACAACGTGGGGATGGCGCGGTGACAAATCCTGGCTGCCAGCTCCGCGGCCCCGCAGCTGGCAGCGGCCAGGCACGGCCCGAGACCCTCCAGCCTTGCAACGCTGAGCATGGCGCTTCAGAACGGCGATGCTCCCCTGTGGCTTCGCAGCCAGCACAGAGGGGTGAAAAATGAACCCCTTTCCCCCAGTTTTGACAGTCTTCAGGGCTAAATTCTGCTTTGAGATTTTGCAGGCGGAAAAGAGAGGAATTAAGCCCGCTGGATTTGCTTCCATTAATTATGAGTTTCATTTATTTGCTTTTACAACCTCAAAGCCACCAGCCAACTTTAACAGTTAGTAGTTGGGGACAGTTTAAGTCAAAGCAAAACTGCACATGAGAGAAAAGATCCTTTTTAAAGTTGTTATTTGTCACGCAAAAACATGTAGGAAAAAGCCCTGTTCTTGTAGTGCCTTTACTATTGATCTTTCTGCACGGGTGGTTTGCAGAGCCGGGTCTCCAGTTCAGTTACAGTTTCCGTAAAGTTGTCCCAGCCTGAGCTCTTGTGTCAGATTTCATCCAGTCCTGTTTAGATGCCAGGACCCTGGTTTTTATAGAAGTTCCTGGATTAAATTGAGGGTGCCCGGATTAAGTTTTTAATGAGATATTTCAGCACCTAACCATATTACCCAATTTTGAAAATGCCCATCTTCCTGCTTCTTCCCCTGGTTTCTGCTGGAGACAGTGGGTCTCTTCTATACTTATATTTAAATATAAAATTGCGTAGTTAAATTGCCTACATCAAGTTTAAGACCATAGTTTCAGGCATTCTTTTCTTTCAGGGCACAGGGGTTTCATGAGAGTCCCTACCGTGTGCTAAATGTGCTGTTGTCTACATGATGCTAGAAATTATTGGGCTGACTTATTCCATGAAATAATCTCCTTAATGTATATGAGCAGAGCATTAACCTGGTTGTTCTTTTCCCTTGCCTTGTGGGAGCCCTGGTGCCCTCCCCAGATTGTTGTGATATATTGCAGCGTTGCTGCCAACTGTTAATGAGATTGCTAATGCAGTGTAACTGGGTAGCAAATTATTAAATGCTATTCCATACCATTATTCAGCTTATTTTAACAATTTGTGAGAGGGGGGCTCCTTGTAAATCAAACTCCTCGTATATTATTTTTGTTGATTAAGAGTTAAATTAAATCCAACATTTTAAACGTCGCGTCACGGACAACAATACCGACCGACGTTTCACCTAACGTTAGCGTTAGGCATGGCTTTCTGGGAGCAGGAGAGGGGTGGCTTTGAAGCTGGGATATCATCTGCATGTTCCGCTCCGTTACCTGGAGCGTTTGAGCCCCTTTTCTTGTATTAACAGTATTTTCTCTAAATGTTACCACATTGGAAGCGTAACACTTCTCATTCATACAACACACTTTTGGAGTGTTG
Source organism: Ciconia boyciana (assembly GCF_034638445.1). Lineage (NCBI taxonomy): Eukaryota > Metazoa > Chordata > Aves > Ciconiiformes > Ciconiidae > Ciconia > Ciconia boyciana. The sequence goes on from NC_132937.1 coordinate 26,562,735, forward strand.
TCATAGAAGTATATGTAACTTGTAAAAAAATTTCATCTGTGTGACTGACTAGTGGCACTCATAGAGACTTGGCGTCTAAAAAAAATCATTGAAGGTGGTTAAATATGACATTATTAATATGGTGTTGGGTGCCTAAGTTGGATTTCTGCAATGATTTTTCTCTTCCATATGTAAGCGTGTTTTGCTTGTAGTACGTCTTATCACGTGGTTGTGTCTCAGAAAATCAGAATGTTCTAGCTGCGTTCAGATTTTCCTTATAAAGATCACATTTTCCTGGACTACACAAACACATGCAAAACAAAATTTGAAAAATTATTTATTTAGAAGCTCGATGCAGATTCCTCTCAGGAAGGGAGAAAGCGAATGTTAAAGTAAGAAGGTGACCTTGGACTCTCGGTGTCGCTAGCCCTCCTCGGTGCTCCATAGCTGAGATGAGCATCCGAGCGTTTCACGCCAGCCTTGGGAAGCGGAGGTCTTCAGAGATGCTTGGTGGGCAGATTGGGCAGGGCGGGTGGGCGAGGCATAGTTTTGTTGTTGAGGTAATTCTTATTTGCAAGAGAAGACAACAAGGCAGCCTATGCGACAACGATGCTTACAGACACGGATACAACCCCTCTGTCCTTCTCGCTCGTGTCCTTTGGGACGCGTGTGGCGTGCCGTGGGGTCCGGAGGAGCTGGAGCTGCGGGCTGGAACTGGGAGAGCGCTGGAGCGATTGCGTGGTGCAGAGGGGTGTCGGGGCGCTGCCGCGGAGCAGTGGGCAGATAGAGGGGGGGAAACAAGTGGTGTAGAAGTTAGCGATGAAGAAGAACGACGGGTATATAATGAGCCCTCCTGGAAGTCCACCATTGTCTCCTTATTAGCCATCTTGTGATAAGCGGCCTGGCCTTAGGTAGGTTCTAATCAATGCTTCCACCATCGCCTTTTGGCTTTGATTCCTAGTTTGGAACTGAAATGTCCATTTGTTTTGTACCAAGACCTTCATAATCTGTTACACAAGGAGAGTGTAAGTAAATCTGTCCTTAGTCATTTTTAGGTCATGGTGTAGAATGTATGCACTTTGCCTGGAGCAGTGTGATTAATTATCGTAACTTTGGAGTGCTCTAGGTTATTGGGTTCAAGTAAAAATTAAGTACTTTAACATTAATATAGTCTATTAATATAGACTATAATATGAATATACAGTAAATTAATTAGATAACCACAGTTTATAAACCATGTTCACTTTATAACTGAAAGAGTTCTGAGAAACAGATGCTTTCCTACTAAATGCTATCTCCTCTCAGGTTAAAATAAATAAGAAAAGATTTATTTTGCTCAGGAAACCCTTCTCCCACAGCACTCCCTATCCCCAAACTATCCAAACCCAGAACAAAATCAAACCTTCAGTAACCTGCTAAGCTGGGAAGGGCAATATAACTAGAACCTTAAACTTTTTCTTACTATCTGCTTATAGTTCCAGCAGATCTGCTAAAAACTGGTTAGGTACGGCAGTTACGCAAATGGAATGGATATGTGAAAGTCATCTGTCCTTACAAGCACAAAGTCTGTCATAAGCGTGTTAGAAAATAGCTTATGTAAGTCCACTAAATACAATGTGAGGTTTTATGACCTCATCCGACGGCAGAACAATGCAATTCTTTGTTATGAATATTAAGATTGAGAACAATTTAGACTTGTTTACACTATTGACGTTTTATAGCAAATGCTGTCAAGTGGTGCCTCAGACTGTCCGGGGATATTTGTATAGACTTTGGAAATTCAGGCAGAAAATAAAATGACCAGCTGATTCAAATGAATTTTCCAATTATTTGTGGCTTTAACAGAAGCGATTGAAGTGTATTGTATGTATCTGGCAGCTGGTCCTACTTCTTTGAAAAAAAACCTAAAGCTTTGTATCTAAGCCCTTGAGCAAACCAATAGTAAATTGTTTATCAAATAAGTAGTAGAAATTTCCCATTTTGAATCTGTGCTTTCTTTACATTGCTGTCGCGGAAAGGGTAATTATATGCAACTTCCCGCATGCTGGAGGTGCATGGCTTCACAGTTTGTCTGTTCCTCTTTCCTTGTTCAAGCCCAAACTGTTGCCTGAACTTGGTGCAACTTCTCCCCGTCCTGTGCCTGCAGTCTGTCAACATCCCCTCTATTGTCCGATACTAAACCCGCGTTCGATTCCTCATAAATCCCTTTATTGTCTCCCCGCTGTTTCCCATGTCATATCTCAGTTTTCCTCCCTGGTTTCCATGGCCCGTCGTAGTCTGTGCTTTTGTCCGTGACTCCATCTCCTGGCTCCTTTCTCTCGATGGAGTCAGTCCTTGACTACTTCTGTCACCTTCAAGCTTCATACTGCCCTTCTTCCAGATCACCTCCCTGCCTATTATTATTTTTTTTATCATGTCCTGATGATATTTGGAGCAAAATCTTCAAAAAAAGATTGCCTCGATGGGTATGCATTTTGAATTTGCCAATCCTTTAGCTCACCAAATGTCCAGGTTACCAATGTATTCTTCCCTTGATCTGCTGCTCTTTAATCCTTCTTCTGCATTTTGTCGCTTTGTTGAGCTCACTTTTGATTTAGTTCTTAAAATCCATAACACTCCGAGGAAGAAGAAAAAAAAATCTTTTGAAAAACAAAACAGCAGAAAAGGTCTCAATCCTCAAAATGGGTGTGTTTAACTTAATTTGCATTAGCAGTATCTGATGTACTGTTTGTAAGGTGCTTCGGAGCTCAGAGGGGAAATAGCAATGCTGAAGTATCTGTTTATCATACCTGTCGAAGTATGATAATCATAATTAGAGTCTAGGATTTTTCCCACCCTTCTCATTTTGACACGACTGTAATTCATACAATGAGAAATGCTAATCGTGTGTTAGTATGGCGTGTGTACAAAAAGTCTCTTCGGGGTAGAGATCTTGGTCCTTTTCCTTCTCATTTGAGGATATTTTGGCTGTTAAATCCCATATAAAATTACTTTCATTGGTTAATATGCTATTTAATATACTGTTTTTTTTCCTTGAAGATAAAATTCAAATCTGAAGGTGTTTGTCTTTCTCCATTTACTATTCTGTGTATTTTAGATCATGTCAGCAAGTCAACATGGTTGGCAGTCTCTTCTGGGGAAATACTTGGGGCTAGCGTAAAAGGGCTTACTGATGCAGGTAAAGATATACTGGCTGAATTACTGCGGAAGTGAAATGCCTGCTTTGCAAACAGACTACCGCTTGCCACGCACGTTCAGTGTTCTGGCATTTTTTTTTGTATATTTGTATTTTTTTTGTATTTTATATTTTTAGTACACAAGACTATCTTTGATTCCCTGTGTTAAAATTATTAAAAAAGGGGCTGATGTTTTGTAATCCATGTCCTTTCCGTTATCTCTTTCTCCAAACAACTTTCTTCAAAGACCTCAGTCTTGAGGCCCCCTCGGGGATCAGCCCATACCACGAACCCACCCCACTGACCCGGAGTCTGTCCAGGTCCGTGAGGGAGCACCCAGCGTGCCGGGAGCAGAACTGCCGGCAGCTTTTTTGAGTGAAGGCAGTAGAAAACAGGGTCTAGCTTTTCCTTTGACACAAGCTGCTCTTGCCATCCGCTGCCGGCAGGGGTGGGGTGCATCCTTTTGTTCCCCCCCCGTCACCCCAAACTGGTAACCGTGAAAGCCAGTCCAGGGAGGGGGTTTCATAGCTCTGAACGCCCTTTCCTCACTAAGCGTGGGCTACCCCTCCCGTCCTTAGTTGTCACTCCCGTTCCTCTTAACTAACTCGGTTACCCTTCTCCGTGCTCCCGTGCCACGTTTCTATAGCAGCTTCACCGCTGATTTCCCTTTGCGGTCCTTCTGGGGTCTTCTGTGCCTTCTGATTGCCTGTGGGGGAGAGCGCGGTGTGTAACAACACGTTGCCCTGATTTTATGATGGTACAAATGATATGGTGGTCTGAACCAGGAGCCTGTGCTAGACCGGTCCTCTGGTGGACACAGGCTTGGACCTCGTTAGGTTTCCTCCGGTCACCTCTTCATCTGCTCTTCCGCCGTTTACTTCTGGAGAAGCTAGACTTTCTGTACCCATCTCCGAATCGCAGCCCTCTGCGCGAGCAGGCGTGGATGGGGGAGACGTGTGTGCCGGGTGGGAAGGCTGGGAGATTTATAGGGGCCAAGGCCGGGAAGGACTGCCAGGCCACCTGCGCCGGCCCGTGATGGATGGCAGGGCGGCGCGTGTCACCAGCCACCCTTGCGCTGAAGCAGAAAGGCTCGCCTGGCACGAGCACGGCGTCCAGAAGACGCCCGCTCTGCGCGTGCGGGAGTCAAGTGCTGGGAAGGAACCGCCGTTTTCCTTGGCATCTTCTCCCAATGCAAACACATTACAGCATTTTTGGGGAGGTTAAGCAAATGTATTAATTTTGACTACAGTCTATTACCTTTCTTCTTTGGAAAGTCATCTTAAATAATTTGACTTTGAGTTCACCAACGAGCATTTGGAAGATCTTCCTTTCACTCTGGTCTCCCACAACTGATCCCAATCCCGTAGGTAAATTCAGGAACACCACACTTGGCTTCTCTGAAATACATGTTCTGGTTACTCACAAGAGATAGAGAGTCATCAACTTAAGCATTTGTATGCTCTTGTGTGTTAAAACATTTTCCAAGTTTGTTACAGTATTTTGGAATTATAGTAATGCAATTCTATTTCAGAGCCACAAAGACAATTATATCAATAAATATTATTTTGCACTTCACATGAAATTACCATTCTTCAAGAATTATCTTTGGCTTGATACATAGTTTATTCAGATCCTTTAAAAGAATATAGCCTAGCACTGAGTTAAAGTTAAGGAAACATAAGTCTCTATTTCTTGCTCTGAAGCTGGTAGGTAAAAGCCAGATTTTTCACAGCCACACTTTGCAGTACAGGCTGCTTGCTCAGCACCTGTATTACTACATTTGTTAAATGTCATGATTTTGATTGTGCTGCTGCTCTGAATGTTGCTGTTTTAAACACAAAATACTGTTTATTCTGAATTAAGGAAACACAAATACTAAAGATGACATTTTGGTCTTAATTGAAATCAAATGGAAAACTCCCACAGAAGTAGAATTTCACCCCTGTCTTTTCACAGCAAGGAGGTTTAGCCAATGAAAACTGAATTAGCCCTTTCTGCTCACTTTACTCTTTGAACATCTAAAAAAAAAAAATCATAGATATAGATATAGAGGTATGCTTCTACTTATTCTCATGAGTGTAGTGGTCAGGTTATTTCATTTGTGTACTTGTACATGTGCTGGGATGATGGCGTTGGAAGGGTGGAGTGAAGCTTAGGTTCTTGAAGTGCACCATGAAACGCCTTCACGCTCTAGAAAGCATCATATTGTACAGCAAGAGGTGGCGAGCGTGCTCTGGTTTTATGTGGAAAGGTTGGCATCGTGATTTGTGTGCTTTAATAAACGTCTTCAGTCCCTGCCTGCAATAATACCGGATAGAGTACAATGTTAGCTGAATGCCTATTTTCCCATAAAATTGCTCAAAATGCTGCTCAGACCGATGGTGGGAACCAGAAACGCTCTCCTGGTGCAAATCCCAACCTCCCGCTCCCATCGCTCCGGCGGGAAGCTTGCTCCGGTATGACGCGTGGTTAAGCAGCATGCATGTACGCATGGCGGAGACATCAACATTCCCAATGAGATTTGCTACACGATTAACAGGAGCCACCACTGTGCTCTTTTTTCTTCTATTATCTCACCTAGTTGCCAGACTACTGTTGCTGCGTCTAACGCCAGGTGCATACTTATTTTTACAAGGGTTTTTCATACGTATCATCTTTCAAATGGCACCTCTTGTTTTGAAACAGTTCTTAAGTTCTTAGTTACTTTTGCTAGTCTGAGTCGTCTTTCTTCTTTTTTTTTCTTTTCCCCTAACTCTCTCTCTATGAGCAAAATGCCTGTGATATCAGTGTTGCTGTTTACCAGAGTAAAGCATGAGAATATAATTTCCTAGCCTGTGATTTTAAGATTTTATGTATGTGCTCAAATTTGTTATTGGAGGTGGTGGGAGGTTCAAGCAAAATTATATTCCAGAGTCATCTAGTTTATTGTCCTGTGTTATTGCTGTAGTCTTGGATGATTTCCCAAGTATTTGTTTGGATTATTCCTCCAAAGAGGGGGTTTGTTTTTGTGTGGGTTTGTGTTTTTTGGTGTTGTTTTTTTTCCACCCCAGGTTTGGGTGTTTTCCCAGAAAAAGTACTAATTTTCTAATTCTGAAGTCTCTGTTTGGGAGCACCTCAAGGGATTCAATGAAACTTGTACCAAAGAAAGTTCAAGGGTCTGGTGGGCATCACGGCCAAGGTCAAGTAGCCTTGCATGGTGCCTCCAGTTTATGCGTCACAGCCCCTTAAAATAAAGTAGGTGTTGGCCTGAGAGGGTCACACAGTGTGTCAGAGTTAGTGGGCGGCCTACCATGAACATAATTTGAAATTACATATATTAGGCAGTAAGTTGCCCTTTAGGTCACCTAATTCTGAACTTCTTTCCTTTTCTGGAGCTGGGAGGTGCGTGTTAAGCACCTTTATTCATTTGAGATCCTGAGCATGGAGGCTGTTTAAAGACACCTAATGATCAGGCTGGTGGTGGTGGAGGTGTAATAGCGATCGCCTGCATGCTGGAGTGCTCAGACCTCGCCAGTTGTGGTGGACCCATGCTGGTATCTGCTGTGCTTTTGCTGAACTCGGTCCTGTCTGTATTTGCTGGCCATGTTTGGAGTCTACTTAGCAGATGGGGAGCACCAGGAGGCCTGGGCAGAGCGTGAGCATCTCTCAGTCTCGCTGCTGGAGAGTCTCGGAGCCTCGTGCCCTGCTCAGGGGCTCCCAAGGCATCCCTCCGTCTTTTAGATGTCAAGGGAACCTTGGTGCAAGCAGCAGAAGTCTGCAGGCTGCTGAAAAGTACTTTTAGGGTTTGGTGGCTGCTCGACGGGAGGCTTTCTGGAACTCGTTCCTCTGCATAAGTGCAGCTTTTGGCCCCCAAATCAGTGCTCTGGATTTCTCCTTGCGTCCTTAAGCATTAGTGGCCTCTCTGAAGTTGCAGTACCTTCCAACACAGGGGTGTAATCAATGTGGATTGCAATTCTTTTTTCCCCAGATCATGAACAGAGGTGATATGATTTGAATCCAGCCAATCTTGGTCTGCAGCGCTGAATGTCTTTTCTAGATTCAGTTTTTGCTTTTCCCAGGTTTTTTGCTTAAAATGCTTAGTGCTTTGACTCCATTTACATGCCAGTTTTACTTCTTTTAGGTAGAACTTCTGAGATGCTGAGTGAAGCTTTAGTTATTGAGATCACACCGTGTTAATTGCGTATGAATTGTGTTCTGAAAAACTGACCAAATCTGTCCGTGGTGATTTGCTTTTTGTAATGTCACGTTGCCTAATGCTTGTGATTTAAGTGAGGTTAATTTACAGGAGCCAGATTCTGGAGAAAATTACATATGTGTTCAAGTTTATGCACCCTGGGATAAATCCAAGCTCTGAGAATAAGTCACTGGAGAATTTTGCATTGACTTTGGTGTCATTAGGGTTTCACTGTCCTAATTACCGAAGTGGCAGTACTTACAGGGTACATAATAAATTTCTGGAATTAGGTTTAGGAGCTTACAAACCTTCTTGCAATATCTGTCATACTAAATTATTAGTAAACTAGGCTAGATTAACTAGGTAGTAATTGGTGAGGTTTTTTTCTTTTCTGCCAAGGGAGAAGTGCTGCTGATTTGAGGGCTGGTTGGAGGGGGACAGAAGTTAGCTGGCTTTTGACTGTTGATAGCTCACTGGATCACACAAAGAGAATACTTGTAAACAAGATGAAGAGAGACAAGGAGCACGCACGCAAGGTGCAGACGCCCATCTGTTCGAGCACTCCAGCGTTGTACCCCACCGCATAACCCCTTCACGGCCACAGGCACATGGAACGGTTGAGAGCTCCGTGCACGGCATAACCCATCATGCGGGCGCTGAACCCGCTCCGGTGACGCTCCGAATCTGCTCGCAGGCCGAAGGAGAGGGGGTGCCGAGGCTCTCCGAGGGTTTGGAGGCAGTTGGTGCCTTCTGCGTGGCGACAGCGGGGGCAGTGGGAGACAGCCGTGGTACCAACACAGCAACAGTGGGAGGAAGGCTTTGGGCAGCTCCGCTTCCATTGAAAAAATATTTTCCAGCAAATTCACAAATGCAATAAAACTGTGTTTTCTTATTTGTTCTTCATAACTGTTTATGTCCAAGAACAAGTTTCATTTTGCTAAGCTCTCAATTTCCCAGCTGAAGATCTAGGGTATCTTTGAAAATGCATCTTTTTTTCCCCAGCTAGAGTTTGCATTTTTATAGAGCTTCATGAGATGCGTTTTAGACTGAGTTCCTTCTTTTTGTCTGTAGTGGAGATAAAGAATTAGTGGTTTAAAACAATAACTACATGTTTCACTATGATCAAGGAATTAGATAATCTGGCATGTTTGCTTAAGGGGTCTGTATCTTGGGGCTTTTATAGGGCAGTATTAAAGCCCTGAGCCTTCTTATTATGCCAATACCCAGAAGATTGCTTTAATGAGAAGTAAAGGGCCTTTTTCCAATTACAAGGGAATAACTGTATTAAGTTCCTGTGTTATGTCAACCTGCTTTGATTTGATTACTGCGAAAGAAATGGATTTATCTGTCAGTGTTACTTAATTAAGCCTTCTCATTGATGTTTTGCAGAGTAATATAGAGTAGTTTGCACATTTAAGTCTAAATACAAAGAAAATTGGTCGAAAGCTAAGACGTGACCCCTGAAGATAAGGCACAAGAGCCATTGCTTGTCATTTTCTGATCAGAGTCCAGAACTTGTAACTTTGGTGGAAGAACTTGAGCCTTATATGGGCTCAGATTAAACCAAGGTAAAGGGCAAGGAATTTCCAGCCAAATTTGAGATGGCAGAAAATTTTGGAGTCTAGGCAAATCTTATAGAATTATTCTGTGAGGTTAGTCTCCTAATCTCTACCCAGTATGGTATGCTTGGGTACGTAGAATGATGTCTGTGTACCTTTAATTTCTGTCTTCCCCTGATGCATCCCCAAAAGCTGTCCCTCTCCCTGCCCGGCAGTGTCCTGCCCCCTGCCTAGGCAGGACCTTCTCTCCGGGTTAGTCTTGGGTGTGCCCAGGGACTCGGTCTGGGATGTTTGCAGAGACGAGGAATACCCCAGCCCTGAGGTATGTGTTGTTCCTGTGTTATTTTAAGCATCTGATAGTGCCCTCTGGTCATTGGCACGCTTGGCTCGAGGGAGAGGTAGGGATAATGCAGCAAAAAGTACCAGAAAGGACAGCTGGGTGGGAATTGAGATCACCACAAAAACATTCTTAACTTGTAAGCATGTAAATAGTTCCTTTCACATCACTGGGACCGGCCAGCGGTTGGCCATGAAGCCAGTATTGCCATGTGCTGCTGGAAAGTACCTTCGGGAGCCCTTCCCTGGGCCTGAAAAAAAGGTCTGTGAAGAACATGACTCAGAAGAAGCACCACGAGGGGGTTAAATTGCCTGTATCAGCCCAGCGTATGTTGAAGGGGTGATGGTGGACTCTCAGCTGGAGCTGGGTGCTGGGCTTCCAAAGGGAAGAGCTCAGCAACCAAGTGCACCGCTTGCCCGGGCTGGCGTGGGGATGCTCCTTCCCTCTCTGCTGTCCCTCCTGGGCACTGAGTGCAAGAGAAGGCTTACTGCTCAAAACACAGCCCTGAAATGTGTTGGTTTAGGTGACGCGGTAGAGCTCCCAAGACCACGGCATCTATATTCTTAAAATAGAAATAAAGACGTACAGTACAGCAGTCTGAAAACCTTTATTGGCATGTAAATCTTGCTCCTAGCACTGGCCATGAGCCAGTGTGAGGGGCCTTGACAACATGTATTATTTTAGATTAGCTGACTTTTACAGCAAATAAGTGTTTTAATAAATGAAGTTTCAAACAGGGAGCTATGTGAATAGCAGCTCCTTGTTAATGAAAGCGGAGCTCCCTGGGTGATGCCCTGCGCAGCACCGTGCCCTTCACTGGCGTTGCTCCGTCCTTCACCCCCTGCTTTACGCCCGCGCGGGTGGGCTGGGGGTCCGCACGCGAGAGCTGAGAGCAGGACGGGGCTGAAGCCAGGCCCGCAGGTGCTGGCTTTATCACCTCTCTGGAGCGGGCTCGGAGCTGTTCCCCGGTCCCCCAGGTGCTGTTCCCAAGGGCTGAGCTGTTCTGCTCGCTGGTGGATTTCGGAAGCTATGCTCGAGGGTGGGATGATGCCCATCAAAGTCAATGGGATAATATCCACTGATTTTTAGCAGGCAATGGATCGGGGCTCTACAGAGTTAATTGCCTGTTACATAACACAAATGATTTTTAAAAATATGCCTAATTAACCTAATAGAATGGTTGATCTGATCTGTCAGGTAAATGATACACATTTTCTTTCTTTTTCTGGAGCTTAATTAAATATTTACCTAAGAGTGTCTTGTGCTATTAACATGTTCATCTGTTATTGAGATAATAGGAATTGTAATTGGGGGAAAGTATTAAACTATACAAATGTGTGGGTTTTTTTGGTGGTGGTTTTTTTTTTTTTTAATCTTGGAAATCAACCAGATTTGGTCACAGCACCCATATTTTAAAGTGCTAATGACTATACCTGCTTCTCAGACAACTGAAGCTCCCACCGATCCTAGAAGTCTGGATGAGCCAATGCACAGGTGGAAAGGGAGCCGCTCGTGTGTGTAGTCCAGAGAAACTCTGAGAAAGTTTCTCTAGCTAGCGAGACCAAATACGTATTTTTTCCAATTAGATTAAAGCTACTGTTTGTGCATAGCAAAAGGCAAGCAATAGTATTATTTCATTAGGGTGCTAGTGGGTACACAGGAGTGAGTTGGAAAATAGTACTGAAATGTGCAATAGTACTGTTATAGATCAATGTCAATCACATTTCCTGATATTTAACATACTGTAAGTAAAAAAGTAATGGATTTAAGCAGTATGGTCCAGTCCATCAACGTACTAAAGGATGTGCTTAACGTTAAGCACGAGCGATCTCATTTACTTGAATTAAAATGAGAGCGAACTACAATTTCAGTGGCGTTATTCATAGGCTTCCATGAAACCTGTGTGCAAGTGCCTCACTGAACTGGTGTTACGTTTAGCCATTAAGTTTTTAGCCAAGTGGAATGTCTCGGGAGACTCCCAACTCATTTTCGTAAAGGTTTCGCGATGGCAGCGGTTGTGCAAGCATATCCCAGCACGCTTGAGTGCGCTGCCGAGGATCTTCTGCTTTCGGTGCCCACGGCAGCCGGCGGAGTTGAGTTCGTGCTCTTCTCCCGGGCCTTGGTGCAACCTCAGAACGGCGTGGCCAGCCCAGAGATGCACGTCACTGCTTAGGGTACTCGAGAGGGACAGCCCCGTGCAGTTGGGGTGTCTTGGGAAGAAGTTTTTTCTTTTTAGGTTCCACGTTTGAAAGAACATTCAGTGTTACAAGGAAGTTCTCATAACAGTAAACTGGGTTAATTGGCAGTACTGGGAAAGACTTGGGGAAAGAAGAATAAAAATAGTTGCATCAGAGAAGAAATATTGGGAATTGACATGTGGAGAGCATTCATATGCAAAAATGTGTCTATGACCTGATTTTTGTCAAGGCAAATGTGGCGTTGCAGTCTAGCTAGCCCCTGTGTCAGCGGCCCGGAAGCACGCTGCAGCGGCTGCCCAGCGAAGGTCCCCTCCCCTTCCCGGGGTGGCTGTCAAGCTGTCCCTTTGGTGCGCGGATAAAACGCACGCAAGAAAACGGCAGGCTGAGAGATTTCTGCGTTTTGTTGCAAAGTTAAGAGGAACTTGTGGGAATCCCGGTTCTTTGGTCCGTGCCCTAAACGGCAGGTTTCACCGTTCCTAGCACGTATGCAGTGGGACGCGTTATTCCTAGAGATACCCTCTCAAAATGGGGGGGAAATGGTTAAAAACACCCTGAAATGGGCTGTCTGAAATTACTGGAGCATCTCCCACCCAATAGTTGCAATGAATTTTCTACCAAACGGTAGAGGAAAAGACAGAAATACCGGCTCTGCGCTTGGCTTTAGGAATGTGCTTGTCTCGAGATACAAATACGGGCGTAGATGCTTTTCTGCAGCAGAAGCCTAGGTGAGGTGGTGAGAGGTATGCTTACCCCAAACAAGCCTTCCTGTAACTTCTAGGTTTCATCTGTTTTATCCTGTTTTATTTTTACTGTTTGACAATACCTATTTTTGTGCTGGAGGTTTTGATAGGATTTTAACTGGTACAGCGCAGTCACTTTTTAAAGTGTCGAGAAACACTGAGCCGCTGAAGTAATTTTTATGTTCAAACCTCAGGTTCCTGAGGGTCCAGTTCATTTCTGCTGTGAATTTAAATGAGTTAATTTAAGCAGTGGGTCAGAAGCCACTACCATCGTAGTAGCCCTGTGCCTGATTCTTAATTAAAGGCAACAGGAGATTAATTTGAAACATTAATTTAAAAGTGCCTATACAAAAGGAAAGAATTATTGCAATAAAGCCTAAAGAACTTTTTTGTCCCTAGATGTAGAAGACAGAACTAGCTCAGGGTCCTGGGGGAATACAGGACATCCTAGTCCATCCAGGGTAAGTATATCTAATCTTTTTCCCCAAACCAGACTTCCTGCATATGTAAATTTACTATCTTAAATATGAGTTTTACACCTGATTGTGTAGAAAAATGGGCATGCAAAGTTGGCTGTAGCCTGTCTTCTCTTTAAAATTGCCTTTTTTTTTTTTCCCTTAACACTCAAACCTGATCCCGTGATTGAATTTGGTACCTGCTCTGCTACTTCTAACAGGTAGCGAGAATATTAATTAACCATTTTTTCTTGCTAGGCCCTATCAACCACCGCCACCAGTCCAAGTGCAGGCGGAGCAGAGATGTTGTTGCCGAATGTTTCATTTTTTGCAGTTGGATTTTTAGGGATTGCGGGTGTCACCAAGCCTGAGGAGAGGGCCAGCACCCCTGCCATGGGCAGTGCTCATCCCTGTGCGGGGGCTTGCCGGCCACTCCACGGCCACCCCTGGCCACCTCAGGGCAGCGAAGCTGGAGAGGGGCCACCAGGTCTGTCCCACCACGCCAGGGCTGCCCACCAGGACAGCTGTGCCTCGGCCCTTCCCGCAGCGCACCTCGGCCGCTCGGTGCCTCCGGTGAGGGGCTTCAAACCCTTCTCCTCGGGCAGGGGCTGGTAGCCAGGCGTTTTGGCACGTCCCCCCGACTGCTGGCACCACCCGAGCTCCGGGGCAGGTAGTCCGGCTGCTGGCCACCTGCCCACCTCTGCTCCGGACACTGTGAGGATGGGGCACGGACATCTCCTGTGCTGTCCACGTAGGAGTGGGATCCCCCTCCGGGGAATGCAGACACCGAGCCGCTCTCTGGCAGGGCGATACTCGGCGCTTGCTGAGATTTGCAAGACAGCTGGACTTAGTCATTTCGATTGTGGCTGTGGACAGTTATCCAAATTCTTTAGACACCTCAGGATCGGGATGCCGGTTACTTTGGCAGAGAAGTGCTATTTCCAGCAGAGCAGCTGTGCGGTTCGCCCCGAGCCGCTGCCGCTCCCGAGCAGGCCGGTGTGGGCAGCCCTGCCGACGGTCCTCGCGAGCCGCCCCGGCAGCCCTGCTCCCCAGCCGGAGCATCGCGGCTTTGCCCGTCCTCGGGGCTGGGCACGGCTCGTGCTTCAGTACCAAGATGATTATTTCTGTTTACTTCCTGCAAACGCATGAAGTACACTTACGCTGGGCAAAAAGTGGCTTCGCTCTTACTTATGCCCTTATTTAACCAGTTTGTTTAAATTGCTTTTTAATTGTTTTCTAATTAACGTGAAGGATCGGGGCTCGCGAGCAGTGCTGCCGGGAGCTCCGTGCCCTCGAGTGTCTGTCTGGCGAGGAGAAATGCGGTTGCCCTGTTCATCCTCGGTCCGTCCTTCCCCCTTGGGGCAGGTCCTGCCCTCGGCGGACGTTACGCCAGCTGAGGCTTTAAGTGGATGTCTGCAGTGCTGCACCGCACCGCGGGCAGCCGAGGGGGGTCCCCCATTTACGGCGTGGCGGGGGGACCCCCGGCCCTGCCGCCAAGGGAGGGAAGCCCGACACCTTTTCTTATTCCATCCCGCTTAGCATCCATTACGTCATTACTGCTCGCATCTGTCAGTTTTATTTTTATCCCTTTTTTTACTTGACACTTGTATTGCTTCCGAGGGAAAAATGTTTTGAAAAGTAAATTCTAAATTTGCACACACAATTATTTATGCATGCAAAAACTTGAATGTGAGTGTACAATTAAGTTTTGAGATATAAAGAAAAGAGCACGAGCCTGGGAAGAATTCTGGAGTTTCAATCAAGACTGTGCATTAACTTGCAGTGTTATTCTGCAAACAGCCCGACCTCTCTCTCTTTCCTTCTTTGTAAAATGATGATGGTATTCCCACGTTGGGAGAATTAGCTTCTCGTGAGTTCTTCTGAACCGAAGAAACAAAACATTACGTAACTGCCGTGCATGGCCAATATTTGTAGTTAAATTTAAGATTTTGCTGATCGAGTGACTGAAAGCAGAAGGTTCCACCGAGACCGTTTCAAAAATTAGGGGCCCGATCCTGGCAAGGTTTTTGTACGTCCTTGACTCCGTGGGTAGTGTCTGACGCTGTCAGTCCCCAAGAGAAGTACTGAGGGGTGACAAGGCAACGCGGCGTGCAGGGCAGGAGGGAGTCGCTGCCGCTCGCTAGCCACGCACAGAATTGCACGCACAAAGGATGAGTGCTCTGCAGGGTTATTTTTTCAGTGAGAAGTAACTTTCCACACCCACTGTGAAAAAATTCTAGATTTTTTTTTTATAGTCCAGTGCATGTATAAAGCAGTGAGGTGACTAAGATGGCCAACTTCTACGTAAAAATATATTTAAAAAGCAAAATGTTAAAAGAAGTATTTCTTTGCTGTTCTTGCATATGTTATGGGCAAGAAGACTTTTATGCTAAGAGAGGGCTTTATGCTGAATTGCACAGCACGAAATTCCAGGAACCTCGTCTCAGTCACCCATTCAGGATTATCCACACAGCAAACCAAAGTCAATTACTAATGAAATAAAAATTTGAAACAGCTTTAAAAATGTTCTGGAACACATCACTTCCAGCAGAATCAATAGGGGAAAACAATAAAGGGAACGATATTTCTTATAGCTGGCTTAAAACTTAGAAGGGAAATATATGGACCTGTAGGTTTTGAAAAATGCCATTTAAACTTGTAAAATTGTGGTTTTTTTCCCAATTTGTTAACAGAACTATGGAGATGGGACTCACTATGATCATATGGCGAGCAGAGACCTTGGGTCGCATGACAATCTCTCTCCTCCCTTTGTCAATTCCAGAATACAAAGTAAGAACTCAAATTTCCTAACTTGACCGCGTTGTTGAAAGTGGAATAAGTGAACCAGAAATAATATTCTGAGGGCTTAAATCCCTCATCCTCATTTCTGGAGCTGATTATACTTAGCATAAGGGTGGGAACGTGGATTTTTTTTTTTTTAAGCTATCATGCAATTTCGAAAATGTACACCGATGATGTTTATTGAACAGACTGTGTTTTCTTGCTGTGAGGGGGATATGACTTTTGATGCAGTAACTGCAGTATTTGCTGAAAGAGGTAAATGGTTGTTTCCTAAGGCTCAGCCTTTCCTTTTCAAAGAAGTGGCCAGTTGGCAGAGAAAATAAGGATGTGCTCTGAACAGGACTTTTAAAGTAGAAAAGGATTTCTGAAAATATGATAAATATCTGTTCACAAAAGGGAACAGATAAATAACTGGTGAGGGACACTGAAGCCATTGTTTGTTTTGGAGCACGATGGATCGCTGCCTGCTGGGACCTGTGAGCTGCAAACTCCTGGATTTCAGGCGAGGGTAGCTGCAGCCTATTCCGCTTTAGAGGAGCGAGATTTTGCCCAGGGCGTTTGGCAAGGACCCTCCTTCCACCCCACACCCCATGATAGAAAGTTTTGACACCCCTGAATAACCATTTAGCTTAGCAGCAAACACCATAGCAGTATGAAGAGAGGCTATAATTATTTGTAACTGAATGATAGCTACTCTCTTTAATTACGGTTGATAAATGAATTTGGTTAAAGTAAATATATGATGTAAAAATATTAGTAATGCTTATGCTTGCCCAAGATCACACCCTTCTTCTGCAGTTGTCAATGAACTAACCAAATGCTTTGCTTTAAAGGATTGAACGCGAGCCAAAAAAAACACGGAGCTGTAACTGCGATATATCATTCTTCAGCTCTAATATACGTCCCTAAAATACGCCTTGTCTTTTAATATTGGGAAATATTTGTGAGTTGTTTAACATATGGGACAATGTTGGAGCTTGTAGTCATTTGTACGTATTCACGTACAAAACATGGTTACAACAGTTTTAAAGGGTCTAATAGAAGCCAAGAAAAGCATGGAAATTTCAACGCTCCCTTCTTAACTCACGCCATGGGGCTTAGGTAGTGCGCAGAGACACTTCGCAAATAGCCACACGCTTCTGTGAAACCCACTGGGCTGCGCGGTGCTTTCAAGTTTAACCTTTAATTTGAGTCTTTAGAACTTAAAAGTCTCTCTCTCTCTTCTGCCTGCCCTTGGGTTACAGAAAAATCTCATTCCTGCCTCTGATTGGTTTTGCCAATCTTCGTGAAAATACTGGTTTCGCTTGGTTGAAGAAATAGTTCTTTTATAAAAACCTGTTTGGAGGCACCCGGTTAAAGAATTAAGCCATGTAATGCTCTGATTAGGAACTTTGGAAACCCTGATGTTTCTGGAAGGTCCCGCTCGTTGCCATCGGAGGGGTTTGCACAGCCGCTGCTACCCGAGTCGTGGCTCTGCAGACCCGAACGGGCGGCGTCCGCTCCAGCCGCGGGTGTGAGCGGGCAGCACGGCAGCCTCCTCGCAGCGCGTGGTCCTGAAGTGCCCGGGAATCTGTTTTGGTTTTTATGAGATTTGGTAATTTCAACTGGAAACAGGACCAGTGGTGTTCCTACACACACAGATTAACGCGCGTGCAAGCGTGTGGCAAGCGACTAACAGCTTTTGACAAGCGTGCTATTGCGCAATAACGCGGGTGTGCTGCCGGGGCCGTCAGCTGCCTCCCGCAACCCACGGCGTTTTGCAACCACGCTTTAGTATAATTCTCTGATAACGAGAGCGGACTCTTCTTAATTTGTCCTGTTGGGGCAGCCCTTCAGTCCCAGTTTTGCTCCGCTCCCGGGCGCAGGACATTGGTGCTGGGGGAGGAGGGATAGCCGCTGGGATGCGTGTGCGTTCCCCTTCTGCTCGGACGCCTCCGAGGGCCTCGGCCGGGAGGTCTGTTTCTGTGCCGCCTGGGGATGGAAACCCTTGGCCGGCACCGGGACAGGCGCTGCGGTTACGACGACTGCCGTGGCGGAGGACGGCGTGCGTGAAGCGTTGCCCTAACAAAGACCGCTGTCAGCCTGCGCTGGTCACGTCTGTATTTGTGATTTTAGGAGAAATCTAAATATTGCGGGGATGAACAACGCACAATGCTGTTTACTGGGAGGGAGGCTGCCCGGACTGCCAGCTCCCGACTCCTGCTACTCCGAATGTATTTTATCGTTTCCCTTTTTCTGGCAAGTCTTTGAACTCCGCCAAGGAAAGGTCCCCGTAAACTCTGCTGTTACGCGGCTGGCACCTGCAGAGCCACGCTGTAGTCTTCTTTCCGTGCTCCTCTTTCTCTTGGCAACTCGATAAAGAGCCTGATAATCATCCAGCTTGAACTGGTTTTATACTGGTGTATACCGTTGACTTGAATGGAGTTGCTCCTGATTTGAGGTGGTTTTCCAGGAAGACTTTATTGTTACTGGGGACAGGTATTAGCGCCCCCGTACCTGTGAACCACAACTGTTTGCAGACAGGGTGTGCTTAAATGAGGGCTTATATTATATTTTAGTTTTCAGATATTTGTTTTTAAAATACATTTTGACGTGGCTCCCTAGCAGGGAGCCTGTGCGTTAGGCTTTGGAGCGAGCCCTGTGGGGAGGAGCAGAGAGAAGTGGCAGAGCTGCAGGCGTTACTCAACTCCTCAAACTCCAGCTCGCACGTATTCAAACACAGCTTGCTTTGTGTGCGTCTGGAGTCCCGCTACCCTGCTAGGTATTTTGTGTTTTCTCAAGAGTATCTGAAGAGCGGTTATTTGGCCCAGCAATGAGACGTGCATGGGCAGATAGCTGCGACGGGTATGGCACGTTGGGTGTCGCTTCTCATCGCCTCTCCCCTTTCCAGGCGTGCTCTTTGGGGCTGTTGCTTATCCTACTGCTTGGGATAGCTTGCTAGTACATTAAATCATTTACCAATGTACAGTAACTTGCTTCTAAACCCCCTGTAGCTTAATGGAGCATTTCACTGCAAGGATTAGATTGAGGTTTCAGGCGCTGCTGAAGAAAGCTGCTGGCTTATGTGGTGACCTTTGAATCTCATCTGGGTTAGTGGTTGATATTTTGATTTGGTTACTGTGGTCATATTGTGACAGCTGCTGGTTCATTATAATTCAGTTCCTCTCCTCGGTTTGCCTACCAGGAATATTTAGGTTTGTGTTGCTTCAAAGTGCTGTAGCCACCCTGAATTTAACCCGGCGTGCCGCACAAGGTGGAGCATTGCGAACGCTTTCGGTCACCAGCCGCCGTCTGCCGGCCAGGCAGTCACAGCGGAGGGTATGACAGGGAGAAACTCACTGCGGGAGAAGACTTTCCCTGAGGTTTACAAAGCTGATTTAACCCAGTTTGTTGAATGTAGTAAAAATGAGAATAGAAAAGATCAAACCCACTTTTTTTTGTTGTTGTTGCATGGACAATTTGTGCAGTCCTCTCCTCCCCAGGTAATATTTCTGGTGTTCACAGTAGTGATCTTATACGTCTTATTGAAAAAGTTCCTACGCTGCTAACTAGAAGACAGTATTTAATTTCTGATAGTGCTTTGAGACTCTCTAAAAGGAAGTAAGGTCACTGAATGTCAATCTCTTAATAGTCCTAGGAGCTGGTCGGTGAGCTAGTGTGTGACGACAAAATCTTTGCTTGTGTTTATTTTCTCTTTCTATTGCTAAACACAAAATGAAGAGCAGATACAATGACTTAGTTCCTTCCTGGGTGTCTGCCTCAGATCAATGCTGCAGTGCTCGGCGTTGTGCTCTTACGCAGTCGCTTGCCTGACGTGCTTTTGGGGGGGCTGGCGCGTGCGTTTGCCAGAGACTGGCGCTCGTATTGCAAAATAAATATTTTCCCCTCTGATTTCTCCCCTTTTCCTTTTGAAAGTCTCCAAGTCATAATTTTCCTCTTTTGAGGAAGAATTGTCGTTTTGGTGAAGATGGGGCGTTCTCACAGTTGGGGTGACGGAGCGGTGCCGGTGCCAGCGCAGTACCGGGGAGCTGGGGCGGCGCGGGCAGCTCGCCGTGCCGGGAGGCAGGGCTCGTGCCCGGGGTTCCTGGCTGCCGATCTGCGGCACTCTCTTGGCAAGTTGTTTAACGTCTTTGTGCTCAAATGTGCCTTCCTATTTATCTGTCTGAAGAAGGCGCGCTATATGTTTTGCGGGGATATTGTGAGATGTGATGAATTACTGTCTGGAAAACAGCCGGAGTTCCTTGGATACTCCGTCTACATGCCAATTTTTAATATTATTTTTAATGCTATGATAGCACTTGTCTCCCTACGAATATTGCTGTGGCATTTGCTTTTAATCCGTACAGCTTTGATTCTGTTACTGTTATTATAAGTAGAACTGGAATTTTTGCAGATTAGTTAAGTTTACCCAACACAGCATTATAAGGCCTTGCTTTCAATTGCTAAACTATAAACATTTGGGATGAAATTTTCCATGCTGTGTATCTGACTCAGCCTGATTATTATTTTTTTAACCTTCTGCAGAAATGATTTCAACATTTCCTAAAAGGAGATTACATTTCATCCTGGCAGATTTTTGATTTTCTCAGTTAGTGTCTGGCACATCACGAGCATTAATTCTTTTTCACACCACCTCTGTTATGTCAGGTGGCTTTGGTTCCCGTTTTGCAGCTGGAGAAGTGAAGGTACGTGAGGAACCACGAGGGAAATGTCAAAAACCGTCCAGTAATTTCCAGTTGTAAATTTGCAATGCAAAAGGGTTTGATGGTCTCTCAGTTCTTGTGTTCAGTGGCACCCAAAATGCCACCGCTTGGGGAAATTGCGGTTGTGATGCTTCACGTGGGTCATCCGCATGATGGGAACACACACTCAGTAGCCGCTTACTTATCTTAGTGGTGTCTGCTTTTTTCTTATTGTTTCCAAAAGCCTTTTCAGGGCAATGCAGTGTCGAAGGAGCCTGGCAACTTATGGGGGATAGGAAACAAAGAAATGACCATTATATTTGGAAAGAAGTAGACTCTATGTGACGTACAGAAAGAAACGTGACAACTTTTTTAAAAGCAGTCAAAGGCGAATTTTTAGGAGTCACAAGCAGGACTATGTTTCCCAGAAAAATCTGCGACTGCCTGGCTAGGTATAGCGTTAACTAAGATGAGTTTTAACAACAGAAAATCTGTCTGTAACAACTAAAAAGGTCAAGAAAGGCCTTCAGAAATCACAGACCTGGAAATCCCAGACTCCGCTTTTCATTTAAAATATTTTACATTCGTGCAGCTGACACAACCCAGCACCTGCAGTTTCAGGAGAAGTCACGGTGCATGACAGACGAGCGCTTCCGAAGGGGGAGAGCATTAACTCATCGCGTGCTCTCCCGACTGCTGAGCACCCAGGTATTCCCCAGCCAGGTGGAAAATGCTAGGAGGGATCTGGCCATACTCATTTCCACCTGGAAATGAGGCAGTTTGGGGTGGATGCAGTAGGGATCCAGCTGCAATGACGCCGGGGAGGGGATGGGTTCCTGGTCGAGTATGCTGACTGCCACAACCCCAAAAGAAACTGAGGTGTGGTGTGGCTGGACGACAAGAAGGCCTTTGACTTGGTCCTGTGGTCGTGGATGGAAGACGTGCTGGGGCTGCGAGCGGCGTTGCTGTTTCTGTAGATGCCAGCTGTGACCTGAAGAAGACGGGTCCCCCCGTGCAGGAGTGCTTGCCCTGGCTGCAGTGCTCTCTGGCTTGCCAGGGGGCTGGGAGTGGGACCTTCGGGGCTGTTTAGAGAAAGGTCTGAAAACCTGAGTTCAGCTGCCAAGTTTGTGCTATTTGGCTTGTTTGGCGTGTCGTGCCTCCAAATCTGCATCTGACATCTCGGGTTTTCTGGTTCTGTGTTTTAATTCACCTCTAAACTCACTTAACTCCCCTTACAACCACTCTGTTGAAAGCTGCATGGATATACATGCCCACCAACCTAATTTTTGTTCTTCCCATCCCCATGTGAGTACAGAAGGGAAGATCTGGGACAGGTTTTTCAACCTGAATCCAGGAAAAGTAATCTCTCAAGGTTGTTTTTGTTTGTTCGTTTGTTTTTTTTGCCAAATCTAGAATTGTTTCACCAACCAAAATACCTCGTTTTCAATGTTTCCAAACCTTAAACACAGCGCTTATCTGGGAAATAAATGTGTACCCTTGCATGTTCTGAGAGCAGGGCACTGTAAATCTGTCTCCAAGGACTGAATTACAGAACAGCGACTGATTTCAGACATGGTCTATTCTGCTCTTCAATGGACGTGTATCTAAATTTCCACGTAAGTTAAGGCTCGGTGTTCCTTCTTCCCCTTACCCAGGAACAGCTGGACAGGATTTCTTCCAGCCTTTTTGTTCTGGATTAGTTTTAGTGGTTTTTGCACAACAAAGTAGAAGTGCTTCTGGATAACCCTGAGCAACAGTTGGAGTTTAACTATGCAGGGTGTCAAGGCTGAGACCTGAGGAGCTTAGATGTAGCACTTCAGCTTTCTAAGATAACCACGATGAAAATCACACGATTTACTGTCAACTGGGGCCTTGAAAGGTGCCTTAAAAATGCTTTGTAGAAGACACTGGCGCACATATCCCTTCTTGTTGTGGAATGTGCCTGCTGCTTCTCGTCTCGCTTGCCTATGAACAAAATTAACAGAAAAAATCTGTGCTGAAAGGCATTTTGTAGATATAAATGTTACAGTTCCCAATTAAGAGTTAATATATTTTGCAGCAAGTCAGTCTTGCAAGTGCTGCCAGTCAGGATTCTGAGCTTCAGCATTCAACCCCAGCCTCTCGCACAGTCCTGAAGAAAAGAAATTACAAGGACATTTCCATTTATTTGGGGAACGAGCAGCAGATGTATAAATAGAAACTGTAGACTGTGGCAATTAATGTCTGCATACTGAGCAAAGAATTGAAATATTATTTTGTACTACATAGTTTTCAGTGAAGTTTACATTCCATTGTATTTTGTTCTTAAACAAGTCCAAGCATTTTTAATAAGTTATTTTGTGTGACAGTTGTATTCCGCGTAGCACGGCATAGACTAAAGCTGTGTGAAAAATTTGCGTTGAACTGCAAATGTATTTGATCTGTATTGGGAGCACAAATTGTCAGTTTGCAAAGTATCGCCTGAAGTTATCCTCCCGGTAGGTGGAAAGGACCGGCCTCCCGCTAACGATCCAGCCCTCTCGTCTGCAGTGACCTTCTGCAGAGCGGGAGGTTTTCGAGCCTGCCGTTGGGCTGGCCCTGGAGCGGGAACGGGGTCGTGCAGCCTGGAGTCGCGGCGTTAAAACCACGGAGCGTGAGCCGGCGTTGGATAATTGCTGCTCCGGGTGAAGCAGGCTGCAGGGCTGGCTCGGAAACCGCCGTCGGGCTTCGCCTAAGCGAAGCGCAGCCGGGACGGAGCTGCGCGGGTTCAGCTGGGCTCCAAGGCTCTGGGTTTATCTGCTTGAGACACTGCGTCTTTCTGCATTGCAAGCGCGTGAATAGAGAAACGGCTTTTCAAGTAACATCCAGAAGGTGCTTTAATGGTTAATGAGCTTCTGCCCTTTCTGTAGATGAACCTAGCTTGGCTTTCAAACAAGCATTTGGTGCTGTTCTCCAGCTGAGCTGATATTAGTGGCAGAGGGAATTTGAGCTCACACCTGTTTGAGCATTAAAAGAAACCTGTGAGTGAGTTCCTTAAAATATTCATAGAGAGGAAAAAATTCAATTTCTAGAAAACCTTACCCTACCAGGAAAACCATCGATAGGCATTTAAAAAAAAAAAAACAAGCAAAACAACAACCAACCAAACAAAAACCCCCAAACAACCACCACCAAAAAACCTGGGGTTGCGCATTAGCTACAATCTTCCTATTTTCCGGAGTTGTTTGCAGTCACGTAACGAGTGAGCGTACACCGAAAGGTAGCGGCGTGCTTCGGGGGGACAGGACTGGCCGGGATGTGGAAGAGATTTGCATTACAGCTGGAAAGTATACATGTGGGAAAATCTGTGAAACAAAACAAATTTGTTGAATTACTAGGTCATTTACATAGCTGCTCCAGTCATGGTCCGTTAAACAGGCAAAAACAATGGGTTTGTTATGCTCTCTAGTTAAGGCACAGAACGTGTAAAACAATGCCGAGTGAGCTGGATAATTAATAATTGTTTTGAGCCCGTACATACCTTAAGTCTGAACTTCACACTGTGTAGAGATGTTGAATCGAATAAGGCGTTAGCTAAATAAGATCAACTTATTTTGTTAGGTCTTGGTGTATTCTCCTTCAAAAAACCAGATAAGGCTGCAACCGGCGGGGCTCAGAGGTGGCTGAGCCTTAATGCCAGACTACATTCAAGCTTAGCCACAGGCAGAGCTTTGGCTGCGCGTTGTTGGTCAAACCTAACTGCTGTCTGCGTTTCTGTAACGGATTTCTTCTAAGGCTTTTCTCTGTATCTAAGGACATATCCAGGAGAGAAAACTATCATTGCTTTCTGCAGGAAGACATGATAGTCTTGAAGCAAAACAATCATTTTTACTTTTGTAGTTAAATTTTTAATTCTCTTTCTCGAGACTCCTTCTGACGGTTTCTGTAATGACTCCTCTATTCTTGTCCCCAGCCTTCAGCCTCTAGTACTGCTCTGGATTTAGCACGTTTGGTCAGATGCACAGAATATACAAAATCAAATATAAAACAGTTCCAATGAAAATGATAAAAAGGGTATGACAGGAGGGTACAGTAATGCTCTACAGCATCATGCCAATAGATACATCTTACCATATGGTCTGAATTAAGGACAGCACCAGTTCTCACACTATACAAGGCTGATGGTATACTAGGTCCACGCTTTGATCCTTGTACCACGTGAAATAAAAAGATATGGAGCATGCATTTAACAGGAACCATCAGTATTTTAATTAGATTAGATTTCTTTTTAACTAAAATCAGAGTACTCCAATACATTTCTTTATTCTGCAAACTTTTACTATGTGATTGTGGTCTTAAGCGTATTCAATAGCTCTAAAAAGAGTACAGAATGAGAAGCGATAGAGAAGGATATTCTGGGAAGCAAACATGCTGACTAGATGTGATAAAGAAGAAATTAGGCCAACGATCAAATATTAAAAAGGGTGGCATTGTGTGTGTGTGTGTATATATATGTGTGTGTGTGAATTATCCGGAAAAAGCAGTTTGGATTAATTCTTGGATGAGGAAGCTATGTAAACAGATCAGCAAGAATTTAGTTACGAGCATTTTTAATTTGTTGTTTAAATATATTTTGATATCTATATCAACATGTTCATATCCTTTCTTCTATTTATATTTTCATTTTTATATGCCACTAGAATTGAAGATGCCTGATTCTGGTTCACATTTCCAGCAAATTTTGTTTTTCCAAATATGCCTTCTGGGAGACTCTTTTTTTTTTTCCTTCCTAAATTTTAACTTTCATGTAGATCTTATAGCCAGTGAATTGATTCCAGAGCTATTTTTGGCCTGGATTTGCGATTGGCCGAGATTACAAATCTCCCATGGTATGCGGAGCAGCACCCAGAAGGTAACTGAAAATCTGGAGAGAGCGCTTGTTTTAGGAACTATTACATGGAGAAGTTTGCAGGCGTCAATAGAAGTTGGCCCAATGGCTGTAATCTGCTTAATTGTTCTTTACTTCAACTAGCAAAACAGAACAAAAAAAAAGGGGGGGAAGGAAAGAAGAAACGTGGGAAAATTAGTGAAACTTTGGAGTAACTGTTGTTGACTGAGCGTTAAAGTGGGCTTAAAGCCAGGACAATACTTGTAGTAATTTTTAAAGCACTAAATTACCTGCTGATAGTAAAGTGAGGTGTGCAAACAGAGCAGCTTGTCTGATTCTGAGCATAGCTCCCGTTTAGCTTTGCATATTAGAACCTGTTTTTACAGGGAATGGAAAGATGATGCCGTGTAAATACACAACATCAAGGGGAATTGGTACCTCCTGAAAAATGAGTGTAGCAAGTGTATTCTACACAGCTATGCTAAGAATAAATAATATGATGAAAAGCATGCTAACATCCTAATATAGAAGAACAAGCATGGCAAAAAGTAATTGTAAGAAAGGAAGGCAAGAATATAAGATGTAAAACATCAAGTTCAGAGAACGTGTGGAATGAGGTTCAATGTTAAAAAATAATAATCTGAAAGCAGAGAGAGAAAGGAACAACTGTACATGAGGTTAAGATAAATAATCACGAAAGATTATTGCCATGCATAAAGAAGAGGAGGTCAGTAAAGTAGATTTTAGGACCTCTTAGAGATGGAAAGGGTAATTTATTGACAGATGATGTAGACACTGCTAAAAAATAAATGGATTTTTCGCCTCAGTGTTCACAAAAGAGGATGGGGAACAGATGCCAGAATCAGATATAAATTTCCCAGGAGAGAGGCAAGAAATATTGAAGGAAATAGGGATTATTCCAGAATGGGTGATCACACGGTGGGTGAGAACATCAGTAGATGGATTAAACTCTATAGAGGAGCTATCACAGAATTCTTAAATAAGAAAAGAGAAAGGACTCTTTCCGGTGCGCGGGGAAAAACCAAACAACTCCCCTCCGTTCCGTCGTGTCCTCAGCTGTCCCCAGAGATAACCAGGAGGGGAGCTCTGTGTTTCACCATAGCGGCACGACGCTTTTGTCCCATAAGGACTTTATCGACAAGTTTTGTGCGTGACTCTCTGTTTTAGTTATTTTAAAATAATTTTAAATATATTTTACAATGAGGAGTCCAGTCTCCACAAAACGTCCACTCCTGTATGAAAGGGAGACCGAACCTGGGGCCATCGATAAGCAATAGCTCAGTTGGGTCACGAGAAAACTTTCATTGAGGGAACCATTGCAGAACAACAAACGTAAGGTGAAACATTTCCAAATGGTTTCTGCTATATGGTGTGTTCTGCCTCCTCAAAGGAAATCATTGCTATCTTTTAGTTCTGCCAGGATAAGCATATTCTTCATCTGACGGGAAGGTTGTTATTGCGTGGTCTGATGTTCACATTGGAAGGCGAGATACTTCAAGTCATACATCTGGAATGTTTTCATCTTAGTGGTTTGTAGGAGCGCGTAAGACCAGGGCATATGCGCCTCTGCTTCGCTGTTGCGTTTACCCTCAGGTTCAGAGTTAGCACTCGGCCGGTCTGGACCTGGGTCTGTGAAGAACTATCATCCAAAGCTTTGATGCTCTTCTTTCCGAGCCTCTGAATGATCTAGAATAATCATACTCTTGCTGGCACAGTCTTCAGTGTATGAACTCGAGTGAGCTTCATGCTTTTATGAATGACTGAACTTAAATGCTCAATGTAACAATGGAGTTTCATCTTAGTCATCTTGCCAGCCTCATCCTCGAGTCTCGTGTTGAGTCCCATGTTTCTTCAGAGGCATTTTTGCTTTCACAGTTTTGATATCAAAGGTTCTCATGCCTCTTCCTGCTCCAGATTCATTAGCTTCTTGTACTCATTAGGTTTGGCTGTCTTCACAGGAATGATGTCGGAGTGACTGGCAGGCAGCGCGCTGAAGCTGGAGGCAAACGAGATGCTTGATTTCCATTGAACAGGCAAACGTGAAAACTGAGGGAGGTAACAGTTAGAATATCTGACACAGAGCTAAGCTATCGCAGGGCTGTGGACTTAAGACTTGTGGTCTTCCTCAGCGTATACGTTAGAAGAACATCAATTAATGTTTACCAATATTTGGTGGATTGTGGAAAAAAACAATGCAAACTGAAACTGAACTTAGGTTGTCTATCTGGCAGAGGAGATCTTTAACATTTGGATACCAAGCTGATTCAGCAAAACACTTTATTTTTAAGACCTTGCAACACTTTAGAAATAGAATCCAGATCAAACAAAATTTCACATCCCCCAGGCAGAAATTTCTTTCCAATACTTTGGATAGCTTTTGCAGAAGACCAAACCCTTTCTTCTGTCCCCTGAGTGGAGTCTTACCCTCTTCCCAAATGCAGCCGCCGGCAGATTTTCTCTGCTGGTTTCTCGTCTCTGCAGCTGCAGGGCAAAGGTTCCAGCAGAGAGGCAGTTCTGCCTTCATCTCATCTTCCTCCCTTGACCTACAGACTGGAAATGCGCTTTGTTTTTGCTGGTCGTCCTGAGGAGACACGCCTTCTGGTACCTCCACCCATCCTCTCTGGTAGCATCTGAGATGATGAAGGCTAATATCTAAGGAATGGAAGTATGTTTGGTGGGCTGATAGATCTTATGAAACTTCTGACTAAATTTAACTAGACCTTCCTTTTAAGGATGTTCTCCCAACTTCTTCGAGATATTTTACTTTTCCAGCAGATGCGCTGTAACTTGGATAATACTTTGTAGTGCCTGCTTATCATGATGGGAATATACTTTGTCTCCAGGAGCCTTCTATTACACCACCAACCTCTGAAATAAAGTCTCTTGGGATGCAAGGGATTGCAGAGGAATCTCTGAATAGGTGATAAATTCTCTCATAAACCCTGTTTTGTGGACGGAAACACGCAAATGCCACCAGAGACTGAGCTTGTTGCCTGTAGCCCTCCACTTGTCCATGTTCAAATTCCTAGAGCTCCCTGCCCCTCTCCTGGTCATGACCGAATAGCATCCTTATCGCTCAGCGTAGTCAGTGTCCTAAATCCACTCAATATAATCCTAGTTTTCTATTGATAGAAATTGCAGAAAACCAAGAGCTTTCAAAGCATGAATAGCTACAGAAAGAAGTCACGTGTAAAATTTGTCCTTTTTTTTCTATGTTACGTTGGTGTGGTAGATTTATGGGTGCTCGCTTGAGGATGAGTTTGGTTACAGAGGCACTTTGGCCTTCTGCTGTTAATACAAAAATCATCTTTCCATGCCCATAAGCAAAATTTTCCATATGTATAACACACCCAAAGTTCCAGCCATCTTAAAGGCACATCTTCCGTGCCTTTTTGTTGTGGTTGGATTCAAGGCAACGGAGCTCCAGCCTTTGCATCTTTGAGCTTCTCTGGACTACGTTTTGAAAATTCACTATTGAATTGTTTCTGCTTTTCTGCAGCACAGAGCAAGAGACTTTTACCACCTCCGGAGTACTTGGCTTCCGCGTGCAGAATGCGCTTGGTTTTGGGTCGACCTGGGGAGCTCCCTGCCTGCCCCCCTTTCTGGTGGTAAGCCAGGTGGAGCGGCAGGTTAGGGAGGCAAGAGCGAGGATCTGCTTGGTAGGCTTATAAACGCTAGTGAAGCATGGCAGACTGAGCCGTGTCTTGTTTAACTTGATCATTTAAATAGCCAGTCCTTTTCCGTGTGTTTTGTTTGACTAGGTTTCACCTCTTTGTATGGCAGAACTATTCTTTGTCTAACTTTGATATTTTTTTTTTACATGTGAAATGTTTTTGATCACATTATATGGAGCTGTCATCACACCCTGAACAGTTGCAATTTCTGTGCCTGCTCATGTGGTGCACACCTGTAACATGTTGGGAATGGACTTGGCTTTGAAGCTAGACTTGTTCTGTCATAAGAGCCCACATATTTCTTCCATCATGTAATGAGATTTGCTGATGATACAAAACTGAGGGGAGCAAGCTGCACTTAAAAGAGAGGCAATATAAAATACAGCTTTGGCCACGGTCCTGCAGTTGGATCCGTGCGGGAGGAGTTCTGCCACAGCGCAGAGCCCTGCTGACTTGAACACGGCTCTGCATAGTAATAAAAATCTGCTTGCGAGTTTCTATTGCTATAGTTTATTTTTGTAAGGCTTTCAAGATTTTAAAATGTAGAGTAAAATAATTATTTAAACGTAGAGGGAGAGTGAAAGTAAAAGGGGAGGAAAGGAAAGATGTGCCGGTGGAAGTATTTGAAAAAAGCTGGTGGCTCAGAGAGATGCCATGAGATTATTCCAGATGTCAAGGAGTGGCAAGGGGATGTCCCTCCTCTCCCGACCAGAGATGGAGAGCAGCCAGCCGTGGGCCCGTGATAGGAACAAGGGCGATGTGGGATCTTAGGAGGCTTTAAAAATGTAAAAAGAACTTTTCTCATTCAGCTACTGAGATGAATAAGGAGGGGAAAGCGGGCAATGTGAACCTGCCTCTTCTCCGATGCGTTAAACAGAAAAGAAACTCTGCCGAGCACCAAAGTGAATAGGAACCTGGATTCTGCTTTCATGGCTGGGGCGTGGAGTCGATGTGGGAATCCGTCGGTAGAGCTGAGAGCAGGCTCTCGCCGTAGTGTCCTGCTCGGGCTGAACGGGGCTGCAAGGTGAGGCCCTTCCATGTCTGTGTAGGCTCGTGTTGCTGCTGAACGGAGAGAGACAGATCTGAGGGTTGATGGAAAACAGCGCGTTTAAACCTTCACCCAAATACAAAACAGGTTTGGGTTTTCTTTTGGGTTTTTTTTTTCTTTTTTTTTTTATTCCCCCTGAAGCTAATGGTCTGAGATTCACAAGCAAAGGTTGAATAAAAGTCAAAGGAAACTATTTTGGCACTTTATAAGGGATGAGTGAGGCCACATCCGTAATCCTGTGCACGGTTCTTGTCACCTTATTATTAGAGCTGTGTAAATCTGGCAAGGATTTGTATTTGCCAAATATACCTCTGGCCTAGATTTGGGCTTATATTTGGAATTCAGGCCAGTTTTAACGCCTGTGCAGTTTGTAATTTTTGCCAGTTTTAAGCAAAATAACAGGAAAGAGGATAATGAAGGACAGAGGAGTCAGGAAAGCAGAAAACTAAGGAAGGAACTAGAAAAAGAGAAGAAAAAAAGACAAAGGAATACGGAGCTCATTCCTTCTTTTCTACTTTCTCCACAGCCCTTCCTTAACACATCCTCTCTTTTCCCTTTCATGCTTCATTGTTGCTCTCTCTGAATTTAGAAGAATTAAATGTGTTCAGCCACTCTCCTCTGCTCTGCATGTGCTCTCACATTTGTTTTTTAATTTACAAACTTCTCCCTTAACCTCTCTCTCATAAACTTCCCCCCCGTCTTCCTTTCTTTCCCTGTGCCCCAGAGTCCCTTGGGGGATGTGCTGGCTGTGAACATTTTCCCGGTCCGCATATCCTATCCCGGTGCACAGGCGCTTTGATGTACATGCATACCAGCGAGATTAAAATTCTGAGGACTGAAGAGTATTGCACTCGCGTTCACGAAACAAGCCTCGAAAACACGCTGGTGAGACAGATAGATATTATTTGCTGATGATATCTCATCCCGTACGTGGGTTAGGTGAAACAGGCAGAGCTGCGCTCCCTGACGGTGCAAAGCCCCACGACTGACTTTGTGAAGGTCTCCTCGCTGTATTGTCAGGGTGAGAGCGTAGGAGTTGCTTTCCCCATGGGCTGGCCATGTAGGCTGGTCCAGGCGGAATGGTCTGAGTGGATTTTGCTAAATTAAGGGTAGAGAAGCTGTGACTTCCCCAAGGTCAACAGGAGAATGAAAGGCAGAACTGGAATAAAACCCAGTAATGAGGTGCAAGCAGCCCAGATTCCGGCTGGAGGTAATACTGGTCTTCTGCTTAAGTTTGCGATTTTATGTTATTGGGAGCTCAGAGTTTTAACGGAAGGCACTTAAATTGCAGGTTTTGAGTACAGGATGAGCCTGCTGCTCCTCCTCTGTCTTGCTGACTGCCGTTATCCATCCGAGAGACCCCCGCGCAGTCAAGTGCTCTGTATTGGCTATCCACCTGCCTTCAGCAGCTCCCATGGGAGGTGTCCGTGCCGTGGGCCTCATCCTCTGCCGCTCGGCCGCTGCCCAGCCAGCCCGCTGGCACGGCGTGGGGGAACGGGGCTGGAGACGGCGACTGCAGGTGTGGGTGCAAAAAGAACCCAGGTCTGCGTTGGTTTTCATTAGAGATAGCCATCTCTCTCATACGGTTGCATTGGATGGGTGGAGCCGGTTTATTGCATTATTCAGTTACCTTCCTCAGCGATGATTCATTGATTATTAACACATACAGATTTGTACGTGGCGTAGGAATAATACAGGGATATAGAAGGTGCCGCAGCGACGAGCTAACACGAGCATCGACTTTGCGAGCTCCCTCGCTTGGAGAGGGGGAAAGGCAGGTTTGCCTCCTGCAGGGAGGACGGGATTGCAGAGGGTCCCTTCTGGAGGCTGGGGGGATGTTGCAAGGCTATTTGATCTAGTGACAAATATGAAACTGGTCACAAGCCTCGAGCTGAGCAAAGGCCAGATGTGAAAGGAATTACATGCGGAAGTTCTCATACAGAGAAGATAACGTAGGGACGCGTTAACGGCCAGCACTAGAACCAGATACTATCAGAAGTTAAAAATAGAAATGTGTCGGTATTTGGAATAAACGTCCTGGTTAGTGGCTTGGTCGCTAACACAAACCAACCCGGGTAGGTTGGCGTACATCCTGAAATTTCTTGTTTTACGCGCCCTGGCCTCGCGCTCGCTGTACCGCTCCGTGCGATCTCTGAGCGAGTACTGTGGACGACAGCAGAGAGGAGTGGTGTATTTTTCTTTAAAAATATTATCTTTGGATCTGTCTTGTGCGCTTTTGTGACTGGGCGCCTCTTTCTTCAGAGGCACGTGGAAAACTGCTACGTTTTCATAACTTTTTGACAACATCTGAACTTGCAAGCCTCCCTTGCCCTCCCTTGCCAGTTTGCATTTTATCGGTGTTAAAAGCTTTGCTTCTCCCCTGCCCCCAGCCTCCTCCAGTCCTGCCAGAATACAACATGTAACCTAGTACGCTCCTCTCGGCAGCTTTGGCACGAAGCTCATAAGGAAAAGCAATCTCCAGGAATAAAGCAGATATTTCCCGTCCCCGGCGCGGGTAGCCGAAGCAGCAGGGGTGCGGCGCGGAGGTGCACCGCGGCACGGACTGGCTCTGCGGCAGCAACCCATCATTATTTTTCAGGTTTTGAGATTTACCTGTTGTGCTCAGTGTAACAAAAGAAACGAAATCTCTGTAATTATACTGGAAGGGGGAGGAGATGGCGTTTTAGTGCCTTTGATCTGGAGCTAGAATAGGCTCAGCTTTTGGAAATTTAATTTGAAAGAATCCAACGTACACATCTGCTTTTTGTACTGCAATTTCTTTTGAGCCAGAAAATAGAAATTTATTAATGCAAATGTGTGGATTCTGTTTGTCGGAAGAGAAGGAAGCCCATTCAAAACATAAGTTGACTCCTTTTCTTTATAGCACCAGGAAAATCTTAGTAGTAATGATGGGTGCTAGCGTTATGGAGTTTATAGGCAAAGTTTTGTGCGAGCAAGCAGGCAGCATAAAATGGTAGGACACTTCTGGGAGCATAAAAATTTTGGGGAAGTATAATATGTGAGTATTTCCAAGGTACTAATGAAAAGAATGGGGGAAAAGTCTCTCAATAAGCAGTATAAAAACAACAACAAAACACGCGTGTCGTAAAACCGCTCTGTGAGCTTGCCTGGAGCGGGAGATGGAAGGAGCCCGCGCTGCCCGCAAGGAAGCGGAGGGGTTATTTTGGTTGCTCTGCTGATGCCCAACGTGCTGTAAAATTAATTGTGCCTTGTAAATTGAACGTGATCCAAAATTCAAGGTAGATACTTTCAAAACATTACTTAAGAGATGTGACTTGTCTTTTTCAGGGTTTTGCATAAAAACCAAGAAAAAGACACATTGGACGGAAAAGCGTGCGGGAGATACACTTTGGCTCTAGTAGATGTTCCATCGGAATTTCCCCTACGTGCTTTTTTTTTCCCTATTCCCTGTCAAAACCTGCCAAACAGGAGCTTGGTCAGTCTCTGAAATAACACCACATAAATGAAAATATGTATCTTAAAGCGTATGCAAAGAAGCTCTGATCATTCTGTGTGACAGCAGAGAGCTAAAATGAACCTGAAAGGTTTTGTTTGTTTGTTTGTAAATTAACCTGTTTTCATGCCTTGTGACTGGAGTGTATTTTCAGATTTTAAATGAAATTCATTAGGCCTAGGCAAGACTTCAGCAGGTGAGTGTCTCTGTGACAAGAACAGCTTTCAGATCTCCACAGTCAAATAAGATGACCCGCTTTAGCTTCCTTTTGAGAACTGGACGTTTTTATCTCAGCTGCCTTTATTTCTTCCTTGTGTCCTTTCAGAAATTGCACTTTTCTTCATATTATTTATGCAGCAGGATTCAGGCTGTGCTGCAGTTTGGGCAAGTTACAAAGGACTGGCAAATTCTGTCCAACAGTGGTAAAAAAAGGTTTTCGTTTCAAG
Source organism: Ciconia boyciana (assembly GCF_034638445.1). Taxonomy (NCBI): domain Eukaryota; kingdom Metazoa; phylum Chordata; class Aves; order Ciconiiformes; family Ciconiidae; genus Ciconia; species Ciconia boyciana. The sequence goes on from NC_132937.1 coordinate 26,596,347, forward strand.
TGGCGTAGCTTTAGGTTTGCTGCCGGGAGTGTCTGGGTGGGGAGCAGCGTATCCCCGCTGTTGCCGCAGGGCGAGCGGTCACGGGCGGACTCGGGGACGTGGGTGAGTTCCCCGAGTCATCGGCTGGCACAAGGCTTTGGATACTTCATATTCCCCCCCCCCCCCCACTTACGAAGGGCTTTCTCCCAGTTCGTTTTACAAACACAAGTCATCTTTCTCCCCCTCCCTGGTCGCCCGGATGACGTGGCCATGGTTGGCTAGGATTTCGGTTGCTCTTCTCGGGCTTTGTTGGTACGCGGGAGGGGGCTGCCGTTGGTGCAAGGTGTGAGCCCGCTGGCGTGGCTTTGCTGCGTGACGGCGGACGATGTTCGGGTTGTGGTGGGTGCCATGACTTGAATTCATTCTCCTTCCATCCAGCTGAACGGTTTGAGGAGGATGAGGCAGTGTTTGGTAAACGTTACCCACCGTCGCTCCTCAGGCAGAATAGGTTTCAATACCCCCTTTGGTTGCGCACTTCCCGCAGCAGTGCCCCAGCATTCCTTCCCCCTCCCGGCGCTCAGGCGGGGAGGAGCGGGGATGCAGCGCCTGCAGCCCACCCCACCACGGGGGACCCCGGCTTGGCATGGGGCCATGGTCCCTCCTTGGTCTCCATCCATCCGGGGTGTCGGGCGGCTCCGGGGCGCTGGAGCCCTCCGGAGCATCTTGGAGCGCGAGGCACCGTGGGTCGCGGTACCCGTGCACGCCGCGGGCACCGGCAGGCACCCCAGCCTGTGTCCGGCAGCGCTTCCTTGCTCTTCTTGTGGCTGCTGCCGTGCTCGTCGCCCATCTGGAGCTGGGATCTGTTCCTTCCCCCGCGACGCCCCAAGCTGCCGTGCCTCCCATAAAAACTTCAAATTCTTTTGGAAAACCCCGCCTGGGCAGGCAGGGCGAGGGCAGGGAGGGCAGTGGGGTGCGAGCATCGCCTCCGGCCCCGCGCCCTGCCCTCGGGGTGCTGCTGCGGGGGCGGCCTCGGGCCGGGGAGCCCCGGCTCTCGCCGGCGAGGTGCCTCCTCGCCCCCCTCCCCGCGCGGCGGCGGCGGCGGAGCCGAGACAGGGCGATTATGAAGACGTCAGTCGGAGTGGAGGCAGGCGAGAGGGGAGACGCGCTCCAGATGAGGTCCTGGGGGAGCCGAGGAGGGTCATTCATGTACGACCATGTGTATGTGTCTGACAGACTGTGAAATGGTGCGTTGTTGCGCGGCTGCGCTGCACCTGGGCCCTTCATCTGTGATTGATTGGTTTGGTCATGTGTAATGGTCCCATCTGCTCCGTGTTGTTTTTCTTTTTTTACTTATAAACACCGTTCCCAGCGGCTGGGAGAGGATGAGCTCGGTTTTGTCATCTTCACTTACACTTTAGCTCAAAAAAGTGGTCAAGGAGGTGAGCTCGAAAGGCTGCCCGAGGAGCGCGGTGCCACACTACTTCTTATTTTGTGCCTCGGCCGCTTTCTCCTCCCACGCGGGATTCAGTCCTGGCGGAGATCCGGCTGGTTCACGAACCGGGAGAGACCCCGAACCCGAGAGCGGAGTGATTTGCACAAATCTGCCGATAGTGACTCTTACTGCAGCGAGGAGTTTTTTTGTAACCGAGCCAATACTTAATTAAAACCGCTGACATCATGGTGTTATAATTAAGCGTGGCATTAATTAAGCTGGAATAACGATTTTTTTTTATTAAGAGCTGCTCCAGTTGTATAAGCGCATGATCGGCAAAAACAAAATAATTTTTTATTAAAAGAGGAGAAATCCGTCCCCGCGCTCGGGCTTGCCGGGAGTGAGCTGGTGGCAGAAGTAGTGTCAGCAGCACAAACTTTGGGGGGCTTCGGCGTGAGCGGGGAGTGCGAGAGGTTGAAGGGAAATTTGGGGGTTTTTTCTTTTTTTTTTTTTTTTTTTTTTTTTACCCAAAAATGCTGATCGGCTCCTGGCATTCTGATGGCTAATTATGCATCGGAGAGCTTCGACAGCTGCATTCATCATCATAAAATGTAATAATTAATGACATTCCAACAAAGAAAAATATGCAAATGAGAACTCATTAGCATTTTCATATTCAGCTTTGATAATGCTTTTGCTGACAAGGTTGTAATTAATGAAAATTCATGTCGCAGTCAGGAGATTGGATCGGTTTCATTCCGCTCACAATTCCCAAATGCTTGCATTATGGAAAATCGGCAGCTCTGCCAACTTTTCAGGGAAGAAAAAAAACACACACACACACTAAAAGCACCAGATGCAAATTAATGGTAGGGAGCCTTTAACTCTTTAAAGTCCTGTCCCCCCAGCCCCCCCCTAAAGACTGAAAGGAAAACAAGCCTGATGCAGAAATAGTTTGATGCACAAGCATCAGGGTCTTTCAGAAATAACTCTGGGTTTCTTCTCAGAACACGGAAATTTCTGTAAACCCCCCCCCCCCCCCCATTTTTTTCCTTTTATCATACCTGTGTCCTAATAAACTCTGAGAAAACTAGGCATCTGACGTGGTCGGTTCTCTCCCGGCCTTATCTAATTAATTCTACAATTGTTTATACACCCAAGGCTTCCTCATGCCTAAACAGCTCCGTTGGCATCAGCTGGATGGCGGCTCAGCACGGAGCGCAGGATGCGGCCCCGGCTCATTCCTGCTCCTTAGGGGACAGGCATTCGCCTCGGTTATTCTGCCGCCGAGTTTCTTAGCAGGCCCCCAAGAAATAGGGCTTCGCTCCTTCCCGCAGCTGCCTTGGCGGTGGGGGTGAGCTTGGCTTTGGGAAACGGCCGGAGTCGCGTCCCGGCGTTGACACCCGATGGGGCTCCGGCTCCTGGCTGGGTGCTTCCCGTGGGGCAGGAGTGTGCTGCGAAGCAGGGAGGTGGGGGCATCCCCTGGCACGCCGTGGGGAGCGGGGCTGGGCTTCCCCAAGCCCCGGCCGGGACCCGGCTGCAGCACCTTGTGCCGTGCCGTGCCGGCTGTCGTAGGAAGCTCTGCTGTGACAACAAAATTACAAAGGAAGAGATGCATAAAGCTTCCCAGGCGGGGCGGTAGGAAGATGGAGGCAGTCGCGCCGAGTAGCGCTGCCCGCGGTTGGGGTAGGGGTGATCAAACCGCTATCGCCAGGACTTTTTTGCAGAAACAGGCAAACTTCAAGCTGCTTCTTTTGGAATCCGGCAGCAAACTGCAACCGTTCCCTGCCCGCCGAGTGCCTGGTGGCTAACGCAGAGCACTTCAGCAGTCAGGAAACGCAATTCCCTGGTTTGGGGTTTGCAGTTCTTTCTTTCTTTAAGCCCCAAAGCCGCTACCCAGGCGGGGCTGGGCAGAGCAGCACGTGTCCCTCTCCGAGAAGGTGTCCCTGCCCGGGGGGGTGCTGAGCCCATCTGGTCCGGAGCAGTACCGAGTACCGCACCTCCCAGGTCAGGGAAAAGAGCTTTCTCTCTTTTCTTTGCCCATGAGCTATTTGAGCATCAGTTTTGCATAGATCATGGAATTTTTAAGAACTTTTTTGTAGCTCGGTACTGTGTAACTTAATTTGTCCTTCTACATAAAATAATTTCTATTTTTTGCAGAATTATTTCTTTAAAATGCATCAGGTCTTACTTTTTGGTATAGTTTCCTTTTGTATGGGCAAACTGCCCAAGCAGATGGTGTAATGTCACCTGTAAGCAATCTGAATAGATAGGTTCATTCTTACATTTTAGAGAGCTTTTTATTTCCTTTATATACGGTACAACTATTGCTGAGAGACTCTTCAAGATGGTGTTTCTTTTTGTGTTTCCTTTTAAAGAGATTCCTGCTGTGATTGGTTCTTTTTTCCCCCCAAAGTCTGTGTTTTTGGGCTCAGTGAAAAATCTGTGACTTAAGAAACTTTCCCAGTGTTGTTGAAACGACATCATATGAAATCCTTGGCCATTTTTAAAAAAGTGTAAATGAGGAAGTGATAGAATAAGTTAAAAACACATTTGATTGTTTAGACACATAACGTTTTAATTTTAGAAGTTCAACATTTGCTTTAAAAAAAAAAAAAACACAAACCAAAAACCCACAACCAAAAACCCCTGGTTTTAAAGAGAACATCTTTTAATGACTACCGATTTTTGTGAACGCTGTTCTTTCTGGAGGTGCCGGACTGACGTCCCCCAGCGCTGCCGCTCCATCCACCCGCGGCAGAGAGGTCTGGCAGCGCCGCGCTCCCCTGCCCGGCCGGCTTGCCCACACTGCGTGGGCATGGTGCCTTTGCCGTGGGGACCACGGCGGTGGAGACCCGTGCCGGCGCGGGGGCCGCAGCAGAGGCGGTCCTTGCTGCAGGTGTGGTGGTGTGATGAAGTGGGTACGCTTCTGCTAAGAACCGGCGTGACCCCGCCAGCGTATTCCTATACGTTCCAGTTTATCCTTGTTTTGGAGAACTACTGGGAGACAGGTTTCTATTGCACAGACACCCGATGACTTAAAAGACATGGCAGGAAAGCATAAAAGCTGTCACCTGCCTAGGTTTTTCCCAATGAGCTCTTAAAACGAGGGGCCATTTTTACTTTGTACAGCACTTTGTACAATGGGGCCCTGGTCCTCGGTAGGACCTCAGCGTACTGGTGTAATACTGGTCTTCACAGTGTGAACTGGTGGTGGTGCAGATAAGCTTAACAGTTCATTTTCCACCAGTAAGGGATGGGAGATTGCCTTGGTAAGGGCCGGACACCGCTTGTCGTCTTACGCAAGAGGTCCCCTTGACTTCAGTGGAGCTGGTGAGGAGCAAGGTGAGAAGTATTTGTATTTAGAAAGCCACAAAAGAACTGTGAATACATTATCAAGCTTAAATACATCTCTACCATACAAGCTCCTTAACAAAAAATAATCATAGAGGCCTTATTTGTATGTTTTTCCTCTGGGGAGGAGCTGAATAAAAGGTTATTATTTTTTTCTTTTTAATTTATGGTGAATGGAAAGCAATGGGATCTCGAATAGACTGAGACACATGGTTTTGTTCTTAGCATAAGGGCAGAGGAACCTTTGTGTATAAGCACGCCATATATTTTATATGTGTTTACTTGATCATATAAAATCACAGGGCACTTGAGGTAAAATATCAAGAGCTGACTGCTGATTTCAGCATGCGCTGTGTGCCACCCTGGGTCTTTGAGGAAACCAGAGTGCTCTCATAAACTTTATTTTAAGTTATGAATACTTTGTTCTTCTGAAAATCAGGCCTTAAAGTGATGCATCTGAAATTAGTGACTGTTTCTGAGGGGAAAAAAGAATTTACTGGATTAGAAGAAACAAACAGCTCAGCAGTATTTTAAAAAAGAAAAAAAACTGGTAAATTTTTTCATCGTTGCAATACGTTGTGGTGAGAAGCCCCTTCCCATAGCTGTCCTGGCAGGCTGCGGGAGCACCGGCTACAACAAAGCATTCAGGGGTTCTCAGTGCCTTTGCAAGGGAGAAGAAGAAATTACCCCAGGCTTTTTCAAGCCCTGGTAAAGGATAAAACCCAAGAAGATTAGAATGTCTTCTTAATTTGGGATTTTTTTTTTTCAATGATACCGTGTTTCAGGCCCATTTCAGTATCTTCTTTATTTTTATAGAAAATAAATTTCATAATTAACCAGGACATTTCATGCTTTAATTCCAGAAACCTATACGGTATTTCTTCTGTTTTCTGGGAAACAATACCATTTCCTGTGAAAGATGGCTTTCTTTTTCCATCCTCTTGAAAAGTCCTGATTTGATTGGCACTTCTGGTTCACCCTGAAAAAAATGCCCTTGCAATTTCCGTGTGACTACTCTAACGCTCGCAAAGCTTGTGCCAAGTTCTGCCCTGGTTTGAAATTTTCCTTTTTCAGAACATTATCATTCTAGTAACAATTCACCTGGGAAAGAAAAGCAAACTAGGTAATAATTTCTTGTCAGAAGTAGAAATATTTGCTGCACTTGCTAAGGCAGAAAGTGGAAAGTCTGGGGTGAACCAACCCTGGTCGTACCATGAGTTGTTCCTGATAACAAGAAATTCCAGCGCTGTGTTAAAGGGGTTTGAATATGGCTGAAAGTTACAATTTTTGGAACTTTCTACTGTGTGGCTGTCTTGCAGGTGACAGCGATACCCAGCTTCTCTGTGTTAAGGCCACCAGCATCTTCCGCAGAAAATTTTCTGAAAGAATATTTATTTGTTAGGGTAATAATTTAGAATTGCTGATCACCCACAGAAGGAGCTATGGGAATTCAAAGTTTCTGAAAATCAAAGCGTAGTTGTCATAAATGCGCATATCAGGGTGGTTAACAAAGTGCAATTAATAAATTGTTATTTCTCAGGAAAAAAAAAAAAAAATAGTCTTGCTGGAGTTTAATGGGTTCTTATGGCTGTAATGTCCATTTAGGTCAGCTGGGAGCTTCTGGTTTTGAGCAGAAATCAGGATCGTTACACCTCCCCCTGCACAAGCCTGAGTAGATGTATTTTGTGCAGGTGAAGTAACGTGGCAAACGGACTCATTTTTTCTGGGAGACAGACACCAAGGCTTCTCTGGCCGCGAGCAGGCCGGGGGGCAGAGCGATGGCTGCCGCGTTGCCCGAGGCAGCTGTGTGGCCAGCGTGCTGGATGCAGAGATGCTCGTAGCTGAGCGCTTGCTCGATGACGGAATTTAAGGCGAGCAAAGTTTTCAGCTCCTCCTGCTGCAAGCACTGCTGAGAGCGTCCTTGGAGAGATGCCGCAACCGACCTCCTTGTCCCGTATCGCCCGTTTGGCATTGCCAGGAGGGCCGGTGAGACGGGAATGGCCAACGGTGCGTGCCAGGAGCGTCGGATATAGCGTGGTTTTGTTTCCCGTATCCCAAACCTTTAAAACTTGTGCCGGAGCGTGGACTTGTGGCTGCGGTGCAGCCCGGGGCTTGGCGGCCGTGTTAGGACTCCTGAAACGCTTTCCCGTGGCAGGGTCTCTGTGCTGGGTCTCCAGTACTCACTTCATGGCACTGGGTGAATTTTGGACATTAGCAACACGCTAGGCTTGTACTTGGACTAACTTTTAGCTGCATTAAATTTTGTATCTGATCTATTTAACGTTTTGATCAGAAGACAAAGAATAGTTCTAGTAGTTGGGTGTTTTAACTTTGCTTTTCCCTTCTCTTTAAACATGTTTTGTTTAAAACCATGATATAGGCAAAGTAAATACTTTGCCAAAGTTTTTATTCTCTTTCATTAATGGCTCAGAAAACAGTGCATTTGAAAATAAATCCAGGCCAAAATTTCAGGTTTGCTAACGAAATGCAGAAGTTTGACACTGACAATTGCTGTGCTTAGAAGCTCCTTGGATCAGGTGTTGTTTTACCATATGGACATTTTAATTAGTAATAAAAACGGTGATCAGGATTTAGGAGTGGAATCTACAAAGCACAAATATCTGCCTGATTTTGCTTTGTTTTACTGGTGTGGATTTAGCTGCATTTCTCTTTCCGTCTCCCTGCTCTGCTTCATTTACGTGTACCCATCTACTGCTATCGATAGCCAAGCAGGCAGTCACATCGGTTAGAATATCGCGAAGCAACGAGTTGATTCCATGAGCCTGTAGAGCTGTATTACAGACAACATCAATTTTAAACCGTTTGTCTTCTCGGTGGTGCTAGCCCAGTGGCTCACCGATGCCAGGAGTGTTTTAAAGAGCCATTATCTATTTGGTATGTGCCCAATTAAACAATAAATAGTTTAGAATGGCACATGCGCTCTCTGTGAGGGTGCCTGGGAATTTTTCTGTGGAAACAGTGAAATCGCATACAAAACAAACTGCCCTTAAATGTGCAAAGCACTCGGGAGCTGTGTCTCCGGAGCGCGGGATGGTTCCCTTCCTGCCTCCGCACCCGGCGCCCGTGGGCGCGTCGAGCGGGTTTTCCCACGCGCGTCCCTCGTGGCGGAGCCGAGGATGACCGCGGCTCCCGCTCTTCCCCAGCGCTGTCGGGGGTAAATTCCCCATCAGGGTGCCCGCCTGTCCCTGCGCCAGGGTGAGACCCGTGGCTGGCTGCAGCTCCGATACGCTCTGTGACAGCCCCCAGCAAACCGACCCAGAAATCCTTCTCTGTCATCTCTGACAGTAACCTTAAATTGTAAAAACACATTTTGAAAGATGTGTGACTTTTTAAGAAGTTGATGTCCTTTTAATATGCAGGATCTTTGGGAAAAAAAGTACCCTTTTTAAAATTAAAGCACGTGCCACAAAAGCATGCATTTATAATCATAAGGGTCTTTGTTCCAGTGCCTGCAGTACTAAATGCTAAATCAATAATAAATTTAAGATCTGTGTGAAGAACTGCAGCACTGGAGTAGCGGATCCGACTCTTTCAGCATTGGTTTCATAATGGTCTTTGTTCTGCCAGCGCGCCAGGAGCACTGCCGGCGCTCACCTGGCCTTTCTGCCTGCCGTAGTCCTGAGCTATCGAGTTCAAAACAGTAACTTCTTGATTTAGGTAGAGATTTTCAAAATTTTTAAAGCTTTTTTTTTTTTCCCAGTTTTTCGGCTTTAATCTTCGTTCATGGTAGCAAGAACAATGGTGGTTTCACAAAAATATAGAAAAAACAATATGTTTAATCTAAAAACACTTTCTTACAAGGAATAGCAAAATACAAATAAATATATGTTTGAAAAATGACAGTCTTTTTCCCACTGAAATTGATGTTTTACAAGTTCATTGATGACTGTTTCAGTAAAGTGACCCCCAGTATTCCTACTAATGATTTTTTTTTTTAATCCCGATTTCCCAAAATCTTAAAATAGGGATGCATTTAAACTTAAATTTGTATTTGTCTCTGTCAGTGTAGATGATGGGCTTTTCGGAGGGTCTTGTGAGACAGGCACAGCACTGCGTAAGCCCCTTCGTACAACTACCAGTGTCCCCCGTGAAACGATTCCCGATGTTCCCCGGCAGACCGCAGGCAATGCCGTCCCTGGAAGGGAACCCCGGCACAAGCCTTGATAAGAGGTAGAATGAAAGCCATTTGGAAAATTATTGGTTTTAAACCTTAAAAATGATGAGAACTACTCATTCTGAATAAGAGCACACCTAATCCTAGAAAAAATAAAATTATATTGCCAGCCTACTGAATAATTAAGCAGTGAGGACGTGCTACTTTGGGCGTAGAAAGGCACGGTTTGGCCGTGGCGTGCTGAGTTCGCTGCCCCGTGGTTTCAGGGAAGGCGTTTCCCCGTTCCCGCGTGATCCCTCTGGAAATCTCTGGGAAGCGTCTGGTGACCCCAGCGCTGGGCAGGATGGGCTCTTCCTGGTAGCACCGTTGGCTCAGCCTTTAACAAGGTTGAAATTGGGGAAAACAACAACAACAACAACAAAAAGGATTACAAATGTAAGTGCTCAAAATTAGGTTCCCAAATCCAGAGCCCGGTAAGTGGTTTGTTTTGGCGAGTTGTGCACTAGCAGCTTCCACTGCCACCAGTGACACTGGCTTGGATTCACTCCTGCCTATGAAACTTTATTTAAATGCCTAAATAAGGATGTAGCTTTGGTTACCTACTTTATTTTTGCATCGTGACCCCAGGGCATTGCCCAAAAATGGTTACGCAGTTATTTCTGCAGATTTGATTTCTGAACGATAGCAGGCCTGCGTGATATTGGACCGGAATAATGACAAGCTTACAGAAGTCCTCCCGTCCTCTCACACAGAGGAGAGTCTTTGCAAGGAGTTCTGGAAATACGAGTTACTCTTTTCAGCACTGCATTTCCAAATTATTTGGGAACTTCATTACACGCAGCTAATTTGCATGGTTTTTCTTCTAATTGGTCCATTTGTTATTTATGTCAGTCAAGCTCCATCTCCATAGGTGTGGCAAAGCCGGTATTCCCAGTTCACGCCGTTTCCCAGTCTGCTGCCGCAGCAGCTGCTTACAAGGATTCCTTCGTAAGAGCCCGAGATTTTGGCTCCTCAAGAAGCCTTCTGCTAGCCCTCAGCCCAGGGCTTCCCCGAGCCCGCCCTTGGGGTGACATGTCTACTGAGAACGCGTCGCCAAGGCTTTGGGGACAGGGATTTTATGCTGTTTTCTTCTTTTTGTCGGCTTTACTTTTTCTTCGGTCTTTAACAAACTACTAATAACATGTATGGTAGTTAATAATAGAATATAATTAACTAGAATATAAATAGTTGTCCTGCACTTAGCAAGTTGACCAGGTATAAAAATGGCTTGATCAGAAGTACTGTTTAAAGTAACTAAGACCGTAAGATTTTGGAGAAAATAATTTTGGCAATCCACCTGTTCGCGTATCGCTAGCTTGGCAGATCGGGTAGAGGCTTTGGAAGGGCTATATGAAAATTGAAAGACTACAATATCCAAAATTTAATAAAAAATAAAGTAAATCAAAGTAAAGTCTATAGTCAAACTCCTTAATTGTGATGCATTTGCTGAGTTTCCCTCTTCCATCGTCGGCCCTGCTCCGATGCCATATGGTCTACCATGGAACATTTAACTTGTCAGATATAATGGATTGTCCTGGAAGCAGATTTTTGCTTTGAGCGTTCGGCTCCTTTCTTGCATTTCACTCTCAGCTCCAGGCTGCAGGATGAAGGATTGTGGTGGAAATGCAAAGAAGAGACACACAGTTGATTCCCCTTAAGAGAGTGACCTATATGCCACAAAATTTTACCCACGTAAAGAGGCATTATCCCTGTCACTGACCCTAGCAGGCTGCATGTCAGAACCATTTAAATTTGTCTGGACTTAACAGATTGTGCAAATGTTTCAGAATCAAGTGCTTAGGAATAATAAAGGCTTGTCATTTCAACTTAGGCGGTGGCGGCGCAGCTCGCGCCGGCCAAGGGATGAGTATTATTTATTGTGACCTACATGTAACCTAAGCTGCCTGCCTTGGAGACCTTGTAAATTAAGTTCATCTCCCAAGGCTACTGGAACTTAAAACAAAAAAATACGTTCTCTGATAAGGAGCCCAAAGAGCCGTGACTCTGTGCTGGAAAGCAGAGGTTAAGGTTGGGCGTGTGATCGTTTCCGTGGATGGGCCGGTAACAGTTAATTACCGCCATACCCTTTGTGGTTGCAAGAGAAAAATGGGGCTTTCTCCCGTACCTCTCTGGACGCAGGGAACCGGCGGCGGCTGGGCGAGGGGACGTGGTTCGGCAGCCGTGACTGCAGTGCTTCCGCTGGAGGACTCTGAAGCGTGCGTAGGCATTAGAAAGTTTTCTGTGCTGTGAACTTCAGCGAGTGATTCCTGAAACAAACGCGACAAATGACAAATTCTTCCCTGGATCAGTTTTTTAAAAATTTCCTCTCACTCAAGTATAATAAAACCCAATAAAACACCGACTAGAAACCGTAGGTAATATTGCTGTCCCATTCTGTGAAGTAATTAAAGAATCTCGGATAAAAATCTGGCCCTGCTAAAGATACTCAGTTTTATTTAACATTAGCGTAGCCGATATTTCACCTATAGAGATAAAATATTTGAAAATCGATCCGAATTTTGCTCTTCAATGTAGCGTTCCTTTCAGATGCGAAGTTTGTATGAGGAATGGTAATTTTTTTTTGCATGAAGGTTACTGTCGTTGCATTTGGCAGCAAAAGGAAAGTTGTCAGCTGGTAGAGGTGGGAAATCCCTCTCTCAAGGACTTTTTTTTTTCAGGGTAGGAATCAACGTTCCTAGGTGTCTTTCCACGAGAGAGCTTTATCGTTCTTGATCTGACAAGTGTTGGAGAGCGTGTGTACTGATGCTATGAGTTTGCCTGTATTCTCAGCCCAAATTGTTTGTTCCCAAAATGTTTCGGAAATGTCAGTTCTCAAGTGTAAAACTCTTATTAGGGTATGCATGCCCTCTGCTGGATATTACCGATTTGAGACTATTGGGTATTTCATAACGTTACGGTATATTTACCACATCATTCCTGATATTTTGCCATCTACTGAGAAGCTTGTAGTTTGTTTTGTCTGCTTAGCTAGTCTAAATTATCCGATCCGTTGTTTTTAAAAGTCAAACTGATAACAAAAATAAATGCTAACTTTTTTCTTTTAATTTTCTGTACCGAACAGTATTACAAATAAATAACACTTTTGTAGAAATGTATAATTGAGTATTTAATCTCAGTATAATGCCGCGTTAGAGACTCAGGTGGTTCTGTCTATATGCAGAGAGCACGTGAAGACAGGGGAAAACCAGGAGGTAAACTGCTACAAAGGCATTGACGCTTTTGGTATCAAAACCTGAAAATTTCTCTTTGCCATCGGGCTTTTGCAAAGGGTCCGTGCGTGCTTGCGGCCAGCACTTGTTTCCGTCTTTCCGGTGCGTGGATGATGCTGTGGACGTAATCCAGGCTTCAGGCAGGAGGGGTGGGCTCGGCAGCCGAGCGCCGGGGCGCGGGGGCTGGCCCGGGGGGCTTGGGGGGTCGGTGGTCCTGTCGCCTGAGCGCGAAGTCGCCCAAAGTCTCGAGATTACGCCTTTTCTCTCGCCTTGGGACAGGACGCAGCCGTCTAATGAGAATGGTTTCTGCTTCTCGTGCTGAGGCGTAGGTTTGACCCCCAATCTGAACGATAAGGCTTTTGATCTCTTTATCCTCGCTCGTGTCCAGCGTGGTTTGTTTTAGGAGCCTTTTAATAAATGCTACTAGATAGGGGTGGTTTACAGACCAAAGATTTAGAGCCCAGACTTGGGCTGTAGGAAGGTTTATCGTCCTCTTTCAATTCTGTGTCTTTCATGGCCTTAGATCCTTATCTAACTTGTTTTAAAGTGATTCTGTTTTCATGCTTGAGTGAAAACCCAGGTTTCCAGATACATGATAAAGATCTCCTGAACTGGTCCCTGAACAAATGATGAGGGATCACCCTGCAGTGTATTTCAATTTAAAATAGCCCTGTGAGGCTTACTTAGGATAAAACAATATCCAGTGCTTTACATTCAATTCTTATGTATTGCTTTCAGGCCCGGAGTATTACTACAACATGTTTTTGTCTCACAAAAAGGGGCAACATTTTCATAAAGATATTATTCCAGTTCTCTAGTATTAGATGATGCTTTTGATTTTTTGTTTTTGTTACTGTTCTCCGACGCCTGCCTTCATCCCCTGCCCATCTTTTGACTATTGCATGTTCCACGAATGAGAAGAGTAGAACACGGTGAATGGGTCTTCTCAGAGTTTTTGTTTCTCTCCACAATAAATTTGCCTATTTCCAGAGTGATACAGGTGTTCAGGCTCAGATGATCATAATTATTTCCTCTAGACTGAGATTCCACGCACATATGAAAAGGAAAGGAGACTAAAGCTGTTTATGAAGTCAGATGCATCTTCACTCTAAATGAAGGATTGTCTCTCAGAAATGTTCTTCCCTTCGCAGCTTTTGAGCGTAGGTGCCCGGTCGCTCTGGGCTTACCGAGCGCGGCCATTTGCCCAGCATCAGGCTCCGCGAGACAAACGCGGCGGCCTACGACAGTGAGGAGCCTTTAAGGTTTCTTCAACGCCTTAAATACTGTTTCTTCAGACAGCATTGAAATAAACAGGTGTTTTGTTTAAATACCTAATTTCATTATGAAAGTTTATTCTTCTGGTCTCAATTAGTGCGTGTACTTGATATTAAGCTCATTAATGTTCCTTGTCCGCAGAACGCAGTATTATTTATTGGTTGCACAATTGCAGGGATGGCTATGAAATGGCAATACCTGCGTATCCTCTGAGTAACTTCAAGGTGCTGAAAACCTGTTGCAAAGGGTGCAGCGACCTTGTTGGGACTGGATTAGACACAATTGATCCTGTAATGCAGCTGTATCATCCAGGCAAATAACCAACTATTAGCGTCAAACCTTTCTCTTATGGGACAGAGCGATAATCTTCACAATCTAATTGATTTTTGTGGGATTAGTCAAGGACTAAGGCACCATTTAATAAAAGTCTGGTAGAATATGGTCTTTGCTATTCTGTTTCCATATTCTTATTCTTATAGATTCAAGTATGGTTTTGCCACAGCTATTTTGTTCTAAAAGCACGCAGAGACATCACATACTGCCCTGTAATAGATGCTATTATTTGGTAGATTACAGAAATAGATTGAGCAATTTGCCTCACTCTTTTGGTGTGGGTCCAATATTTCATGAACCGAGATCAGTGACGAAATTTGGTCTGGTATTTTCTTGGAGTGACTGACAACGCATGGAAGGGAACGTGAAGCTTGGGGCGGGCAGCACCGGGGTCGGTCCCTTCCCTGTGCTTGAAGCCGTCAGCCCTGGGGGGCACTGGGCAAAGCTTGCCGGCAGCGCCGTGTTGGGGTACCCTTCACCGTTCCCATCGACACGCCTATGTACGTATGGACACAGGCGCACGTACACAGCGCGTGTGGGTAAGGAAGTAGTTTGGCGTTTGGGAATTAACCTTGCCTGCTTAAGCGTAAGCTCCAGAGCAGCGAGGTGAGTCAGTGGTGAAGTACCGCTTTCACTCTGAATTTCCTTGCTTTAGGTTGTTCAAGTCAGCTCTGTAGCTTTATTTTAGTATAGGTTTTAGGATTTAATTTCCGTTGCATTTTGATGGTACTGTTTTAAAAAAAAAAAAAAATCTCCCTTTGTAATGGTACTTGCTCTGGCATCATAATGTCTCTTTAAGAACCATTACTGTTTACTGCACATCAGTGTAAGTGCAAAAATCCTCTTTCATGTCAAAAAGATCTCTTTCCCCTAGCATTGCGCTACATTTTGGGGTGTGATACCATTCAAATAATTGGGATGAATACCTTCCCTTAGCTTTGTATCTAGTTTGTGGACCTTCCCTGGATCAGATGCCGTGTCATTTGTACTATTTTGCGAACCGTATTGCACAAACTTTGCTTAAAATCGATCAGATTTCTTTCTTATTGTCTGTACTTCACATATAGCACAAAGCAGAAATAGCTCATTAACATGATACTTCCATTACCATCGGATGAGATTCTTTGTGATGTAAAACACGCTATTCAAACCCTCACTGAAATAAAGAGGGTATTTTGACTGTATATCCTATACCGGTAAGTGCGCTGCTGTGGGAGAAGCACGTCGACATAACCCAGGTCAAGCCGGAGTTAGTAACTTAGCCGAGCTAAGCAACTCTCTCTGCTGTTTAAACGTTGGAAGAGGAGAAATCGCGGCCGGACGCCCAGCGTCAGCCCTGCTCGGTGGGGACGGTGCCCACCGAACCTCCCCGGGGCCTGGCCCCGCGCCTCACCTTTCCCCGCAGCCCGAGCACAAGGGCCGCTTGTTCCCCTGCCAGCTCCCTGCCTGCGGCTGCCCGGGCGCTGCGCCGGCGAGCACCGCTCCCTGCCCGGGTTAACAGCCGAGGAGACGCCGAGCCGCTAGCAAAAGCTGGCTGTCGCACAAAGGGGGGACAAGCCTCGAGCCAGCTGTTAGCCCTGGTGCCAGGGAAGGCGTTCGGATTTGCATCCTTCAATTAAGAGCCCCCCAGTTTCATGTAATACTTAAAAGCATTTTCCTTTTCTTTCCCCCCCCATCTTTTTTTTTTTCCTTCTAAAGAACAGAGTATTCAAAAGTTCCGCAAAAATAAAGAAGCTACCTGCTGGCCCCTCTGATGAAAACAAGGGCAGGCGATTTTCTCCGTCAGGGGCAAAAGCTGCAAGGCCTGGGAGGCTGTCCATGGGTATATACATTTCTCTGAGAGTCAGGTGCTTACAGGTATAGGATATATAAGTGTACTGTGGCTCATTTATTGCAATGAGGTTTTTCCTCCCATAATTTATAATTCTATACAAATTTTGGCTTGATTTCTCGGCTGAAATGAGTCAGGTTTTCAAATCTCTGGGGAAAAAAAAAAAAAAAGTACTGATAATCTGGCTGTCGCTGTTGAAAGTTCCTGTGCAGAGCCGGTCCTGGCGGCGGGCAGGGCCGGTGGTCAGGGACCTTCGCTCCCGTCGCGAGCAGCGAGAGGAGCCCTGCCCTCGCTCCCCGGTGGGCTCCGAGCCTCCCTTTCTCGGGCAACCACTCTTAAACAAGGCTAAGAAAATTTTGAATGCGAGAACTGTAGATGAAGGCAGAAGTAAACTGTTTCATGGTCCTCGGAACAATGCAAATAAACCCTGCTACGGCTGATAACGTGCATGTGTTCATTAGATACAGACAAATGTGGAACTATGAAGTTCAGCCCATTCTTCAGTTGCTCAGAACTTTTTCCCCAATATGCTCCAGCTCTCTGTTCCTCGTGCCTGGTCTGACTTCGACACTGAATTCTCCTTTAATTTGTCATTCTCCGTAGGGGAATCGATCGGGCTCCCTTCAGGATGCATTTGAGACGTCGGCCATCAGAGGGAACAATCGTTAATTTTAAAAAATGCTAGAAATGCAGTAATAAAATAAGAAATAGGTTTAAGCAAAATTGCAGACCGAAATTCACAGCCATTAAAATTCCAATCCCTAATACAATGACTTCTTTTTTTTTTTCCCCCAGACAGGTTTCCCTTCTTCAGTCTAACCAAGAACTAAACCCCAAATGTAGGGCAGCGGAAACCTGAATTAGAATATTCTGGTCGAACTCATCTCTCAAAAAATATGTCAAACACGAAATCAATGTAAACATTGAATTGGAGTCATTTATAGAAAAAGCTTCACTTCCTTTTCTCTGCAGATGGAAAGAGTTGCCTCATGCCTCTCATTCTGCCGACCAGAAAACAGCCAAGGTGCCCTAACTCCCAGGGCAGGGGAAAAGCGAGTGGGGAATCAGAGGACTTGCATTTGTGCTTTGGAAGTTGCTTACATTTTCTACTTAATTTGATTAATTTTTCAAAGTACACCATGGAAAGGCAAGGGGCTTCTTTATTGATTGATTGGCAATCCTATGCTGCTTTTATTTTCTGCAGTTAAACAAAAATGCAAACAAAATATTTCTGAAGCAATCGCTTTAGTTTAGGGAAGATAAGCAGTATTTTTTTCGAGAGGTATTTAGAGAGCAGAGACTTGAGATTCAGTGTTTGTCAGAAAACAGGAGCTGCACGTAGTTCTTTCTTTGTCTCTCCTTTGATTGGCATGCATTGTGTCAATTAATTGAATATATATATATATTTACCCACACACTAAGTTATTGCCTCCGATAATAATGGAGATGCTTTTTCTGCCTTACCTACGGAACAAGTGCATACTTGAAAGTTATTCACCAGCCTTTGTAGGTCAACTTCTTCCATGGAGCTTTGTTTCAATTGTCAGATCATAAAGCCACGGAAGGGTATAGATCGTGTTGCGCGTTCGGAGCGCCGGTAACAAATGGCACATTTTAGCATTTGGTCCTCTAGGTAGAAAAAATTAATCAGATGTCTGACAAGATTTGTTATTCGTCTGTATTTCAGGCTCCCTTTTTTTTTTTTTCCCTTTTTTTTTTTTTCCTGGCTTACAACAAATATTACTAACGGGTACTTTTAGGTTTTAAAATACGGACAACAGTACTCCATGCAGTAAAAGACTTGAACGATTAATGCTACCCTTATGCCTCTTTTGAGTAGTTTTAGCCATGGGGCTTGGCACTGCCACCATTGTCTTTGTGCCAAAAAATATCCGCAGCGGCTGCCGCATTCTAGTACTAGAGGGTTGTCTCGAAAATTCCGCAGTGAATGCGTCGGGTGTCTACATCGCTGTAGACGCTCTCTCTTTTTTAAAACATTTAAAAAAAGAAGGAGAGAGAATCTTTAGCTCTTGCAAACCTCGGAAAACGCACAGTACAGGCTGGGGTGTTCAAGTGACTGAAAATGATGCATAATGTACGGTAAACGTAGAAATTCAGGAGAAGCTTTTGTATTTGTGAGCACAAATAGTTGCTTAAAGAGCCTACTCTTGCATATTATCAGCACTCTTGCAAATTTTATTATCTGAAACAAATGTGCCAGTGAATTTTAAGCAGAAAATCGACATCAAGACTGTAGCTAATTTTAAATGGACAGTTTATACAAAAGATATTCCCCCCCAAAAAAAACCCCCAAAGTGTCATTACAAAAAGTATGATAATTTCATAATTACAGTTGATAGTGAAAATCGACGTACGTATATATTTTTAACGGTTTCTTGACTTTTTCACAAATTTCGGCTATTTGCTCTTAATCGAGGAGGCAGATTTCTAGCTGTATGTGGGAACAACAACAACAAAATGTAATAAAGTTAAAGGCTTACACTATCAGAATGAAATGTGTTCACTCATGATCTCCAGAGCTATCTGTTTGGTGGTAAAAGTGGATGCTATAGATGAAATCTTTACAAGGAGCATAATCCTAAAAAAAAAAAAAAAAAAAAAAGTCAATCTCCTGCTGGCTGCTGTGCCGCTTTGGTACCTCACAGACTTCGACAGAGTCCTGGACGAGTGCCCATTGATGTCATGGAAACACTCAAATTACTGAGAATGATTCATGTCTATGCTGTTCTCTTATCCTCCCCCACACAAATAGAAGTAGATTTTAACCCTGACAACTTGTAATTTGCAGTGGGTTTATTTTTGTATCTGGATAAATATTTTTTAACAACTGAAATTAAGATGAGGCTGCCTGTGTCTGATACGATAGAAAAGAAGATTGCCGATACCCAGGCAGCAGCGAGAAGCCCGTTCAAAGTACCTTGTGTCGCTGCTTGTACTTGGTTCCCCTCGACCCTATTTTTCTGTTTGGGATTTTTTTTTTTTCTCCCCGTCCTCACCGCTTATTTGCATCGACTTTCTGGCCCTCTTGGGGTGATGGGAAGTAGCACACGTAACTCCAGGCATGCCAGCAAGACATTTTGTTTTCAGATCTCGGCACTGGACTCGGAGATTCACGATTAAAATTTCATTGTCATTTCAATCTTGAATTATTTCTGCGAAGGCTTCCAGTACTCTGAACCTGAGGGGGGCTATGGAGTGGGTGATCCATCATTTTTGTATAACCAGATACAAGTGCTTTCAAAAGTTATTACATGTGCAAATGTCCTAAGAATTGCAAATAAGTTTTGGAGGTTCCCTTGTATAAGTAACTACTTTATGTGGAAAACAACAAAAACAATCGAGCAACAAAAGCAAGCTCGAGAGTCTTAAATTATTATGGGGAGAAAGATGATTTTTTTTTTTTTTTTTTTTTTAATTCCAAACGACGCACAATAGTCAAACTTTACCAACAATACCTCTAAATGGCAATCAAACCTGGTAGCTGTATATTAAAGGAAAGGCTTGTGGAGTCAGAATGTGGGCACACCATTTTGGGAATGCTTAAAATTAACTCCATCATCCTTTGTCTAACGATCTGCCTCACCGTGGGTTCTTTATGAAATCCGGATCGCATGGGGAGACACGGGGGGACGTGCCAGCTAGGGACCCCTCATCCACCGCCTGCCTTGCTCGGGCCCCTGAAATTTGTGAGGTCGGTGGATATGGTCATTATCGTAATCTGGTATTTCCAAACGCAGCGAAAGGACGGTTTTTACCGGCTTCGGTAGGTGTATCGGCGCAGCGGCTTTATCTCGGCGCGCGGGTTTGGCGTGGGGCTGGCTGTCACCGCATCTCTCGCAGGCGGGGGTGCGCAGCCGCGTGAACCTGGCTTCGAGGTGCAGAGGTGTCCCCGGCGTTGCTGGGAGTTGCACGCAGAGATAAAGCGAGCATCTGGTCCCTAGTAACTGGTGCTGTGTGCGGTGGGTTTTATGCCCCAGCCTATAATAAAAACTTTAATTTTATGAGTGATTTTTACTGTGTTCTTGGATGTTTTGTTAGATAATACCTCCCCCCCTCCCGTGATTATCCTCACCATAAGGGTGGTCTTTTAGTGTCAATATGTTTTGTATCAGCCCTCTTGACTGCTCTTTGTCTCCGGAGCACGTGGTGCGGTGCTGCTCAGCCATGACTTAATGCTTTGCAGAAACCACCTCTTCCCTTCTTGATTTCGCTCGAGTCTGGCCATTCAAACCTGAAAGAACCTTTATTTTCCTTTGTAAATATGGCATAACTGCAACCGGTACTGCAAGTCAGGCTGTTGGATCTGAGTGTTAAAGGTTTCCCGGGAAAAAACAAACAAACAAACAAAAAAAAACCGCCAAAAAAAAAGGGTACTCAGGGCTGGCAGAGAGTCTCGGCAGTCATTGGGCCCCCGTTCAAGTCCCAGTGCTGGGGCAGCCCCAACGCTGGTAGCGAACGGCAAATTCCCGATCAGTGTCTCTTTCCCAGGTGTAAACTCCATCATCACCTTGATCGCGGGGGAATTTGCTCCTGGGAAGGGGAGCCGCATCCCCAGCAGCTCCGGGGCGAAGCTGGCCGTCCGGAGAGCCGCGGGGGACTCGCCGTGCCCCCGCGCGGTGCCGGGGTGGTGGGACGGGTAGGGTGCCAGGGGGCTCAGCCCCCGAGGCGGAGGGCAGGCTCGGAGGAGGTCTGCTCGCACCTTCAGCCAGCCGGGGGAAGCCCCTTAAATCCCGGTTCCAGGAAGCGTGTGGAGCAGCGCAGCCGAGATTAGGAAGTTTATTTCACATCACCATCCTCAGCATGAAAAAGTGTTAATCCCTTTCTGTTGCCTACATGCATTACGCAGTCAGCAGTGCCTATTTTACATATGTAAACAGCACTAGGAAAATGTGGTGAACATCATCTAAAACGCTGGGAGAAGCTATATATATCTGTTTTTATCTGTTATACATCTCTCTCTTTTTCTTTTTTTTGTTAACAGGTAAAACAGAAAGGGGTTCATACTCATCGTATGGAAGAGATTCGAATTTACAGGGTTGCCACCAGGTAAGTGAAAGTCTGCCCGGCAGAGGGGTTGTGATAAATACTCTGATAAATGAGGTTTGCTTCTTAAAGTTGTGCGTCTTAGGGATAGGCTCCATTCTAGGTGGCGATGGCTGCAGATGTGCATTTCTCAGAAACGGGCTTGATTTGCAAATGCAGGTTTTAAAGCTCCTGCCTGAGCTCTTCTAGCCAGGGTCCAGATCCTGGAGACCATCGGTACTTGGGCTGCCCTAATCCCGCCCTAGCCAGCGCTGCCGTGAGCTCTTGGTTATTGTCCCTTGCAACAATGCCGCCCTGTTCAGCATGGCGGGTCCTTCCCACCGGCACAACTTCAGAAATTACAGAAGTGGAAACACACCGCAGAGCTGGTGTCAGCCCCTAGCTTTGGATGGCTACTGCAATAAATTATAGTTTTCATAGAATCTGTATGATGTTGTGTGAAAACAAGGTTGTATTGAGGGATAAAAATGTCTGTGAAAATATGATTTGTTGTCCCTTTTTGTTTCTGAATTGTTTTTGGCTGGAAGTCAAGGCCAGCAGGCTAACAGCAAAGCCGTCTCAAGGGAAGCATGCGTGAGCTAGAAAAATAAGAGTAGTTTAATTAAATAATAAAATGCCAATGTAATACAAAGGTATAGCATGTGTGTGTGCCTCTCTGCATTTTGCATTTGCATACTTTTAAGTCTCCAGAGAAAGTCTGAGTCTAAAAATACTATCAATCGCCAAAAGTCTGCGCTTTGTTTCAAGACAATTGATTTTTTTAAAAGGCACTTTCTTTTTAATTTCAGTAGCAATATTAATCGTGTGTTTAAATTCATTTTGTTCTTGAAGAGTGCTAGGCTTCCTTTCCTTTTTCTAAGTGCAGTAGCTTTGCACTTTGGAAAACTATTGAAAGAATTCAATAGCCTTCTTAATATTCAAAGCTTTATACTGTTCAAATCTGCCAGGAAAAAAAAAAACCAACAAAAAACTAGCCAAAATGCATATTATTTCCCTATAGGAAAGGGAAGTACTTGATCCCTTCTTTCCTTTCGTATGTCCACGTTCTTTAATAATGTGGGGAAACAGTCTATTCCTATGTTGTTGGGTTTAGTTTGTTTTTTTTAAACATTTAGTGTAGAAAAATGAAACCATTTGAGCAATTAAACAAATTTCTGTTTGTGGTGCGCATGTGTATGCCATCAGTAGTGTCTGGAGGCTCGGGCCGTGCTCTCGGCCGGCTGTCGTGGCGTGCCCCTTCCCTCCGCAGCCCTGCGTGTGCCGGGGCGCATCCTGGCCCTTTGCCTGGACAGGCTCCCGCGGACGGACGGGCTCCCGCGGACGGACGGGCTCCTGCAGCCGGACGGGCGCAGCCGTCCAGCACAGGGGAAGCATCCCGGGCAGGCGAGCGGCAGCGGTGGCAGGGAGCTGGGCCGCGAGCCCCTGCTGCAAAGCTGTGGGTTCCTGCGCGGGGCCCTGCCTGCGGGTCTGGTTTCGGAGGTGGAGGCAGGGCTGGGGGACCGGCGGCTGGCGGCAGCTTCCCCACGCAGGTGGCGATGGGGCCCCTTCCGCCGGCCGGCTGGCCGGAGCTGCTCTGCTTTGCCCCCTCTGCTACGGGGTCGGCGCGAGCCCGGAGGGAGGTGAGGTTTGCTCTAGTGCCTGAGAGGCAATGCTGCTCCGTCATCCACGTTGTTTGAGTTTTGGGGAAGTTTCCCGTGCGAAGTTTCGCATGCTGAGCTTGGACTGGGAGAGGCGACAAGGGAAGGCTGCGTTGCCTTGCTTAAAGCACAGTTACACATGTTTAATTCTGCGTGGAACAAACTGAAAGGATACGGAGCCTGCTCACTGGTGAAGGTTTACAGGCCAAGCCTTGAAAGTAAACTTAGTGATGCACTGAACCGTCACATACATAACTCCCAGTGAGTCGAGCAGTGACTTACTGATTTCCTTTGCACCAACCAGCACAGATAAGTGCGGAAGATCACATCTGTAACCCTGCCCTCACCTGATCCAAACCAACTGCAGTAGCTCTTAATTTGAGGAGCCATTTCTAGCTAGTCCTCTCTGCTTTAAAGTCCTTGGATGCTTTTGCTTTCTGTTGTTAGGAGGTAGCAGGATGTGTTTCTGTCCCCAGTGCTTGCACAGCCTTGGGGATATTGTCCCCATCCAAGGGTCGGACCCGTCTCCTGCACGGCTCCAGCCTCCTGGAGATCCCGCTCTGCTGCTCCCTTGGGTCTGCTGCGGTTTCACGTTTCATCTGAAAACACACCTTTTCTTTGCTGCATTTTGCTTTTAGTTTTTCTTTCAGCCTTACGGTGTTTGAATGATCTCCTGATACCGCAAGTAAGTTAGAAATTGTTTCTGAGTTCAAAATGGCATTACACCTCAATAAGTTATATGGTCTCTATATGCCTTGTGCGGGAGTCTTAATAGGACCTGTACCGCGGCCCTTTGTGCACCCCCGTATCTGGGAATATCTGCAGGGCTCAGATGTGTATTTTCTTTAATTTGGGAGTAAAAAGTTAATCTTAGAAACTAAGGGCAGAGGTGCAGCTGTAGGCTTGAGAAGAGAGTTTGCCGTAAACAGATAATTTTTTCTTAAGCATCCTCAGCTTTCTGCTCTCGGTGGTGGTGGAGAGTGGCCTGGTTCCAGATACCCCCAGTGTCAGACGACAGAGGAGTTACTCGGTGTGACGTTAGAGCATCACGGCGCCCACGGTGCTGGGAGCGTGGAGGGGTTGGGGCAGCTCGGATCGATCCCGTGGGAGCGGCTGGCGGGAGCCGCAGGCCCCCACCCAGCCCTGCTCGTGCCTGGCTCGGCCTCTCTCGGCCAAGTGGCAGAGCAGCAAACAGCTGGAGCCCCTCGTGGGGACCTGCCGGGTAATTGCCGTAACGAGGACGGTTGCCTGCAGAAACGGGCAGCGTGGTTTCCGCCTCGTCTTTTCATGCAGCACCAACCACCTGCGGTAGAAGTCCGCACGCCGCTCCTGCTCGCCAGCCTTCTCTTCTGGTCCAGAACGCAGGAGAGGACAAACCTGAAAGCACCGGCGAGCTCCGGCCTTTCGGCGAGCTCCTTCACATTGCGCGAAGAAGGGGCTGAGCCCCGACGGGCGGTGCAAACCGGGGAGATGCTGAGGACCGCAGCGCCGCTGCCTGTCCTCTGTGCCGGGGAATACGGTCTGTCGGGCTACCGGAAAAAACCCAACGTTTATTCCAGTCAACAAGCCAATGGCTGCGGTTGTAGTATGAGAGTTAATGCATTTTTTTTCCCTGAATGATAGCATTGAATAATTATTTCTTACACTTCAGTGGACCAGTTCTGGAGTTTCCTCAGAATTCAGTTGGTACAGACATGGTCAGCTCTCTGGATGGAGCCTCGATTGTACCTACGTGGCAGTGCCCTGTGGTTCTGTAGGGTCAACGAAGCACTGATGGAGAAAACCCTGCCTACCCACTCTCCTTTTCTGTGGTTTCATTCATGAAAATTTGAGGAATATTAGGAAGATATTACAATAAAAGTGCAAATAATAAAAATTCCGATCTATGGAATAGGGTCTTTCTTTCTGCCGTATGCATCCGCTTTCTTGAAGCATAATGGAAAAGTGGATGAAGCAGATGACCAGTGCCCAGACAGGAAGGAGAAAAAATATTTCTAAAATAAGAATCTCTCGAATTCCTGAAAGGTACAGAAGGAATAATGCTTAATGCCGAGGCTGGACCATCTGTTGTCTGTTCTCCAGGCTGCAGAACTATCAGGATCCACCAAATTACTAACAAGTATGAACCTTCAGGCTTAAAAGAAAATTAAAAGCTACGAGCCTAGTGCAAGATTTCTAGGGTGTGCTTTCACACGTATTGAGAAAGATTAGCTCATCTAGACAGAAGACATTGAAGAAAACTTGGTGAATTCCAAAGGAAATGTTGGCGCTGATATTGCGGGTGGTCGAGAATCCCCTGAAGCCTCGGGTTATCGGAGGGACGGGAGGAGCGGCAGTAGCTGCGTGAGCTCCTTTTTCCTAAACCCAGGAGGAGCGTGCAGGTTTTGTTGATTTCTGAAAGGTAAATTGCTACCTCCAGATGTGATGCATTGCTCTCTGTAGATGAGTTCCTGGAACAATTAAGGAAAACTAAATACCTAACGATATTGAACTTGCTACCTATTAATCTTCTGGTAGGAAAAAAACCAACAACCTCTCTTCACGCAAACAGCAGCAATGATCTGAGGTTTCATCCCCGCGCTGTGTTCACACCAATGAGAGAAGAGGTCAGATACACAGCAACCCATTTACTACAAGACGATTTTTATTTCCGAGCCTAGGGCCCAATTGGGCTCTCACTGAAAACCATAGCAAATACAACACTGATTACAGTGGGAATGGAAGAAAGCTCATCTTGGGAACTATTTAATTCCATTAGAGAGAAGTCATCTAAGAAACATGTACTGAAGTTGTTGTCAAGACACTTTTGAAACACTGGCTTCATTGAAGTTAATGACAAAAATCTCATTTCATTCGGTGAAGTCAGGATTTTGCCTGTTGTCTTAATTCTGTGCTACTTACCATTTCCCCAAAGATCAATTTTTTTTATATTGTGCTGGTTTGGGGGGGGATTAGCAAGGCAGTAGTTGTACAAAAAAGCGTACCTACTTGATTTCTCTAACTTTATTCTGGTTTCCTGTATCAGTCTGTATTATTGGTTGGGTGCTCGGATTGTAAGTAAGGGTCTGCACGTGGTAACGAAGAGCAATGCTTCTGCTTCTTTATTCAAAGAGCTGCTCCTGTATTCAAAGAGCTTCATGTAAATCAGCACTGTAAAGAGGTACGGGCAGAAAGAGCCAGGAGAAGAGAGCGGGCAGGCAGGACGGAGCATCAGCGGGTGCGGAGCAGGGCTGTGCGAGGGCGCGCGCGAGCGTCGGGGTGCGAGCGGGGAAACGCTCCGGAGGGGACGTGAGCTGGAGGCTCAGCTTGTGTAAATCACCAGGCTTCGGTTTCCCAATGACAGCTAAAAACGAGGGGCTGCGTTAATTCTACAGTGTTTATAAAACACGGATATTCCTCAGTGCAAGAGGATCTGGAGACGCAAAATACTATTATTAGACTAATGGTAACGTGTGCTGCTTACAGTAGCGTGGCTCCACTAATCGGTTAATAGTCGATGAGACCGACTTTGAGTAATCCAGAGCCATTGCGCTTTTCTGAGCAATAGTCAGTTCAAAAAAGCAATGAATAAAGAGAACTGTAAAATGAGCTCGATGGCCAGAAAACATACACCATAGATTTCCAAGGCAACGCACGCGATTGTATGTGGGAATAAATTAGGCAGTCCTTTGAAAATTTGGATTATG
This sequence comes from Ciconia boyciana, assembly GCF_034638445.1. Classification (NCBI taxonomy): domain Eukaryota; kingdom Metazoa; phylum Chordata; class Aves; order Ciconiiformes; family Ciconiidae; genus Ciconia; species Ciconia boyciana. Next base: position 26,622,342 of record NC_132937.1, read on the forward strand.
CCTTTTTGGCAAATGCATAGTAACAGATACTTAGCTTTTAAGGTGTTTTAACTTAAAGCAAAATCCCCAAATCCTAAGATGACTTGTTTTTACTACTAAGTCTTTTAGAAAGTGAGTCTAAATGTTGGTTTTGGATGTACTGATTTACTTGATGTTCACGAAATACTCTCGGAGGCCAGTTGGAACCATCACACTGTTAAAAGCTGATGCTGGAATGAAGTGTTAAGGTAAAAGCTAGTGGAGTTGTGCAAGCTCAGCCAGCTTTTTTTTGCCTTTTTTTTTTTTTTTTCTTTTTCCTTAATAAAACACAACTGCTACCAAAACATAATAAACTTTATCCAGATTGAGGTCATATCTGCTAGCCTTCAGCTCGATTCAAGATACCACGGTAAAGAGAAAGGCCAACCACCGGAATGACGCGGGCATGATGTTTAACTTTGTTTTTCTTGCAGCTTCGGTTCAAACAAGCAGCATTAGAGGCTGCAACAAAATGGCTCCTTTGTGCATTTACGATGCCGTAGGCGTCCGAGGGCAGTCCGCCCAAACCTGCGGCAGCTCTGTGGCTTTCCCGGATTTCCTGAGGGGCCGTATCGGTAGCGATGTATTCAAGGAATCCAGATCAGAAAGGAGTAGGCTCCAAGATCCTGGGAAGTCACAGGGATGCGCCTGGCAGGACAGCGTTGCTGCAGAGAGCATCTCTGCGCCGTCACACAATGTGTATCGTTTCACTTGCCTCTTTTCTGTCTTCCTTTCGGTACCTTTTCTCCGACTCCTCTCTTCCTCCTTGCTTTCCTGTGCTCCCTTCTCTCCCTCCAAAACCTCCACCCCACCCCGTCCCTCTGGAAGCCGTGGTGCGGGTTTCCCAGAGGCTTATGATCGAGGGCACAGCAGGCTGCCGTGGCAAGCGACTGTGCCAGTTCTGGCTGCGGTTTCTAGAAACTCATTTAAAAGTTCATGGAGACCCAACCGGAGTTCAGCCTTCTTGTAGCTGCTAATGTTTTCCTGTATCCTCTCCCATCGGATCTGACTCCAAATATGCGTTGGACGTTGCAGTCTCTTTACAGACACTACACGCTCTTTCCTGACGTCCCTCCTCCTGCGTGGTCGTGGATCCTCTCTCTTTTACCTCCCATCTTTTCTTACTCCCCTGTCCCTCTCTGATGGGCGAGAGGAGCCTTTGGCACAGGATGGGGCTTGTGGCCTGCTCGCCATTCAGCTGGGACAGCCAAGGTGCTTTCTCGGAAGGTTTTCTTATTAGATGCATGTGGCGTTTTATCCTCTCTGTGTCATCGCTCGCGCTGGGGGGAGAAGTCATCGGCTTTTTCTCCCCGAGCAGGTGGCCGCGTGGCCGGCACGCTCCCCGCTTCCCTCCGGTCCCATCCCTTCCTGTCCCCCACCTACAACAGCAGCCTGAACGTTTCCCATGGAGGAAGGCAAGGAAAGCCTTGGATTTTAATTTTTGCATGTTTGTGGCCCAGTGAGCGTAGCGGAGGGAGGATATGACATACCTTTGACAGAGACTTTGTTTAGAGGTAACAGAAATAGCGCTGGAAAACTTTAAAATGAGTGTAATGGAAATGAAAGGAAAGACGCAGGCGGCTTCTGCAGCAAGTGCGTATGGATTAACTGGGCCCCGCTGCCCCTGCCCGCCTGTCTGTGTGTCCAGTAAGGCTGTAAATCCTCGCATAACGCTGCTGTTCTCGTGCTGAGAAGGGAACGGACAGAAATAGCTATTGCCCATTTTCTTTTTTTCTTCCAGAAGTGCTGGGACTTCCTTTTTCTGCTGTGAATTACTGAATTGTTGCAACATCTCTAATTATACGAAGAGGAGTCCAGCAAAGACAGAAGGGAAAAAAAGCAGGAGGGATTATCTTTTTCTCTGATACGTACTTTTAAAAGGTCCTTCCTCAGTGCTTCGTTCAGCATGAGATTGAGACTAATGCATACTCTGAAATCAGGCTTCTGATTTAAGCCGCTAAAGAATAACTATTACAAAAATAACTCTGGTAGCGTCGCGCAGGGGCTTCCTGCGTCTCGGAGGCCTCACCGACGAACGCACGAGCGCTGCCCCGTGCGTTCCAGCGCTCTTGGTTTTCTTGAATTTGATCAGCAACACGTTCTTCAGTATCTTGCAGAGCACTTTGGGGGTTTGCTGTCTTTTTGCCTTTTTTTATGGCCTGCCCACCTTTTCATAGTAAAGAATAAAAAAGACGGTGTGGTGGCTGCAGACAGGGAAGGGGTGCGCGTGCCTGCGCACGGAGCTGCTGCGCTCCGCGCTGCTTCTCATTTGTACTTTGTTCATGAACGTCGGGGCAAAGAATCTTTCCGTTTTATTGGTATTGTATACAATAAGTTATTAAATTTCATCTCTGTAATACACCTGCAGTAAAATAACAAAACGTTACTGCACTTCAGGAACATGTGTGTGTGTTGCAATGTTCCACCCCTCCCTTCCAAACAGCTGCTTACGGATTTCAAGATCCATTGTATATATTCCCTAGAGCCCACCTCTAATAATCGAGACACATCTGCCATTGCAGTATTATAGGCATATGTAGTTTTATTGAAAACTATACCTGTATATAAAAAAATTAAATAACTCCTACCTCAATTAAATTGGCAGGCTACCTTTTCTGAAGATCATATTGCAGACCTCTGGAGACACAGGGAGTTCATTTTATTCTTCTGTTACAAATTACTTAGTATTTTTTTGCTTAGTCAAATAACTAGGTTTCCTCACATTTTGATGGCAAGATTCCTTTACCTCTAATCATTTCTCCTTCGTTCTCTCTCCTGGTAAAAAACACACAAAAGCTGTGCTAAAGCGATAAAAGATACCTAATGTACCAAGGAGTTTAGGTTCCTACGAAGTCTATTGCTAATCCAGTTTTTGTGATCAGATGTGCAGTGTCGATGCCCTTAACAAAAGCTCCAGCGCTTTGTTTATTTGCTTTTCAGTATGTGAACACTCTGACTTCTTGACTGGGCAATATGTACAATATGTACTTACCAGCCACAGCTGCGCGTGGATGTGATGTGCTCCACAGGAAACACGGTACAAAATGGAATTACGCCGTGTTGTACGTATAGCCTTTGGCTAAAGTAAATGCAAAGAGAAAGAGCTCCTTGCCCCCGGAGTCCAGAATTCCTCCCGGCGGTTACAGCCATGCTAGCCTCTTGTGCAGGTATAATCTTGGCTGGTAAGGAGATGGAGTGGGTGAACTCTGAATCTGGCTTTCCCTGACTTCCTCAGTACACGTTCCTGCCCCAAGGACACACCATCAGTGTGAACGGCTAAAATTCTGGCTCCCGTGAGGTCGGTGGCAGAAGTCCCATTGAGTTCAGCGGGGCTGGGAAGCAGAATTTTGCCTGGTAACTTCTGCGGTCATTTATAGTTGGAGAAGGTTCACCTCTGTCATCGTTTCTGCTCGAGCATCTCGGAGCTTTGGGGGGTGGAATCATTGCTCCTGCTCCAGAAATGAGTTCTAGCGCCCATAAACTATCCTCCTGCGATCGTGGGCACGTCGTGGACTAATGTTTTTGATGTTACAGCACTAAAATAATGACATAAGAGATAAAATTTCCATGTTAATCAAATGTATTAAAGGAACAGACTTAAGTTCGGATGTCTGAACGGCTCATTTAGCAGAATTCCTCATGCATCCAGAAAGACACGGTTTCATTGTCCATATCATAATTGAAGAAATGCTAAAACCCAACACTGCAATTTAGTGGTAAAAGGAGTGCTTTTCTCTTAGCCCTTTGGATCAAATGTTAAGCTGAGGGCTATTTTGTTGGAAGTGAGCATTCCAAGGGCACCTTTCTGGAGCTTATAACCTGGCAACAGAATAACACTGCGATTTGTAATGTGCAATAATAGGTTTATGTTGTGGTTGAGTGCTAATAGGAGCTTGGTTTGCCTTCGCAGTCGCTGCACTCTGACTTTCTGTGCTATCGTGAATGCGATGAAAAGGGGAATGATGCTTGCCTGCAGTTGTACCGTGGCAGGTCGTGGGCTCGCTATGCTGCACGTTACTGGTTCAGGTCTGGTCAGTGTTTGATGGAAGACCTCCAGCAAAAAGGCAGGCTGTGCTTTGACTAATTCTGGCAATTTTCAGGGCTCAGAGTTGACTATTGAGTGCCGCGGCGTAGAAGGGTGATAGTTGGGGATGCTCTCCTTGGCATATAAGGTATGGTTTGGCAGGTTTTGCTAATATAAATGTATAAACCCTAAAAAGCAAAAAATTGGCCCAGTGGAATAATAGCTGAAACCATTTCCGTTGCATACGTGGTGCAAACAGTGGCATTTATCAACCATTCATTGCTTTCTCCAAAGAGGGCAGTCTCCCATGTAGCTGTGTGTTCACGTCTCGGTGGTGAACTACCTGTTCCTTTCCCTGTCTCCATTAATAAGCCGTCTTCTTTCTGAATCACGTCACGAGCCTTCTAGGCCCGTTAGATAATCCTGCTCATCTCAGCTGCAAGGTAGTGGCAGTTCAAGCAAGTTCTGAAGAAAAATAGCACTTTCTGGACTATCAGAAATTCTTGTCGGTGTGAGATTGTGAGGACAAGGATATAGTCTCACTAAAGACACTAAAGCTTTAGAGCTTCACTCACAGGGTCATTGAGGTTGGCACCTCTGGAGGTCACCTCGTCCAAGCCCCTGCTCAAGCAGGAGCAGCTAAAGCAGGCTGCCCAGGACCGTGTCCAGGTGGGTGTTGAGTGTCTCCAAGGACGGAGACTCCACGACCTCTCTGGGCAACCTCTTGCAGTGTTTGACCACCCTCACAGTAAAAAATTGTTTTCTTATGTTTAAGTGGAATTTCCCTGTTCCGGGCTGTGCCCGTTGCTTCAGTTATCAAGTGGTTTGGGTCATGGACTTCCAGAGGGTTCCGTAAATCGCCGGCTTTCACTGGCAATTTTATGCAAACTCGGAGAGAGGAGGAGCCCACGTGCACGCAGCGTGCACGCACACGCGACGCATACACAGCACATACTCGTATGTTGCGATATTACAAAGGGTTGTGATAGATGTAAGATAGCTATAAGAAATGGATTTCTGGGGGAAGCTTCAGCATGCTAGGATTGAGCCAGTTTCTGACACCTCTCAGACAACGTAGTCTTGCTGTCTTCTGGGAGCAGTTGTCTTTTGAGCGCCGTCTTCTGTTCCTCCCCTCTGTCTCTGCCAGCGTTCCAGCGGCAGTGGCCCTGTCGCAGGAGGCATCTGCCTTCCAGAGCTTCTCGCCCCTTCTGCCTCCTCTCGGACACCCCTGCCTGGTCCGGCATCGCTGGGTTTGGCTGGCCGTGGTGCCGTGCTTTTCTGGGTGTTTCCGAACAGAGCTTGTCTCAGTCCTGTCCGGGCCGTGCCTGGGGTCTCAGCATTGCCCGGTGTACACAGAATTAAAGAGGTTATCTGAAGTATTACGTTCTTCAGGTGACCATCACGTTTCTGAACGCGACGATCTCCCCCAGTTGCCCCAAACCCGCGTGGCCGCTTTGGTAGGGGTTGCTGTTCGCTGTCGCATTGCTCATTTCCAACCGAGCATTTCCAATAGCCTTTTTACTGCCCAGAAGTTGCTCCGTTCTCCCACCACCCCCTTCTGACATGTGGTTACCTGCTGCTTTGCAGGGGAATGAATAGCATCTTTAATCACACTTAATTACCATGCGACTGCAGACAGGAACTTCACATACAGAACAGCTCAAGATGGAGAAACAAGATCCTTTACAAGCACAGATAGCTACAGAACGCCAATTATGAAAATAATCACTATTTTCAAAGCACACGCTACACATAAAATTTAGTCAGGATCTATATTTTCTAAGACGGCTATTAATTCGTTTCTACAAGTCATAAAATTTCTCTCCTTTTGCAAACTTCTTTACAGGATTTCTAGTTGCAATTTAAGCAATCTCTAAGTTGTCCAAATCTCTCCGAGTTTCAAAATCTAGTGCATCTCTGCTGTTTACACTGTGCATGGGCTAATAAATATATCTTAGGTCATTCAAATGCAGGGGTATATAGTTCAGTACATGGATACACCGAGAAATCGGTGTTTTCACAAACGAGTGCCGTACATTTAGACAGCGGATCATTCTTGCCGCATCGCCTGTGGAATTTCTTCACCTGTTTTACTGCGTACTCGCTGGGAAGGCCCAGATAAACGCAAGCCCACAATCTGTGTATTTTGAAGAGCTTTCACATTCCGGTAAACTCCCGCCACCTGATTTGCACAGAAAGCTCTTTAACTTCCTTCTTGTTAATAGCGGGAGAGAAAAAGCAATACGTTTACATCCCACTTGAAAGGCTGTGTTTGAGTATGGCAGCGTTACTGCCTCGGTGTCTGGTGCCAGCCTTAGCCATCAGCCCAGCCTGGCATCAGCACTGACCTTGGTGATGTTTTTTCCTTGGAAGAAGGCACTCTAGCCGTGCTTCTGTTGTTGGGTGATTTATTCCTTTGCTTCTTGGCTTAAAAAAAAGGAGCAATTACTTTTGACAAGTAGAGATTTCAGGGAACGTATGAGGATATGAATCCTACCAGCTATTTATGTGTGGAATAATTAAGAACAATGACTAAGTTCTGCTATCAGCCTGCCTAAAAAAAGAAAACCCTCTGATACCTCAAACACCCAAGCAGCATCAAGTGGCTGTAGAGTTGTCATGGAGCATTCCCTACTTCTTTTCTGATTCTTCGTCCTCGCCCGTCAGAAGACGCTTTTCTAGCTTGTTTTAATTCAGCATTAAAACACTTCTGCAGGGCGACAAAGCGCGGCGCGTTGCAGGGACGTCGGGAGTTGGGTCCCGAAGTCCCACCTCCGTCGCACGTGGCCGTTGGTGCCCCCCGGGTACCTGGAGGGCTCCCCTGGGTGTTGTGTAGCTGTTCCCGGAGGGACGGGGCAGAGGAACCATTGGAGCCCAGCAGCTCCGGTTCCCTGCGAGTGCTCCCCGGGGCGGAGGTGGCCGGTGGTGCCCAGCGGCTCTGGCCGGGGCTGGCACGGGCACGCGCCGCTCCTCCCGTGCGGCGAGCGGCTCCTGGAGCTGGGCTAGCTGAATCGGCCCCCCTCAATCCTCCGCTTGGGAGCAGAAACCCACATTTTCAGTGCAGCAATGCCTAAGTTAGGACTCCACATCTGTAGAGTGGGGGCCATCAGCCAACGACTTAGCGATGCCTTGTGGTGTGTCTTTCTCGCTTCCCCTTTCCTGTTTTGCTTGATTTTCATTGTTCCCCTTTCACAGCTTTTTTTCCCCATAACCGACTCGTGTTTTGCTGCAGGCTGCGGCTGGTGTTACGGTTGCTCTGTTTAGAGGGCTCGGGCTCGGTGTCAGGGGTTGGACGTGTCCCTCGCAGGTGGAGGGACTGGGCTTGAGCCCTTTCAGGCCTTGAAAATACCTATTTCGTTCGGTTGCAGCCTGTGCCTCCCCCGGGCAGCCATCCTGCTCTTACTCAGCTCGGGAGCAGCGTTTTTAAAGCGTTCCCCCCCCCCCGCCTCTGGCTTTGAAAAGTGCCGAACACATTGTTGGTGCTTAACAAATAATAAATAATAATACCACAGGAGCCAGGTATTTCTTTATGCCTTTGCAGCAGATGAGGTGCGTGTCTGCCAGGCATTCAAGTCTTGCTGCAGTATGTTTAGCAACAATGGAGAAGTTAATATTTTTATTTCGTTTTGAAGTTAATGACAGAATATAGCCATCTGTCTGCATGTTTATAGGTCTGTCTGTTTTTGGTTTTTTGGTTTGTTTTTTTTTTTTTTTTTTTAAACTATTTTCTTTCTTTGAAAATGGATCCTGGTTGACTGTCAGGAGCAAACATTTTTTTTAAAATAGTAAAGATACAGGCTACACTACAGTTAGAATTATGGATGTTTCCCACATCCTTGTCTTTCAAAAGTGTCTGGGGAAAAATGCATATAAAGCCTAATAAAAACCAACTGTATCACTGAAATATAACTCACTTGGGTATTTCTCTCTCTCTTTTTTTACATACACTATAACATACAGCGTTGCCTTTACAGTGGATAACAAGGTGCTGTGACAAATCCAGTTTTTGGAGAGAGTTATATTTTTATTATTTCACGGAATGCCAAAAATGGCAATCAGCTGCCCAGCACATTATAGCCATCGACAGAGAAAATTAGCACGAAGCTGCCCATTGCTTTCTGGTGCCTTACTGTCCTGTCTTCCCCGTGCCACGGAAGGAGTGACGGGCTACTGCAGCTTACCGACGTAGTCCTTAACGTATCTGTTGTGAACAAGAAGATAGGAAATAGGTTGTTTCCACAGTATGAAAAGCCTGCTTGCCTTCTTGGTCCCGAAAAGTAAAATTTTAAGAGCCTAAGACAAAGGTTTCATGAGGCCGTCTTGCGTCATCAAGAAGAGTCGCCCATGTCTTACCCTCAGCCTACGTCTTGTTGGGAACAGAGCTCCGCTGCCGTTTTCTGATGCCCTTTTCAGAGAGCGTTGGCCAAAACGCTACTCGGTAGTTGCATCCTGGTTCACTGCTCCCCTTTTTTTAAACCTTGGGTGTGGAAGAGTGATAATTTTCCATGAATCCTTACTATTTTCTTTTTAATATGTATTTCCAGTTTAAATCAATCATTTTTAGAAGTTTTATTCCATGATGACCAGTCTTGGACGGGCTTTGCAAAATGATTGATTCTTAGCCCAGCTTTGGAAGACTTGTGAAGAAACTACATTTGCAGTTAGTGCAAGTCACCACTCTGCTCTTCTGGCAGCAGCAGCAGAGTTCTGTAGCAGCTATATCCTCCTTCATCCCCGGGCATGAGATACTGGAGTCCCATATGGAAATTTCTCCTGCTTGTCATGTTTTATGGGCACATGGCACATCCTGCTATCGAAACGCTAGATTTGACGTGATCGGACACGTGTAGAGCAGCGCAGCCAGTTTGGGAATTGCAAATGTACAATAGGAAGACACCTTTTGCTGCATAATTTTAAGTAGCCCAGCAAGGATGAATGAGGCTTCTTCCTCAGGTACTCTTGCTGCGGCGTCTGGATAGCAGAACACCGATGCTGTGCTAGTATTGTTTAGTCTTCCAGTTACTAGAATCTTATTCTGAAGTTATCTGGTTTTCCCAATTTTGCCGTGTAACTTCTGGCTCTCTGCTATGTTTTTTGTGCTTCATTCCTTTATCGATTCAATTGCTCTAAGATATGCCGTATGTATTTCCATAGGACGGTAAGCAGAATCAAGAACAAAGCAGTATCTCTGAAACTTTGCTCTCCTCCGTGCTTCTGTTCAGCCTGGTATTTCTTTTCTCTAGAGTAATTCAGCATAGCGGCTTAGATTTATTTTTTAAAAAAGGATTTCCTTCAGATAAACTAATTACGCATCTTGTGACAACTTTTGTCCCTAGTATTAGTCTGAAGCGGTGGTACCATCCCTGCGGAGCTCTACTCCACATCAGCTCTTTTCTGCATCTTTGGGCTACGAAAGCGTTGCTATATCTTGTGTTCGTGCCGTGAGTGCAAGCTGGAGTAAAGGACTACGTAAAGGAGACATAAGAGAAGACCCAGAGGGAGGCATGTCCCCGTGCAGTCCCATACTGGTTATTTAAATCAGCACCAACCCACCCGGGCACTTGCTTTGACTGGATGGCTCGTGCTGGTTTCCCTGAAACCAGCGGCATCGCAGAGCGGGAGCAACGCTTCTCTCTGCGGCGCAGGCACGGTGGAACACGGTGGAACTGTAGGGGAGAGCCTCCTCCCCTTTGCCGGGCAAAAAGGAGGGCGGAAACGCACCGCTGGGGTAGCGAGCGGGACACGTAGAGGGTCTGCTCTGAAAGACCCAGCACCTGAAAGACCACCTCGGTGGGAGCCCGCCAGGCGAGACTAAGCGGAGTAAGTGCCCGCACGGCCTTTTGGACCGCATCGAGCACCATCTCTTTGAATTAAGTGAGCCTGCCTCTGTTTAGAGACGCCTTGCTCCTCCCTGAATTTGGGCAGGTTACTAGATAGATCTGCTTTAATTTGTATAATAGAGATGATGCGAACAGATGAAAATCGTACCGTAAGGGCGAAGTGTTGCTGACTGTTTTTCTCCATGCGTGAGAGTACTTGGCTTTCTGTATTTGCAATACATCTCTACCTGTGGTAAGAAATCCCAGGTGTACCCCGGTGAGCGCAGGGAAGTGCTGCGGTAATCCCGGCACTCCCGCACCCCGGGGCGCGCGGGCACGGGCAGGCGTTGGACGGGTGCTGCGTACTAAGGAGGCAATCCTGAAGAGAGACGTGGACCAGAAACGTGAAGGTGTTGAGGATGGGCAGTGCCCGGCACGGGCGAAGCAGCCACCCGGTGATCTTAACGCTCCCGGCAATGAAACCTCACCTCCCTGCCTCCCCGCCGGTGCGGCTGGGGATGCACCGTGGCCAGCCGGGGAGGCAGCCGGCTCCGGGCGCCCGCTGCAGCAACACGGATGCGAGCAGAGCATTTTGTGCTTCAGCTTTTCATTGAACGCACGCAGTCATCTTTTTCACTTAAAGGCGTTGGTTGTTTCCCCCTGCGGTGCTGACCTAACCGGGAGGCGGTTTGCAGCACGGCGAGCTGGAGCGGGCTGGGGTGGCACGCTCCGCTCTGACTCACTGCAATACCAGCTTGTTATATTTTTACCTGTGTCAGCATAAAAAGGTGCTTTTTTTCCCCCTTCCAATTTCTCATAGCAGCTGAATTTGCCAATTTTGTTGTTGCTGTTGGGTGACTCTAATTTTTTGTCCTGTCTTAAGCGCAAGGTGACCTAGACTTTGCAGCCTTTGCTCAAAATGAATATGCCTTTGCGCTTTATTCAGCCTCGGCTATATGCTGCGTTAGAATATATCAGTTCCCATTGAAGAGCGTGTACTTTAGCTGTGTGGAAAAAGATTGCGAGTAGCAGAGGGAAATTTAAAATCGAGGAAAAAAAGGAAGTTCCTGTTTTAAATACCACGAGCGTCATTAGTTGGTTTTAGGCGTATTTGCATAACATAGTTCTGTAAAATATAAATGTGACTTTATAACACTGCAAATGTAAGGCTCCCGTAACATGAAACATGATTTTGATACTCAAACTGCTCAAGTTGAAATTTTTAATAGTCGTTTCCCAGGTAAACGATGGCAACGTACAGCGGTGTCATGTCTTTGCATCACTCCTGTCTGTTCATTTACCCAAGTCCTAGGAAGCTCATTGCTGATCCTCTGGAAGGAACCTGATTTTTTCAGTCGCTGTCTCATTCAAGCGGGAATACGTCTCCTTTCTTCAGCTTCTGTGCTCCTATGGGGAGGGCTCTTCCCTCTCTCGGGGTACGGCAGGCTGCGGACGGCGGGTCGGGCTGGCCGGGCATGGGGTTCCTCCTCCCGCCGCCGCTCCGCTGGGCGCCCGCCTCGGCTTTGCCGGGTCGCAGCGTGCCGCTGCCTCGGGCGCACGAGCGTGATTTATTTCCACTTCTCACGTACCCTTAGCTTCAAGTCCCACTTCTTCCCTCCGCTTCCTTTGCAACGAGCGACTGAGGTTTCACTTCTCTGCTCCTTACCCCAGAGCGGGCGCGTGCTCCTTCCGTAACGGTGTGAGCTTTAACTAATTAAGCAGCCTTTCCAAGCGCGTGTGACGCAGATCCACATTAGCCATCGGCCTTGTACGATGCCAGATCATCTGAGGACAGGCAAATGGCTTTTACACTGAGGATAACGATTTTTTTCCCTACAAAATCTTGCTTCCCCATCGAAAAGGGGGAGGCCGTTGTTTATCTTTCAGGCTGATGAATAGTAAGAAGTTGGAAAAAAACAACCCATCCTCTGCGGCACTTAAAGTATTTAGCATGGGTTTTGTTATTTTTTTGGACAGGAAGTTTCTTTGGTCCCTCAGATGTTTTTACGGCAACTTTTCTTTGGTTAAAAATATTACTAACATAATTTCAGAAAAATGCTGTTTCCCATGCATTTGAACTCCTGTAAGCCTTTCCTGTGTTCTCATATTCAAAGGGAAAACAATAATTCTATCATTAAAAATGGGAATTCAGCCACGAAACACCTTTTTAAGACTGAGGCATATCAGGATATTTTACCCTGTCTGAGACAAGTTGAGCCAGGATTTTTGTTGTAAGCTGTTTGTAGTCGAATGCTGACACAGGGAAGAGTGATGATAATTGACTTGTTAGGTTAACAGGACTTTTTTTAGGGTTTGTAATAATTTGCCAGAGAGGAGCATTTTGAAGCAAGTAGTGGTAGGACATCCTCACTGAATCATGTTGAAGTGCTTACTTGAACTGAAAAAAAGCAGAGCCCAACGAAGCAGCTCTTCAGCAAGTCTTCGGTATTTTTCTCAGGGAAAAATAGCGCAAAAAACGTCGTTCTGTGCGCAGCATTCGTTTCTGCGTGTCATTGATCCTCGCTGCCTCCTATCCATCTCCCCCCCCGAAGTGACCGCAGTGCTGCTACCTACCAGATGGTATAGGATCGGAGATGTTTGAAAAAGTGGGCACTTATAGATGTTCTGAACTTCAGCGTTGCATGGAAGTACAGATATTTGTGTACTGGGAGGTACTGTGAAAAACAGGGATACCAGGACATGTGTTTCATAATTTAGTGAGCAGTTCCAATATATATATACCGACAAATACCGAGTTTATCTGATTGTTTTCCAACCCTATGTAAGTTTTTACGGTGCCCTTTTCTTACCATACATTAATATTCTGATATTGTGCACTTTTTCGTACCTGAAGCATCTTACTGTTTGTATTTAGCTTGCATTTTTGAGTGGAATAGGTACAGAGGGATTTTTTGATGAATTCGGAAGGTGTCGTAGATCAGCTGAACTCTCGGATGATGTGGCAAGCCTGTTTTCTAGCAGCACTGTGGCACTCCTCAAAAATGCTGCAGACAACGCTTTGCTATATTCAGCAATCCCTGAAAATCCAGCTGCTGTCCGTGGGCCAAATTCTTCCCTCATTAACACCCAGGAGGCCCCCGGTGACTTCAGAGGATTTATCCTGGGCTAAACCGAGGGCTGTTTAATTCCATACCAAATCTTCTGTCCTGGAAAATGACTCTACCAATGTGCTTCAGATAATATTCTGAAGCCAAACTGGCTCCATGTTTTTGTGCAAACGGAATAACTACAGTTGCTCTAAGCTTGCTTCATTTTCTTGATTGCAGAGTCTTTTAAATGTTATCGCACGGTATCACGGTATGCAAAGCCGTGGGAGCACTGTCAAGGTCCAAGGCACTGGATCTTCACGATGTTCGACTGATTGCAGATCATTCTGGGGTGAATTTGCCCAGTAATGGGCTTTTCCGTGGTTCACCTTCTCAGCTCCGTGCGATAGCGCTGGTACGAATCGGGGGCCCACGACGGTCTCCGATTATTTCCCCTCGCAGAGGGGGGCTGTAGGTGCTGAAGTTGGGGTTCAGTCCAGACCGCCCCGGTGCCTGGAGCCGTCCCCGGAGCAGGGTGCAGCGGCTGGAGCACGGCCGCAGCCGGCAGCCCCGGCGCGGGGATAATCCTCGCTGGGAGCCGCGCAGAGCAGCTTCAGCCGCTGCAAATGTTGGAGCCGGTGCTGCATTGCGCCTCGGCCGTGGGCAATACCAGGAGACTGCAAAAAGGACTAAAACCCAAAGCCAGCTCTTTTTGCGGGTGCAGTTAGCAGCACGGGAGAACTTTCGAACCCTAAAACACTGGGCTTAGACCAAAGTCCCTTCAATCGCACAGTCTCCTCTTGCCCAGCCGCCCTCACCAAATGCCAGCCCTTCTGGGCAGTAAGAAACCCAGCAGCTTTGCTAGTTTGTACGGGTTTTTTGAGGCCCTTCGAGGGGGAAGGCGATGGCACGTTCCCCGCCCTTTCCCCAGTCACCACGAGGACTTTCCCCTTTTTGTCTTTGTTACTCAGTGGGACGTATTTATGTAACTATTACCTGTATTTAAGCATGTGTTTTTAAACACTGTAATCATCTGGCTCAATTTCAGCGTGTCGGTGAAAACTCTATTCCGAAAGATTAATAACAAAGCAGAGAGAATGTCCTTATCGCCGCCTCTGAGCAAGCACAAAGGAGGCGGATGGTGCTTTGCTGGGGAGGGAGCGGCTGGCGAGGAGGCGGCGGAGCGCTGGGCTGGGCGCGGAAGGTGCGGCTGGAGCGGCCGAGTTGTTAGGCTGTCGGCGTCCGGAAAAGTCCGGAAGGTTGTACGGGCCACCCGATTTCAGATAGGTGTGCGTGCGGGTATGCCTCCCTGCATATACCTTACACGTCAACTATAAGCATGGATGACAGCACGCTTTGCTGATCTTTGCAGCAGCGAAAGCGCTAGGATCGTCATTGGAACCGTAGTAAAGGAGGTATTGCCAGCTCCGAGGACACAGCAGAAAATCATAAATTGAGCAAAGACTGTATTTTGAAAAACTGCTTAGTGGAGGAGAAAGTCCCTTCTTCCCTTTGAAATTCTTGTGCCCTGTACGTGTTCAGTCGAGGCGCTTTTTATCCATTTCTCCCGTATACTAGGAAATGAAATATTTTCATTATACTAAAGCTTTCGAAAACCAGCAAAGACTGTGCAGTTGATGGTGAAATCATTCACTGTAAATGTGAAAGATGGGGATCGTTAATGCAAACAAGTAACTAACCTTTAGTGATAATCAAGCAGCAGTGTAATAATCTGAGTCATCATGCCTAATGGTGAATGAAGGGATGGGAAGAAGCAAGCAAACACCAAGAGTAAATGTGGGAAACATTAGGTAAGAAGTTACAAATGATTTTTTTTCTCCTGCTCACCTGAAATAGAGGAGGAAAATGAGCACAGGAACAAATTTGAAATCCTCGCTGGCCAGAGGTGGTTGAACCTCGGCCGCATTTAAGAGCACTCTGTGTCCATGAAATGCTGCTGAAACCAGTAAATGAACTTTGAAAGTTGCTGCTGTTGTGCTGATATTATGTTCAACGCGCAAAAAGCACAACTGGGAAAAATCACTCCAGAAAGGTTTAAACCTAAAGAGCAATTTTAAATTATGCAGAGGAAGAGATAGTGAAAAAAATTTAAAAAAACCTAGAGAACTAATACTGATGACATTAATGCACAAGGGTTGGTTGAACATGAAAAATTATTTGATAATACCTGCAAGCATTTTTTAATGGAAAAGGTCAAAGTCAAAAGAAAACTGCTGAGCACTGTGCACAGCTATCTGAAGGTGCTGCCCTAGAAGGCAGAAGAAATGAAACAGAAGGTTATTTGCCATCAGATAGAGAAAATAAAATAAACATGTTTTCTCTCACTTCATACACGTGAGCGTTCTTGACAAAAATAAATCTCTCTGAAAAATGAAACCGCTGTGAGAGAAGTTCCTTTGTTCTCTAAAAGTCAGAATTTTTCTGCAAATACTTTTAAGAATCATGGTTGCTTAAGCAAAAAAAAAGGAAAACAGTACCTTAGCTTGAAAACACACTCAGCAAAACCCAGGGAAATTGTTTCTCTGTGTTTGCCATCAATGGGTTGCAATTTACACTTGGCATTAGAGAGAAATACTGGACGTAAATGACACACAGAAGATTTTACAGAGAGCTGCCAAATTTCCAAAAGCCAAAGAAAGGAGTATTTGTAGGAATTGGACAGATTATGAACAGATGCCCCGATAGTCACATGATAAGTGGAAATTTAGTTTCATAATTTGATTAAAAACAGAGGATTGAAATCACAGAAGGAAATAACCAAGAAATGATTCAGATGTGTATGCGGCATGACTTAGTTAACTTGACTTAAGTGAAAATTCATAAACTGAGGATAGAGCATGTAAGAGCAGCTGAAATCTGGATGATGAGATATAATCCTGTATCCTGTGATTTTACTGAAGGAGAGGAAAACAGGACAGTTGCAGCTAGAAATCTGTTGTATTAAAAAAAAAAAATCTGACAAAAATTACCTCCTATTCCTCTGTTTCATAAATTAGATGCGATTTCAACAAACGCAAGTCGCTTTGTTTGCAAATTTGCAGCGGAAGAGATGTTGAGAAGTCAAATGGAGATGGTGAAAGAGCAATAGGAGAAGAGCAGGTATTCGGCAGGAGGACGTCGGTCGCTACCGAGCACGGAGGAGCCTGCTCGCTGCGACCCAGCGTCGCAAATTGCCGCGTTGGCTACGCGCACAGCACGCGTTAAGTTTTTAGTGTTGAGGAAGCTCAGAGTACACCTTCCTTTCTGCTCTTTTTTTCTGGGGAAAAACCCCCATAATGGAACGGCACGGCAGCTCCCCGATGGTTGGTACCGACCATCCCAGCAGAGCGGGAGCTGCACGGCTGCGTGCGCACGCGCGCGGGAGCTCGGTGCCGGCCGGGGGCCGCGGGACATGGCCTCCCTGCCCTACTTTCCCAGCCCACAGAGACGTCGGTGCCGGAGCAGAGGGAACAGTGCAGAGACGCGATGCTCACAGGGAGAGCCAGGAAGGCCTAAATATGAATAAAGCAAGCAAACAAGCTTTGATCTTTAAAAGTGTAAGGAATTTTAATTAAAGGAATGGTGCAACATGGTGAAAAATAGCCGGACTCCCTTTTTTCTTTAGATAAAGTGCATGAATTCTCATCATACACGCGAAATTTATTGCAAAAAAGGACTTGCTTTTAAAAGTATATATTTTGGGCCAGCTAGCTGATGAAGTTGTATAAAACACGTACTCGTGCCCGTGTTTGTACGGGCTCCCAGGTCTGCCCTGCTGCGGGTCTGGGTGTGCGAGCGCACGCGCGGGCAGGGGCAGAGCGGGGCTGGCCGAGAGCCCCGCAGCGCATTCCGGAGGGGTGTCCCGGCACCCTCGGCACCCCCGCGGCACAGGGCCACTTTGCCAGCCGGAGGGCGGGCGTCCCCGCTCCGCCCGCCACGAGGACCGAGGGCGCGACGCCGCTCCGGCTCCGCTCGCCTGGTTTGCTGACCGTACCTGCAGATGCCGAGGACCCTGGCGGGCTCAGCCTTCATCCCCGCTCCTCACCCTCTCCCGCCGAGAGGGAGAAACCTCCGTACGGCACCGGGCAGGAGAGGGCTGGGAGAAACCAGGGGTGCGGCCGCGTGCAATGCGGCGCTTTGCCTCCAATCGTGCCCGCGCGATGCTTCTCGGAGGCTTTCGGCGAGGGGAACATATGTCCCGCAGTCGCTATACATCACGCAGGTTGGGAGCGGCGTGCAGGACTGCAGCTGTGCGCGCAGGAATACTCAAACGTGAGCGCGACCCACAAACATTTGGCAATCGTTCAGAAAAGGAGCTTAATCGGTTTTCGTCTAAGCCCGTTTTTCTCTTGCCTGCAACGGCCCCATGATGTTGTGTTTGATACTGGATCACGGCGTAGCGTGAAGATGTCAAAAAAAAAAAAAAATACATCCAGGTTGTCAGGAAAAAAAAAAAAAAAGGCCTCTTTGGAGGTATTTTTCCCTGATCGGTGTTTTCAGAGGCTTTTGGATTACAGGCTTCAAGGCCATTTTCCTTTAATCTGAATTAACGTTTTATTAGTAAAATGCAGCAATCTGCCATACTCTAATCTCACCTGTTTCTGTAACAAAGGACAAATAACATATCTTTTTGTAAATGTATTTCCTACCTGTTAGGTCCAAGACAAATATTTAAGTGAAATTCACGTGATTTTCCTTTGAAAAGCAAAACTTCAGGTTTGCAATGGAAGCAACATTTGTTTTTTCCGGGAGGGGTAATATCATATCCATATGGATATTACTTTGTCATAGGACGTGCGTATTTTCTCCCTACCCAGCTTTAATTCTTTGTCTAGTTATTCAAATTTTGGAGGCAGGATTCACTAGTCGGTGACTTATTTTACAAATTGCCAGAAAGAAGACAGGATTGTGTGTAACGGAGACAAGCGAAAGCACCGCAATTGATAACAGATACAGCTGCGTGGCTCTGTGTGAAAATGGATTTTGCTCTCTCGCCTTTTTTTTCCCCCCCTTCTCTGATTGTTTTTAGCTCCAACTCTCGCATTCGACTGGCAACTTCGGTAGATTATGAGCTTTGTTTAATACGCAACAAATAAACTGCATAGGTCTGTGAGCACGATACACGCTGTAACGCAAGAACATGCCTGCCGGATTTATAGCGATGAGCTGGAAGATTTGCAAGGGCTTGCGTCCTGCCTGCTGTCCGGCTCGCGCCCGGAGATAACCCGCTTCCAGCATACGGAACCCATAGGCAGGGTAAACCCCTATAGCTAACGACTGGAGAGGGGTTTGACAAATGTAACGCTTGGCTTTTAAGCTCATCATTTCTTAGTGGTAAATATTAACTTTGATGCCTAATAATTCATTGCGTTTCTAAGATCCAATTTGGAGCAAAGGCGAGCTCCGAAGGCTGTGTAATCGATGGCATTGTGGTTTGTAAACGTTTTATCTCTCTCTTTGTTGCAGGCCATTAGCAGTGTGACATGTAGGCTGAACGGTAATAAATGCCCATTGTTCCTTTTACAAGCATCTCGGAAGAACTACATATATATTTTTATCTTAGTTTTCCTCCCCGGAGTGCTCGGTGGGGTCCCCTTAATGCACCCCCCCCCTCTTTTTTACCTTGCGAGAAAGTCTCTGTCCCATAGGAGACAAAGGGGGGGCTTTGCTCCGGTTTGGGTTATTTGTTGGCGGGTTTTTTCTTTAAGAGAGCGAAGAAACGAGTCGGCGACAGTTGCGGTGAAAATTTTTGAGAGGTGTTTTTCAAGAAAAATTAATCTTTGGTGTAGAAAACACTGCTTATACTGTAGCACCCGGGTTGAATCTGTGGAGAGGGAGATCGTTAATTAGGAGCGGGCTTGCGTGGGTGCCCCCGCAGCAGACACCTGCGCCAGGGCCGGCGAGCCCCGCGGCCAGCGCCGGCCCAAGGCTGGCAAACCTGCGGGCCCCTCTGCTTTCCTGGGTGGAAAGCCTCGGGTCCGCCGTGCCGCAGGGAATCCAGCCGCCAGCAGCTACCTGTCAGGTCAAGAAGAAGGAACGGCCATCGGAGAGTGCAACCAGTGGCAGCGAGAAGTGCTG
Organism: Ciconia boyciana; assembly: GCF_034638445.1. Classification (NCBI taxonomy): domain Eukaryota; kingdom Metazoa; phylum Chordata; class Aves; order Ciconiiformes; family Ciconiidae; genus Ciconia; species Ciconia boyciana. The sequence goes on from NC_132937.1 coordinate 26,641,328, forward strand.
GGTCGCTAACCGCACGAGGGCCTGCAGCCCTTCGGCCCGCTACATATGTGTCCTTCTGATAGAATAATACGAGTTTGGGATTTTTTTTTCCCCCCCCTATAGAAACCTCTGCATCTTTTCATAGAGAAAAATGTTTGGATGAAAAAACAAAAACAACATAGGGCATGTGTATGTTTTATGCTCCTAAAGTGAATCTTGTTTAATCTAAAATAGTTTGCAAACGCTGTCTTCTATCCGTTTCTTTTTTTTTTTTTTTTTAAGTCAAATGAAATCTAGTAGGCTGGGTATAGGAATTTATACAGCTGATGGCTCTAAGTCTTTCAGACTCCCCGACATATGGATAAACCATGCACAGATTTAGCAGGTCTGTCTTTATGTTAAAACGTATACGTGATAAAAATATATGACTGCAGAGAATTTCTGTGGCGAGCGCTGTTTCATTCTGAAATGCTCCGAGACAGTCAATAAAATTACGTTTCTTTTGGGAGGATATTCGCGATGAATCGGTAACGCTTTTTGCGGGGAGTTTTTCCCTGTATTTCTCTGCCGTGATGCAATAGGCTTGCAACCGGTTTTGCCGGTGCAGGTGGTGGTTATTAAAAGGAGCATAGTCACTGCAGGTGTATATTAGGCATTGGCGGAACGTAAAGATGCGAGCAAAAAGCGCCTTCTGACTGGCGGTTTTGTATCTTTACCTCTCCGAGCGGTCTGTAAGGGCAGATGCTGGGCTGCTCCCCACGAAAGGGTGTCAGCCCCAAGCGCTCGCTGCCCGTTTGTCCATCCCTCGTCAGCGATTCTCGGTTAGCCTCTCCGGGAAAAAGAGGAATATAGTTTTCCAGAATCAAAAGTTATCTTTAAATGTTTTTCGAAGGATAGGCAAGGAGTAAGGATGTTTTAATTTCTGATTTTCCAGCTCGTGGGTCATATTTGACCAACTGCTTTCAGCAGAAGACATGCCACTTTGTTGAGCTATTTAGGAATCAAAAAGACTGTCTTAATTTAAAACAAGGAGCCTTTGTTTTAGTTGGTGACTGCCTTGTGAAATTTTTCAGTTCTCAGCGGGTTAACCAGGGAACAGGGGCAGAGTCATAATTGGCCTATTTAGAGTATTTTGCATGTGAATAGTGTGTTAGTGAAGCATTACTAAGTCTGTTGTGAGTGACATGGTGATTAGAATTTAGATTAGGGAAAACACATTCTGTACTTTATCAAGTACAGTAATTAGTTCAGTCAGTAAAAGTTGATTACAAGTAACGATAAAGTTAGATTTTTGGTACTTAATTTTAAAATTTCTTTATTAAATGGTAAATTTGTTCTTAATATAAATGGTAGTATCTACACCTGTTTTATTGCGTATCAGAATAATTAAAAGAACAATGTGTTCAATGCAGAGTATAATCAGGGGATTTATATATTATGGGTAAGTTTCAACGTAGTTTATAGCAAATAGAACATTACTCAGGAAATTGTTCTTCTGTCCTAGGCTCTTAAAGATTTATAATTTTTCTCGTAGCACGGGTCAGATAATGTTTGCTGCTGTTGTATGGAAACCATCGTCCTTTCGTAGCTGAGAAAATGTTGCGTTTACTAGGATGCGTCTTGTTAGTTAATGGTACAGGCATAAAGTGGATATATTGAAAGTCCTTTGCTGCTGCTACTGCTGCTGCTATACAATAGCGTTAATTGTTTTTGGTTTTCTGAGGTGCTTTTTTTTTCGGATAGCATTGCACAAAAATATTAATAATGTGTACTTTTATTTTCACGTTTTAATCACGTATCGTGTACAGCCTGCCGTCCAGATTTTTATATTGCAAAATCTGATCTATTTAATTCACGGATATGAATTTTTCCTTGCACGGGGATAGACAATGAAGCTGTTTCATGCACACTGAACCAACTGCTCTATCAACAGCAGGATTTTTTTTCTTTTAAGTTTTATTATTGTCAAATCTGTGCACTTAGCTATCTTGTTTGCAGTGAAGAAACTAAATTCCCTTCAAATATATTGACAGAGCTCCAAAAGTTTTTAAAACACTGATTGCATTTGAATAAGTAGGCAATAAGTCTCCTTTAAATGTAAATAATTGTATTTTAAATTAATTACTCTGTGTTTTCCTGGTAAAGGAAAAGATGCAGAACTGGAAATTTTTGTAATGTCTCCTTTAAAATTTTGGCACGTTCTTGTTTCCGTGTTTCGGTTGCTTGTGAAGGTTTCTTTACTGTGTTATTTTTAGGAATGAGAAATAGCTAATGATGAGGAAAGTCGGCTTTAACATGCACGCACACACACGTATATATTTTTAATCTTTTAGCAAAGTCTCCTTGGAGGTGACATGGATATTGGCAACCCAGGAGCGCTCTCCCCCACTAAGCCTGGCTCCCAGTACTATCAGTATTCTAGCAATAACCCCCGGCGGAGGCCTCTCCACAGCACCTCTATGGGTGAGTGACTTTGTGTTCAACCTTTTTTTTCCATTTCAACAAATAATCGGAGTTTCGTCCTGTTTAGCAATACTTTGAAATAAATACAATAAGTGGCAGAGCGTACGCCGCCAGGACTCTCAGAGGGGTTTCTTTAACGTTAGCCGATTGCTCCTCTCTGTCCTCTTTGCTGAGCATGCAAGGAGCCTTAAAAAAATCGCTTTTTCAAAGCAAATCTGTGTAAGGCGAAAACAAAGGCCCTAACACTCGAGATCAAAATATGAACAATTTTCCAGCATTTTGCTTTCAGCCTTAAGAGCAGTGGCATCCACTCGGTGTTCCCAAAACTGCTGCAAGCCTGGCGTGAGGCGGCGGGCAGGGCGATTAGCGGCTGGGTCTGTAGAAAATCTCAGTGCAAAAAGAAAAGGGGGAAAAAAAAAAAAAAGCCTGTCTTATGAAGACACCGTTTTGTCTTTTTTCAGAAGTACAAACAAAGAAAGTTCGAAAAGTTCCTCCAGGTTTGCCATCTTCAGTAAGTACCGCTCGTCTGCTCGCTTGCTTGTGGTCGCGGTGGCTTTGTTCGGTTGCAGGCAGATAGAAACGAGCCCGCTCCCGGGCTCGCCGAGCGCTTGGCGCTCGAGGCTGAGGACAAGGTAAGGAGAGTTAAACAGTCTCGTCGCTTGTCCCGGCTTGGAAGTGATTAATTGCACGGTGGGGACGGGCGTGCGCTGCTCCTGCGGGTGTTCAGCGGCGGGCGCTGGAGAGCTGGCGCGGGCGGCGTGTACCTGCGCGGGGCGAGCGTCCCTTCCGCGTGCCGGGTAGCTTCTGTGTCGGGCTGCTGCTGATTTATGGATTTGGGCGTTCAAAGAGACGCGCGGAGAGAAATTTCGATGGGTCTCAGCCCGGGCTGCGGGGCAGACATCTTCATTTCCACGTGAGGTCGCTGAGCTACGGTACCTGCGGCAGGAGCTGGCTGGGGGTGACCCAGGTGTCAACCGCTGGGATCCAGCTGCTGCCAGAGGCATTGTGGGTTGCTCAGGCAATCACGCCGGAGCTGGTAATTGCCCAGCGTTTTCCCCGAGATTTTAAAGAATATCCCCGCTACCCCTTTGCGAGGAGGGTTACGGATGCCGCCCAGCATCACGTTTCTCAGTGGTTAGCGTGAAATCTTTGCGTCCTGCAGTCAGAAGTTGGTGTTTCTCTTTGGTCCGGTGAAGTCCTTTGTTTCGTGAGCCAAATAATTATTCTATTAGTTTTCATTTTTTCATCATTGTGTAAAATCCTTGTGTTTTCTTCCTCAAAAAGCTGTACCAAGGCGCATTACATCTTTTGAGAGCATTTCCTTTTAAATCCATTAAAACATATGGAAAATAGCGCTTTTAAAAGAAATTCTAGGACATTTCAGTAAATGCAGCCTAAAGAGTAGCATGGCTAAAGAGTGCATTTTATTCTAGTATTTTTATTTTAATTTTTTCTCTGCCGTTCCTTTAAAAATACATAACACATATTTTTGTATCATTGTCTGCAAACATTGTCTGTGAGCCACTCAAGAGGGGAGGGGTTCCCTTTCATACCTGATAACTCTATTGGTTTTATCTCTAAATCTGGGTATTAGGAGGAGCCGAGTGGCAATCAATCTTGCGGAATATGCAACAAATTGGCCTGTTAATCTCAGATGGGTTTTATGTTTTTACCATAAACCCACGTAAATTTGCAGTTTGCAAACTAGGATACTGTTAAAGCTTCAGTTATTGTAGTGACTGTGCTAAACAGTGGTTTAATTACTGGTCACTACAAATAATAAAATTGTAATCTGAAAGAGAAGAACACGTATGAACCTCCTAATTTACTCGCACGGATTATTGCAATCTTTATAACGTTAAACAGATACAAACAGGAATCTTTTTTGTAAATTGTTGAAATACCGAAATTCTCAAATGCAAGTTTCCAGTAAAGTAATAATACTATTTTTTTTTAATTAAAACTAACTTCCCACACGTGTATTTTAAATTTATTTCACTATGTGTTTTTTGGGTTTGGTTTTTATTGGACTCCTTTACAGCAATAGCTAATATCCTCCCCAAAGGTTTTTATGAGTACTGTTATGCTTGAAGTTAGAGGTGGATTGAATTTAGATGAAACTTTAGCTTTTAATAGTTTTTCTGACAGCTTCGCATGACGTTCCCCTCCCAGCGCCCGGCGCTTGGAGGCAAGGCTGTGCGTGGCAGGGGTACCAGCGAGCGGAGCCGAGCCGAGCGCGCCGCGGCACCGCGGAGCCCCCGGCACGCTGCGAGGCGCCGCGGGAAGGGTGCAGCGCCCTGTTCTGCATCCTCCTGGCACAGCCGGCAGCGAGTTCGGCACTCATCTGTGATCGCTCGGGAAGCGTGCTGGGTTTTTGTTTAGTCATTTGCAAGGGGAAATAAAAAAAAAAAAAACCCAACCAAAAAACCAACCCACCCCAACCTGCATTTTTGATGATTTAAAATATCGCTCTGTAGGCAGGTGACCATCTCCGGACATTTCCAGGGATACTTTTGTGTCTGCGTTATAAAAGACACTTGGAGGAAAATGGTACCTGCTACCTGCCCTCCCTGCGTGGGGAAGAGTGGCAACGTTCCTGTTGGAAACGGCAACGTGCAGGGATTTATAACTGCTGCAAAAGTTTTTTATGGATTGCTTCTTGCTTCGAAAGAATGAAAGGCAATTTATGTTTGTCGCAGATTAGTCTCAAATGTGTGCTTCCTTTAATTTTTTGTGAATACGGTTGTTGTACAGAACAGAAATACTTCTACAGCTCAATACTCTCGACTATTTTAACAGTATTTTTATTTTTAAGCCAAATTACTCGAAGTAGGATATGCACTTTAAATTCTTCAAATTATTTTAATGAGCTGTACAATTTATTAGAAAATCAAATATGAAAAGGTATTCCTGAATGTTTTACTCACCCATAGCGCTGTCTTCCAAGATTAAGTAAATTAAAATACTGGTCCAGTAATGTGAATACAAGAATAGTATGGTTCTGACGGAAATGCAGCCTTTTTAAAGTGAGCATACAGATAGGTATTTGGGTCTTGTTGTCTTCATGTATCGTGAATCATACATTTCATTTGAAATGATGCTGCTTTCGAAGAGGCACCTGTGTGTCTCAAACAGGACAAATACCTTAGAAAAGGTCAGATTATATTTAGCTTTTAGATTGTGTCACCCTGAACTGCCGGGATTTATGGTGCTGAATGAAGTATATGCATTTATAAATTGACTAACTAGGCTATAATATTCTTAGTTGATAGGGTGGAAATGTTGCTGTATTTCTCTTAAAATATGTATATTAACTCATTCTCAATGTGATTTATGCAGTGGATATGGAGATTAATGCAGCAGCGTTTGTGAAAGCAGTTATTGTTGATTAATTCATAAGTAGTCTTATAAAAATTTCAATGATAAATGGTAATAAATATGTTGTATCAGCTCCCCTTTATCATAAGAAATGGCTACGAGTTTGGAAAACAAAGTAAATTAAACTATGGAAACAATCAGAGTTTAAAAAACAACGAAGATCTGCACTAAGTTTGGAGCCGGGAAGGTGAGACTCTTCCCGCTGCGCTCTGGGTGCGGGGCTGCGTCCCAGCGGCTACAAACTGGCGACAGGCCTGGAGCTGAGCTGGAACCGAAAGGTTGAGCTCCGCAAGCTTGGTCTGAGCGAGACTCGAGCGGGGGGCGGCCGTGTCCCTGCCGAAGCAGCCCCTTCCCTGCGCGCCCCGGTGCCTGCCCGGCCGCCGCGGGGACTCGGCGTGCTCTTTCGTGGGGCGTGTTAAGATTGGCTTTGCCCGCTCCTCACGGTGTCCTTTGTGGAGCCTCTCCCGTCCCTGAGGTTTCAGGAGATCACCCTCATTTCAGGGTTCGTAACCTGAACGTGCCCGCACACCCACAGTGTGATCTGCCTTTGCAGGCAGCGGGACGGGGGGCCGGGTCCCCCCAACTCTGCCTGCTCCTTGGGCACGCACAGTCTCCGTGTCCTGGGCTCCTGCCCGTGAAATAACACCACCTAACGTACTTCCTTGGACTTCACAGGCTCCATATAGTCTCTCTGGGGCGAGGGCTTTTACTGGGACCGTGCCATACTGGAGCTTTCCGCCTTAAGCTCTGCTCTGACTGGAGCGGTGCGGTGAGGGTCAGGGTATTTTGGGTCGAGCCAACTGAAGATGAGATATGGGCACGACTATATTGGCAACAATGAGGTTTTTCTGTTACAACTTGTTTTGCCTCGTTGAGGGCCCGTGGAACTTTACCAAGCTATGACACGGTAACGTTTTGTACCCAGGCTGGCGCGGTCGGTAGGCACCTACCCACAGACAAGGTTTGACCTATAGCACCTGTAGCACCTATAGCACGTTTATATAGCACCAAACTCGAGGGCACGTGGACGTTGTTTGGACCTGCGGGCCAGAGCTGCCTTTACCGAGTGATGGTGACGGCCACTTTATGAGAGGCTTTGCAGTCGTTTGGTGCCACGTTCTTTACAAGCGTCGGGTGCTGCCGTCACCTAGCATCGTGCAATCCGGGTGGCTCCTCTGTACCGTCACCTCCTCACCCTTCACTTCATCCTAAGGCTTTGCTGTTCTTCTAACCTTTAACCCGAAGCCTTCATCCATTTTAGCTGCTGATGGTTTAATCGCATCTCACCTTTTACGCGAAGCGTTTGCCAAGGCATTTTCTGCCTTTCTTCTCTTGCCCGGTAAGAGTCAGCAAGGAGCGAGCTGCGCTGGTCTGTACGGTTGGAAGTGTCTGTGAAGGAATGGGGTATGGAATGGGGAATCTTTGGGGGAAAATGAGCAAAGAGGGAAGGGCTTAGGTTGTAGAGGTCATGTTCGAGTGGTGTTTTTACAGGAACTTATAGCGTCCTGACTTAAGTAAGCCCAGCACGGTGGCACTGCGGCAGGGGAGTGGCGTCTGCCCAGGCGTTGATGTCCAACAGGTAGCACCAATAATGCAAAGGAATATATTGAGGACAAAAAGAAAGCTCAGGAATGAAGCCGTCGCGGGGAGCTCACGACGCCGGTCGTCTGCGGGCACGTTACAAGTGCTTCTTTGGCTTTCTTGGAGCAGGATTGCATGCTTCGGCAGAAGGAGGGGTTACTGGGACAGAAGCGGGCGCAGCTCGGAGGAGCACAAGTGGTGACGTTGCCTTTGAGCCCCTGCGTGGCCAAGGCAGGCTTTTCACCTCTGAGAATGAAGGTGGGCGCGTGAGCCCGGCAAAGGCCATCTGCAGGCTTTCTGCATCTCAAGTTACTCTTCTTTGTGGCCAAGCTTTCCAGTAGCACGACTGGATGTAATAAATTGCTCAGCTCACGCATTTCCTCCATCGCCAGTGCTTTTTCTTTTGGTATGGTTATCATCTAGTAAACGTGCTATCAAGTATGATCGTTACAGTACAATATATTCATTTTCCTTCTCTTTGGACGCTCTTTCCTTTATGACCGCGCCGAGGCCTCCTGCTCCCTTAGCTCCACGGGAAGAGTGGATGATTGCAGTTGTTTGATCCCCGTTTATGGCAGAGCCGGGAGCTGGAGCCCGAACTGAAGTCCCACGTCCTGCTCCAACGCTGGAGAGAGGTGCTCAGGCTCTCAACCCGTGCCGATAAAGGCAGCTTTCAGCCTGTCCCGAGCCCCCGACCGCACACCTCTCCTTGCAGCCCCCTCCCAGGGAGGACCGAAAGCACCGCGCTCGGCGGGCCGGTGCAGCTGGGTGCGGGGTGCGAGGCGCTGGCGGGAGCTGCGGGGTTGTCCCCATGTCCTCGTGCCGGGGTGGCAGCAGCACCCACAGTTTAGCAGCCTTGTGGAAACAGCCTCTCCAGTCCCCTCCTCTGCTGCAGGGGCAGCTAAAGGAGCTCAGCGATGTAACCACGTGGTCTGGAGTGGAGCGGCTGTTGTAAACCGCAGGTTTTGCTGCCGTAGCTCCGTCGCCACCGGCGCACAGCAGAGCCAATGCAGAGCTGGTTTTAGGACGCTGTAAGGGTGGGGGGTTCGCGTGATGGTAAGAGGTCCTGCTGGTATCTAGCGAAACAGGAGGATGGTGGCGGAGGTGCTCCAGCTTGCACCCTGCCCATGGTAAACCCTGAGCGGGCGATGACGCAGTCCCCGTTTCACAGCTCTACATCCAGCTGTTCTCGGAATCCTGCGTGCTGGCCGCCCCGGGGGCAGCAGCAGGGCGATGGGCCGGGCTCTCCGCCACGACCCTGCCCTACGTTCACACCTCTCTCTTCGCCGCGGTGATTCGCCCTGTGCTCGTTTCCTCGCGTCTCCTTGAGCAGAGGTGGGGTGTCCCCAAGCGTCCCTCATCCCCGAAACCGGCTGCAGCGACGTGGAAAGAGAGCAAAAGCTGTGGCTGTGAAAGCAGCCGTGGCGCAGCCCGGGCGTAGCCGTTCAGTGCGACAGAGACCACGGCTTCAGCCGGCGATCACAGTCATGTCTTTCTGGTTTCCAAGGTTAATTTACTCTTAATAGAACCAACAGCTTTAAAATAAGTAGAAGGCTTAAAAATGGAGGAAAGAGGAGGAGGTGATGGCTCCTCAGGTGGAACCATCTCCTTGGAAGCTGCGTCCGTAGGAGCCCTCGGGGAAGACAGGCGACCTCCTGCTTGGGAAGGGGGCTTGGGGCTCAGCTCCCTCCTCTGCCAGGGGCCTCGTCTCTGGCCGTGGCACTTGCTTCGCTCTTCGTTCGTCAAATAGATGTGAGCGGGCTCAGGGTGAAGGAACCGGGTCTGGCAGTAGGAGCCGGGCTGCACCGAGGAGCGGGATTGCAGCCATGGCCTGGACTGGTGCCGCACGTTGTTCTGAATGTAGGCAATGAGAGGGTTCTTGTGGGGAAGATTTGACAGCCAGAACAAAGAGTGGGAGAAGTCAAATATCATCTCAGTTGTGTTAAAAAAGAGGAACTGAAAAATTAATTGATTTTGTTGACGAATCAGCAGGTAAAATCTCCCAAGCGTCAGTTTTAATGGCAAGAGCCTCTTTCTTTCATCTTCATTTAAGGTGCCCCCTCTTAGACTGGAGACGTCTGTCTGCACTCGCCCTGGTGCGCGCTTACAAGCGCACCAGCTCTGACCTTGCTGGCCAGACAGATAAGGAAATGTATGACTCAGTTGTACATCCTAAGGAAACACCTGCTTGGTTCCAAAAATCAAGAAAAGAGAAATACTACTGGGATGCCACCTGGAGTTTTTCCACAGCTTTATTCTGATTTCCATGGGAGAAGCCTTGATAATTTAGCTGGGAGGTGAGGAAGCACCGCTTGTGCTTTTTGTGCAGACTTTGCAGACTTCCTACCTCAAGTGCAAAAACACAACCGTATGAATTTCCCTTCAAACAACCAACTTAAATGGGAGTTTTCCAAAACAAATACAATGTCCCTGGCTTTCCCTGTGCCACCTGCCGTATCAGAAAATCGGCCGGTCCTGGGATGCCGACGTCGTCACTGCTGCCAGCGTCTTTGGGGACATTCGTCCACGCTGGACCTGTTGGGTGCTTTGGAGCTTCCCCGGGGTTCAGCGCTGGCTTGTGGATTGTCACCCACCGGAGACGTGCCGGAGCGCTGCAGCTGCCAAACGGCACTGGGGCAGCGGTGCGGCGCCTGCCGAGGGAGGGGGTCCCGGCCTGGGGGTCTTTGAGGACCAGCGACGTGGGGTGAAGCCTCCTTGGGACAGAGCTGACCTTCCTGGAGACACGCGTCCGAGGCCAGCAGGGTAAAAGGGGAGCGAAGGCTCGGAGGCAGCTCACCGGGACCCCGCTAGCAACATGTGTCAAGTGAGAGGGAGCGAGGTAGGAGCTGGATTAAGGAGAGGATAACAGGAACTAATATTATAATTTTATCATACTGTTTTAGTGTAATTCAGTGAGGTCTGAGAGCCCCCAGAGGTGAGGCTAGACCTGCGTAATGCACTGCAACACGCTTGCAGTAGGGTACTTGGCTTTCCCCTGCCTCGCACCAGCCTGTACGTTTTCCCAAAGTAGTTTGTCCCATTCCCGCAGCGGTCGCCCTTCCCCGGGCGCTGCCCCGGGCTCCCACCGGCGACGGGGCTGTCGCGCTCGCCGCGTTATCGGGTTGACACGATTCCCTTCATCCGGTGGCCCCAGGGAAGCAGCCTGGCTAGCGTCCCTCCTCGCCCTTCTGGCCAGCCGCGTAAACCATACTGCATTATGAGTTGGGGATTTTCCACATGAAAATCAGGCCCTTATTCAGCTCTACCCTGCTTTTTTTGCAGTTGTAACAAAGCTCTGCTCTTTGCTTTGAAGTAAATAAATAAATGTGGAAATGCAGCTTTAGCACATAGCAAATGAAGTCAAACCAAGGAAATGATAAAATCTACTGTACGCCAGTGAGGGGATCGGTTAAAAGACCGTATGTTGCAAACCGCACCTGAAATCGCTCACCGCATCTGAAGGACTAAGAAGTCATTTTGCAGGCAAAATGCTGCGGTGGTGGTGTTTTAAAATAGCTTAAAAGGTGGAGAAATCGCAGCTTAAAATGGCTTAGTTTTTAGTTTGCAATGAATCGCACGGGTATCTTCAACACGAAAAAGCAATTTGAAAGGGATGGTCCGATATGTGTATTATTCTTAGGCCTTGGCCGTACGTTATATTTAAAGCTAAAACCTTTACTGCAAAATTCACGCACTTCTGAATGTTTAACTATTTTGGACTCAAAAAAAAAAAAGGCAAAAAAAAAAAAAAAATCCAGTACTGAACAGTTCTGGCCCATTCTAAGCAGCTGGTACAGAGGTGTGGGATTCGTGGGGGTTTTTTGTTTAGCTTGAGCAGAGACTCCCTCTTCAGAGTACTGCAGGTAGTGCAGGAGGCACTCACTGCATGGACGGCAGGTTTTGGCCAACAAACCCAGATGATTTCTAAGTGCCTGCAAAAATGAGACGCAGTAGACACTCAGCAGTGTTTGTAAGGCAGTTCTTTTCAAATGGCTTTTTAGGCAGAGGAGCGTTTCTTCCCCTTGGGCAGGTAGGGTGGTGCAGACCCCGCGCCCGGGGAGTTTGGTCCGTCCTTTGGGATGAAACGTGCCCTGCACGCTTCAGCCTTTCCCCCCCCTCTAAACTCGACGCGCGTTTTTCGTTTAAACTTTTCGGCAATCTCTCCATTTGCGCGTACCGAGCGTCGGCGTTGGAAGGCTCGCGATGGAACAAAAGCAGCAGCAGCAGCAGCGATGCGCGGTTTTGCCGGCGGTGACCCTGCAGCTGGAGGAGCTGCTGCAGCCCTGGCCGCTGCGCCGGGAGCCGCTCCTGCCCGCGCCCCGCTGAGCCCCGCGTCGCCGCTGCCCTCCTGCTCCCTGCTCCAAGGGAAAATGCATTTGATTCGGTAAATAAACGTAAAAATAAACGGCGGTTTCGTGTCCAGCCTTCCATCGTTTTCCTTATATAGCTATTTTTTTAGCTTTCCATAGCTAAGGAATATATAGCATACTCTTTATATAGCTAGTAATTTGTAATTCTTTTTTCATTTTGGAATTAAGCTGAGCTTCACAAGTGTAAAACTCGGCACTTAATTTTTCTGTTTGTCCTTGAGGAAAATTGTTAGGAAAAGGTATTTAAAGATTAAAAAAAAAAAAATGCTCTGTGCAGTAATTTGATTTTGTAGCTTTTCTTTAAGTATTATCTGTAGATGGTATTCATTACAAGCAGTGCAGCGCCTTCAGATCTCCAATTAGCACAGTTCAGCATGTAAGATATAAGCATTTAAATCCTATCTTGCATCAGGCCTTTCCAACGTGGTTTTAGGAAAGGGTGGCTTCTGGGGCTGGGGATTTATTTACTTGATCTCATTTGCTTTAAGTTTTTCTTCCATTTCAGAACGGATTGGACATGGGGTCGGGGCGGGGAGAGGGACGCAGCGTGCGGAGGGGAGAGCAGGACGTTAATGAAGAAGTTATCTGTGGAAGTTTAAGATACTCCGTCAAGATTGATAGGCTTGCACTCTGCCTGGAGTCCATTTGTTAACAGAGCCTCTGTGTTTTATCAAAGGGACATTAATTTTTGCTCTGAAGTATTTCTTGCCTTTACACTGAAGCGGTAAATGAGCAAAAAAATCAGCATAGCGAAAATATAGAAAAAAAATAGCATAAAGAGCTCCAATAACTATTAACGTTGTTAAATGCATAGCAAAGCTCCCCTGACAGTTTCTTGGCACAAAACCTAGGAGGCCTACAATGGCTGGTTGTTTTTTTATTGTTATTTTATTTTCAATGGCAGACAGCACCTTTTGACAGGCCAAACAAGCGGTTAAAGTCAGCGCCCGAGCGGAGGGGACACCGCAGCAGCCCCGGCGCGGTTTTAGACCCATAAATGCGCGTTGCATTTTCCTTCCCAAAGCTTCAGCCCCACGGGCACCTCCGGGAGACCAGGACGGGCTGGCCTGCCCTGCTCGCTCTCCCCGCCGAGCTTCTGCGGGGCTGTGCTCGCCCGCTCTCCTGCTGGAAATCCCTAGAAAGACCTCCAGAATAGCCTTTCCTCAGGTGCCGGGAGGGCTCCTTTCAGCCCTGCCGATGCTCTGAGATGCTACAAGCTCACGTTTGTCGGCGCTGCATGTTTAATGCGTACGGCTGCAATGCATACGGGTTTAATCTCTGGCTCTGCGAAGGCGCACGCAGGTGCCCTGGGCGGTTCCCGGGGGTCCGCAGCTGGCCCCGGGGACAGGAGCCCTCGGCATCTGGGGGCACGGATGGCTCAGCGATGGGCGTTTTACCCCTGCCGTCCTCGCTATGCCGTAAATAAAGCTTAAAGGCTCCCTTATTTGCTGCTTTTCTAGCAAATAATAAAGACTTGACTATCTTAGGTGCCTCAAAGACCCGTTCCGTTGGTAGCCTTCGTGTGTTGCAGCATCGCCCGGCACGGCAGCGAGACCCCCACGCCGGGAAGCGCGTGTCCCCGCTCCGGAGCGAGAGGGGCTTCGGTAACTTTGGTATTTGAAGCTCGATTTGCGTGCTACAGGTGACTTGACCGCGTTTCCAGATGAGAACATCTTTTCCCTGCCAAACGCAAGCCAGGAAGGGACAAGGCAGAGTGAAACCGCTTGGTCCCAGTCCAGTTTGGCGGAGCCAGCCCTGGCCGGGGCCGAAGGGCCGGGGCAGGTCGGGGCCGTTAGCCCTCCTGCGTTGCCATTGCCACCTGGTGGAGTGCAAAGGATAGCGGGTTTGAGGCAAGTCGCCTTTAATTTTGGCTCTTTTATTGCAACCACACTTTGGCAATAGTGCGCGAGAGTCCTTAACCAAAAAGATCCTCTCGTTTGCTCTGCAACACCTCATTTCTCCGCTCACAGTTCATTTATGATTCTGATGAGAGTGTTTTTTCAGGAAACACACATTTCACTTTTTGACCTAGGAGCATCTGTTAGAATTTTTTTTAATACTACTTTGGCATTCTGGAAGTGTTAATGTCTTTCATATCTGTTTAATGCTATTTAGGGATATTTATGATCACCTCTTGGTTACTTGGGGTAAAGTGTGTTGCAATTTTTTTCAAACAGACAGGAAAGCATTCATATGAGGAAACAGATTGCTTTAAACATGTGCTTCCTGTGACAGTAAAAAGAACAAATTAGATTTAACACTGTGTAATGAATGCATAAATGTGTACGTTTAAGCTTTTTAAAAGCCTTACATTTGGTTCTGGCCTAGACAAAAATCAAGACTCACCTATCAAGGCGCAACAAAGTAGATTTAAATATGTACAGCCAAGCCTGTTCGTATTTTCAGAGCGATTTTGCTGTGGTTTTCCGTTCCAGTCTAGACTTTTTCCCCTTAAATTGGGCAAATCTGATCTTTGGATGCTCTTTCCTGATCCTAAAAGCGCTCTGCATCAGTGAATCACGCAGGAAGCGCTCGTACGGCCGTAGCGATTACAAGTGAAGAGCAGGTCATCGTTTTTATAACGGCGATAGCACTAGGTGCAGTCCCACCCAGCGGAGGAAGCTGCTCTCGCGAGGACCCGCGCGGCCTCGAGGGTCCCCTCCGGGTCCCATCCCTGCGGGAAGGCTGCACCCAGAGCCTCCCTGGGACACCCGGCTCTGACCCGGCACCCCGGGGACCCGGGCCGGAGCTCCTGGGAGCTGCGCCAGGGACGGGGGTTTTCCGGGCGAGGGGCCGTGGGCACGCTGCCGCCGGCGTGGCCTCGGCACCGGGGGCCAAACCAGGCGGTGGGAGCAGGAGCAGCTGGTGCCAACATCCTCTTCTGGCGCTGGCCTGCCGCAGAGCTGATTACTTTTGTTTTTTCGGAGGAAAAAAGAAGGAAATGGTGAGAGTTCACTGACCCAGGAAACAGCCTGGAAGTACTTGCTGTGCTTTCCTCTGTACTCGACCTGTGCCTCGTTTTTTGGCTATGCTGGCTGCTCCAGCTTAGTCTCAGAGCCACGTACAGAGCTCAGAATATAACTGAACTCTCCCTGGAAATACGACCGGAAGGAAATTCTGGCACGTTAAACGTATGCCGTAACAGATACCTTCAAAATGCAAACAATGGTATAATATATACTTAATTACTGTTCTTTACTTACCTACTAGGGGGTAGAAACTATTCCGAATCATAGCTGTAGCAATTCTCCAGGAACTATTCTAAATGTCTGCTTCTTGTTTGCATCCTTGTTTTTCTTTGAAGATGCATCTGGAAAAGAATTAAAGGCCGTTTCTGTCCACCTTCACCCAATTAGTTCCCCCACACCTCTTATTTCCCATCTTTCCAGAAGATTTCTTAAACATAAAACCTACTCAGGTGAAAACAGAGCGTGGGGTTTTGTGTCCCTGACCGTCAAAAGTGCTTCCGAGTGCCAAGGGAGGATGCGGGGGTATCGGCCGGTGTTAAAATAGCCTTGGATTCGGCACACAGGCATCCCCAACCGGAGCAAAATGCCGGAAAGATGACCGGTTTGTGCCGAGCCGGAATTTTTTTGCAGGCTGTGGGAGTTCGGTCTAGAATACAGTTTGTTTGATAATTAGTGCACATCTCCTAAGACTTTCAGAGATTCGTGTTTAACCTTTCTGCCACCACGTTCTGACACAAAATTAACGCACCTTTTCTCATTCTCCGGTATTTAAGTAAATATTTTTGAACCATCTCCGTGCAACAGGTTTCCAAAGATTTAAAGTGTGCCGCAGGTTTCCAAAAAACTTCATTTTTTCTTATATTTTAAATGTTCTGTTTGTGCAAAATTTTGAGAATCACCATAAGGGCTTCTTTGCATTTTTAATTTAGTAACTAACATATGAATAAATTTGCATATTAATTAGTTGCAGATTAAATCATGCATACATAATTGCCTCCTTACTGTGTTTAATGTTTGTCAAAATCTCCAGCCTGGTTTGATGGATGTCGTATGAAAGATTACAATTTGATGTACCCTTGGAAGTATTTACACCAATAATGCAGGATTCTTAATAGCAGAATTCTCTAGTTATATACAGTTTCTAATAAACATGTAAGATAGGTGCATGTCCCTTTTGACTGGATTTTTTCCTTGCACCAAGTCATTTACTATTCATAATCATTAATGCATCTCCTAATTATACAGCATATGTCTGTTAACCCCTTCAGTGCCAGTCTTCGGGCTGCAGCGCCTGCATTTTTAGTACAACTTGTATTATTTGAGAGACTATTCCTGAATTGTTTTGCCTCTGACATGAGCCATCACTTCAGGTTTTCCTCGCCTGTGATATTTGGAGGAAGAGTTTAAAATGCAAGGTCCGTTTTGTGGTTTATTATTGAGGTTGAAGAAACGAGCTGCACTTAATTCATGGCTGAAGGCTTCTCCGCTGTGGCTACTGCAGTAAATAATCAAGGGCATTCCAAGTGCAAAAATAATATCTACCAAAATTATCACCGATGTCGCGCCGAGCCCCACCTAAGATGATGCGGGGGGCGGGCAGGGAAGGTCGGGTTTGCGGCTGCCGCGCCCTGGTGCTGCGGCACAGGCTGAGCTCGCCGGGAGCCGCTCGGAGGGACGGCATCGCCCCTGCCCGCGGCCGCCCCCGGGCCGGGCTCCGTGCCGCAGAGGGATTTTGTGGGGATCGCCGGTTCCCGTTTCCCCCGCGCTGGGGTAGCCCCTGGCCGCCGATGCCGGCCTCCAGACAGACGTTAAAAATCTGGGCTGGGGTTCCCGAGACACAAGTTCGCAAAATTGGGCAGACTTTTGGGAACGTATAAACGTCGTAGGTTTGTGTTTGCCTCTTGGTTTTTTCTGAACTTTTAGCTACGCTCTGATCACGCTTTCAGGTGTTGTCCACAGCTGTGAGGGCCTGAAACTGCTATTTTTAATGAAGTCTAGATTTTTATGTCCTTACCGAATTTTTGGAGCTGAGGCTTTAGAAAAAAAATAAAGCCCCAAAAGAACAGGAAATACTGCAAGACTCCTGAGAAAATCCCAAGAGTTGGCTACGCTGAATTTATCAGCAAGCAGTTGATTTCCTTCTTAATCTGGCTATACATTAACTACTTTTCAAGCAAAAGCACTTTCCGAGGACTTCCAAATAACCATATTTTGTTATAGGAGTTGGCACTAACATGTGTTAGGCATTTAAGTGTGAACTTGAGCAGTCGATGGGAATATGGTACGGTGTGAGGAAACAGCACCAGGGAAGTTGGACCTTGCTCCCCAAGCTCGCTGCCTACCTGGCAGAGAGTTTTCTGGCAAGCGACTTCACCTCTGGGTGCCGTTTTTTGGCTGTCTCTGTTCATCCGGGCTGTGACCCCGTCAGGTCAGGCTGCGGCTCAGCACGGTGCCCGCACAGCGCAGGGTGACAGAGGCTTCTAGGAACGGCCGTGGTATAAAAATATGTATTTTAACGTAGCATCTGGATTCATACAATTGAAAACGTGCTTTTGAAGTATTAATTGGGATTGCAGAAAGGAAAAGTTCATGGGAAAGTGTAAGCGTGTCACTTCGGCGAGAGGTTTCTTCCGTAATATGTATGCGTTTACAGTTGGTTTGCTGACTATTTTAAGTGCATGCGTTTTGTATATAAATAAACAATATGCATATTTGATATACTGTAAAATACACAGTGAAACCACTGCATGGCCCTAATTACTCCCAAAACCGCATACTTTGTTTCAGAAGACCCAGCAGCCTGACAGCCTTAGTCCAGCCAGTCAGGTTGCAAGATATATTTTAGCACATCATTCACTGTGAAAAGCCCAATGAGATCAAAGGTACAAACACCCTTTTCTCTTGAAGGATTTTACACAGCAAAAATAAAACATCATGGAGCTAGTGCCCGAAGACCTCACAGACTTATTCTCTAATCACAGAAGAACATAAACTGCTTAATACTTACCACTAATTATCCTCCCGCACTGTGCAAGTCGGTATTAAACCACAAAAGAATGTTCAAATGCCATTAACGGACAAATCTACAAAAGCGAGAAAATTGTAAGGCCAGGCTAAACTCAGTAAACTCAGCCCTGCGGTTAGCAGATGCCGCGGACGTTAACATCTCTGGCCCCGCTTCGCTCCCGATGCAGGCTGCGCACCGCACACGCCGTACGTCGACCACAAACACGCCATTTCAGGAGCTGCTTAATTAGCGCGACTTGTGCCCTTACGTAGAGAGTCGTCCAGATCTTTGCTCCGTATTACCGTAAACCCACCCCGCCGCCATCGTGGAGGCACCGCGCGCAGCACCCGCCGATGCCGGAGCACGCCTCCGCGTTCGCAGCGTGCCGCAGAGGAGCGCGGTGCTCTCATTGCACCTGGATGCCCGATCTAGACAACTGTCTACTGCTTTTTACGTTACCTTTATCGCATCTAATCCAGTTTTACTATCCGAAGGGTTAAAATTCACTCTGCAAGCTAAATTCTTCATCTTTAACGGGAAAATTGACAAATGTTGCAGAGAACATCTTTTCTTTGAAGATCTCCAAGGAAAGATAGATACCCGACAGTTTCCCTCCTCCGGGTGATATTCCTGGAGAACTAGAGACAAAACGATTTTATGCAAAGAGAGGGAAAAAAGACTGCAAGAAGCAAAAATGCTAACGTTGGTTACAGCCCAGTCGGGCACGGCAGGCAGAGAGCTGAGACTTGGGAAAGATCTGCTGCTTTTCATGCCGGTGCTTCAATAACCTCCGGCAAACCTTGCAGCCCGCCCGCCTGCGCCCCAGTCCCGGGATGGATTTAGCTCCTCTCCCCGTGTGCCGGAGCCAGTTTGAAGCACTAAGTTCAGATCCTGCTGTCTTGGAAAGTGAGCAGGACTTCCAAAATTTTGCAACGTGCTCGGGGTTTAAAGGCCACCTCAGCGTAAGCAGCCCAAGGGAAGAGAAATGATGTGGTTTAGTAGGGGAGGAGAGGTAACCATGAGTAATGAGACATAAATAAAACAAAAAAGCTCTGGCAGAATATCAGGTGAAGCTTTCTGTGGCAGGACACAGATTTTTGACTCGGGAATAATCTCCCGTATTTCTTAACGTAGAGATAAAACCGATAAGACACCAAGCCACGTACTATGTGCTAGAGGCCCTCCCACGCTGCAGCTCGGCGGAGCTGCTCTTGCACATCCAGAGCTGGGACAGCAGAAATCTTTCAGGTGTTATAAAACCCTTGGAATTCCATCTTTGCTTGTCGGGTGACGTGGGCACTGCCCCAGTCAGAACCACAACCCCAGCAGTCGGGGCTGCTTCGTTTGCGTGGTTGGGAAGCCCAAGCCCTGATGTTCCCTGAGGCGTGGGGAGACTCTCTGGGTAGGGGCTGGGATCACCGAGCAGCATTTTGTGTTCATTAAATACCTATTATTCCGGATTCTTTTCTTTCTTTGAGCAGTATCCTCAGAGAAAGCCTTGCACAGGGCCCTCCCTTCTTTCTTCTGAGCCGGCGTCCCCGTTTCGTGGTCTCCACCTTGACCAGACCTCTCCCCGGGCCATTTCCACCTCCCCTGCCCATCTCCCCTTCCACGCGGGCTGCTTTCCCAGGGTGACGGCAGACCGGGGTTCCAATTTGCCTGCGTCCTCCCTAACTCCTTGAGGTCTTCGGGACCAGCCGCTTCATCTTTCTGTGTATTACCCATCCTTGCACCCAGCAGCAAAACCAAACCGTATTGCTCGGTACGGAGGGTCATGCGCCTGCGGGGGCAATGCAAAAGGACTTTACCTCGTTTTCTGGTTTTTTTCCAAAAAGGCACCATCTCTACCCCTATTTTTGTCTGGCTGTTTGAGGTTGGGGGTTATTTTCAAGTACAAAGTTAATCTTCCGAGCAAGTTACACACGTGTGAACGTGACCTCCTCATCCCCGAGCATCCCCGGGAGCTCAGAGCCGCGGTGGCAGCCCAGCCGCCTCTGCCGCAGGCACGTACTCCTCCCAAATGCCTTGTGCATCGCGATGTGGCCAGGCCACCGGTTACCAGGACCAGGGAGACCGTACTTTGTATTTTCCCTTGTAGTCGGGGCAGAGAGCCCGAGGTTCCCCTGGGTGGCCCCGTGCCGGAGGAGCGTATTCGGGGAGCCCAGCCTCTAATCCCCTTGGCACCGTTGACTCGATGTAACTGCAGCACCGGCGCAGTGCCCGTGGCCTCTCCAAGCTTCGGTTTCTCCGTCTATACAAAGGGAAACAGTGACAGAATAATATTTAACTGCTAGATAGAGGGGCTGCGAGGCCTAACTATGTAACAGCTGAAAAGTCTTCCATATGGCAATGTGCAATAAATGAGGAGCAGCGTTCCTCTCCCGCTCCCTCCCCAGATTCTTGTGGCAGAGTGGGAACGAATCCGAGTTTGCAGGATCCCACATCTATGTTCAGTCCTGCGGATCGTTTAGGAGAGAGGAGGGTAGTGAGAAATGCTTTTTGAGTGCTTTGATCAGCTCTGCTAACGGTTTACTATGTAGGCAAATTGCTGCACGTGACTGAAAAAAAGGCCACCTTTTGGTTCTTAACATTAGCCATGTGGCCATTTGCATGGTGTCCACAACTTTGTCGTACCTTTTCCAGGTTTTTTTTCCCTTTTTTTGGTGTATTGTTTTAAAAAATAATTGTGCAACAGCATAATATCTATATAAATTATTTCTGAAGTTCTGGTGCAAGTAGGTCTTTTATCATGTTATAAACCACTGAACCCACTTGGGAGAACATATATTGTTAGTAATGAAAATCATTATATTACAGTGTGATTTTTTTTCCTACAGAACGAACATAAGATCAGGTCCTTGATTGCCTTATGCTTCAAAAACTCTTATTTATTTTGTAATGGCAGCTAATGCTGATGGAGAACAATTGGCCAAGAACTTGTGGAAACCTCTTAGTAAAGCAACACGAGCAGTAACTGCAGCGCTGATCGCTCTAGATTGTACTTCAACTGCAAAAGCAAAGATAATCCCTTGTAATCTGAAATTACTTGTTTATTGTGTGGTGTGTACAATCAAACTGCTCAGCACTGTATGAAATATTAAAAATCTTACTCTGTTCGTTTATTTTACTCCATACTTCTCCCATGGACTCTCAACTATGGTACAACGGCCGTAGGCTCCTGTTGAGACCAATGATACTGAAATTTCCAAATGCAAATCTCCAAAGCAAGGCAAATTTCCAAACCTCCCGTCACTTAACCCTGTGTGCCTTGGGAACATGGAGAAAATGTCAGAAATGAACCCTAAAACCACTTTCCTGTCCGTTTTCGTAGTGAATCCCGAATCGAAGCCCGTGGGATGTTCGGGCCCATCGTCTAGGCCAGCAGAATTCCTGACTTTGGGCTGGTAACCCTGATGCCGATCATTGTAGGGCCTGATACGGTGCCAGAGCAATGTGGAGAAGCTGTCGTAGTATTGCTCACCTCAAAGGTTCAAATACCGTGAGTCAGCCGCCCCCCCATCCACAAAACAAAGAAATAACGAGATTTTAAAAATAGTAAAGATTGGGTTGGTTTTATTAGCCTTCGGGGGTTTCTGCCTCAGGGTGCCCTTTTCCCAGCCCTCCTCCACGCTTATCGGAGTTAGAGCTTAGTCTTCAAAATACGAGATCTGAGATCATCCTGTAACGGATGACTACAGCAGCTCTGACTTTCCAGCAAAGAAAGCCCACCAAATACTCTGATACTCAAGATAAAATGGTAAAAATTGGCAATAGTGCCTTTGTGCACGAAGAAATCCTGGCCCATGTGGTTTAAGTTTCTCTCTTGGCTTTTCACAAGCAGCGTAGTCAAAAATAAACCTAGTGGCAAATGGGTATTTTAGATAGACAGTTTTGTTTAAAATAGATTAACTGTAAAGTATGTTTCTATGCTTTTTTTTTTTTTTTTTTTGGTAAGATAACTCTTATGGAAGGTGACTGCTAAGCCAGGGTGCCCGGTGCCTCCCTACCTGCCCCCAGTGCCCTGCCCAGCTGCGGGGGTCCCGGCCAGCTCGTCCTGCAGCTGAGGGGATGTGCTCAACCCGACCATGGGCTACAATGGCCTTATCTGGAAAGCAAACACTGGATGCCGGTTTGGTTTTCAATAGCTAGTTTTGATCCAAGGTTTTATTATGTTATTAACTTCACGTGCTATCTAGTAAATACAGTCTGTATAGCATTTGAGGTAAAAGGAGAAGAAGTTTGATATTTTACGGATTAAACTTGGCGGATGCTTGCAGAGATGTTCTATTCTGGCAGTCTCAGACGAACTCTTTTGCCATATTCCTGGCTTCCAACCATCAGTCGCAGCACCCACTTCGGCTCATTAGTTTGTGTTTGCAATGCAAGAACAGGAGCACGTGCAATTATGTCACCGAATCAGTCACTGCTGAAAGGGCAATTTGCTTAAAACCTGCTCTGGATACAGCAGATGTGCCCGTCTAACGTGTTCAATCCATACAAACGTACAGGAATTCGGTGGGATCGGCGCTCGCCCTGACACCCACGAGTCACATCTGACCGACCGTTTCAATGTAGAAAAGAACTTGTGAATGCATTTTAATTGAAATTATTTGAAAATTTAGCAAGGTCCAGGTACTAGCAGGATGACCTGACTCAGGCACAGAGCATTGCTGTGGACAAGGACCGTCATGCCGGCGTGGCCGTGGATGCTGTCTGGGTCAGTCCCGAGTCCTTCGGGAGCAGGCTGAGACGGCGCTGCCGGCCGTCCCGGCTCTTCGCTCCAGGCTCTCTCCTGGAATAACCAGCCGTCAGGGCCACTCCACGAGCTGCACCCGGTTAAAACATCTGGTGGAGAGTTTGTCCCCTTAATGAGAAAGAGAGGAGCTAGTTCGGTGCTGGGAAAAAGGCTTGCTTCCTCCTGGCAGACGAGCCTGGAAACAAGGCGTAGGATTATTGGGTTGATTAGGATTGCCATCAGTAGGTAGTCTATAATATGAAAGCAGATGTATCCACATTTGGCTGGTTTAAAGTAGCTTTTTAGAGACTGTGACTTTTAGGATCTGATTTATTCATGTAGCATCTGTATAATTAGATATTTATACTGTATTCAGTCTATGGTGCACAAGTATCTGAATATGAACCTCTTCCTGGGGAGAGAGGAGAGAATATTAATGTACAAAAACGTAGGAAAGTCAGCGTTGCCTTTAGTTGCAATAGTTACAAAAGAGACGGTTATAGATGACGTCACCTAGAGTTCAGCAGGTTCATCTCTAACGGCATGATCTCCGGGATCTTCTGAAACCAAGACCAGAAAATGGCCGCGGCACGTGCTACCGAAAACGTGCCCCACCTTTATGTCTGTTTAAGGTAAATATGGTGCGACTTGTTCTTGTGTTTCTCCAGCGTCCAAACGAGCTTTCTGGGTTCGGTTGGTGTCCCCCGCAGGCAGAGGTGCCGGGGCTGTCCCTGGCTGGGCTCTGCTGCCGCCGGCGCGGTCCCTGCGCAGGTACTTAGTTGGGGATTTTAAGAAACCTTTAGTCCAGCTCTGGCATCTCCTAAAATTAGACCTGGCTTTGGGGAACGGAGCTGGGGTTTGCTTCGCTTTTTGTTTTCCTTAAGTAGGAGAGAAGCTGGTTGGAAAAGGCTGGTGGGGCGTGAGGTGGGGCATGTCTTCATGGGACCTCTGAGTGGAGGTCCTGGTCACTCAGCCGGGGCAAAGCGCCACAGCTGGGTAAGATTCTTCACATCTGGGCATTCAGAGCCACTTCTCCACCCACAGCGGGTACGTTTTAATAACTACACTCAAGGATTTGTGTAAGAAGGATGAGATTATCCAAGTGACCCGGACTTAGAGGAATACTGGTTATTTTAGTCATCTTGCTTGATATTTCACCGTTATCGGTTTCAATTTGTGGCTGGAAGCTTGTCATCCAGCAGACAGCTTCCCTTCCTTTGCTCCTCTGCTGAGGACCTCAGTTACAGCCGTGTCAGGACCGTGACTGCTGTCTCTTCCTCCCCGCATCCCTTTGCTATGACTTTCTGGAAGGTCTGTTTCCAGACAGGCGGCGCGCCGGTGGTGGAGCCATCCATTGCAGCATCCGTTGCGGGTGCTCAGCAGCTCACCGGATGAGGCCCCTTCCAAATTCTCTATCTTGAAAATGCTGCTGGAAAAGCAGGGGTCCATTTCCTCCTCCCCTCCTGGAGCAGGAGAGACGGTCTCCTGCGGGAGCTGCAGAACCCGCCTTTCTGTCCTTCTTCTTCTTCTTCTTCTTCTTCTTTTCTTCTTGGATTTGTGAAGTGTTTCCTCACCCTCTTCTGGAATTTGCCACTGGGATCTGACACTAGAGAAGCAAGGAGAGAATGGAAGCAAGTGTGTGTGTATATATATATATATATATATATCTATCTCAAAATATGTATATATATACACACCAGTATATATATTTCGATGCTTTGGTGTGTGTATATATATATATATACACCCCAAAGCATCAAAATTATATCTCAGAGGTCACAGCACTATTTCTAGGCAGCCCCACCTGGTTTTTCTCCGCCTGTTCACCAGTTTGCCGTACCTTGCCAGGGTGGCTGGTCTGGGGTGCCCAGCGGTGCAAGGGGAAAACGGAACAGGATGGCCGTAGAAGAAATTATTCGCTTAGATAACGCTAAAGTAACTGGATTCTGACAACACGGCCGTGTGCCATGGCATCCTGCGTTTGCTGTGTCACGCTACGTAGGTGACGTATCGACCTGAATTTGTCCCTGCTTGTGCCGTGTTGTGTTCGGGGAACGTATTTATACCGTCAGTGCGTGGATAAGTTACACCTGATCAGCCTTGTTCTGTTGTGACCTAGAAGATGCTGAAAGAACGACGCCTAACATAGAAAGTGCTGAAATAATGCATTATCAGAGCAGTTTGGGCATCTGTTAGGTTGTATGTAGTTTAAAGCCCCCTGGCCTTCGGTGGCATTCCCTCTGGGTACAGTATAACATCGTTTTTACCAAAACAGAGGTTTCGATACTCATCCTTGACCCTTTATGTGGAAAACAAGTACCTTTGGGGCAACGGGGACAAGACGCTGGTTAGACAGGGCCGCGGGGAAGCTGCTCCTCCTCGCTGGAGGAGGCCGGTGCGGTGCCCGGTAGCGGCGCGGGGCGGTGGGACGCGCTGTCCCCACGTCACTCTTCCCCGCCTGCGCCTCGGCGTCTCCACGCTGCCAAGCTCTCGTTAAGACGAAGGACGTAATTGCAGCGTTGCCGGCACCACTCTGTGGCAAGGGCTGGAAGATGTCGGCGCTGCCTGACGCCCACCGGCGGGTGGGCGTGCGGGGGGAGCGGCTCGGCAGCGCAGATGCGGGCGCGGGGGTCTGCAGGGGGTCCCGCACAGCTGCACCTGCAGCGTCCCCCTACACCCTCACACCGGCGTGTCCGGAGCTGAATCCCGGCGGCAAATCCTCGCCTTTGTCGGTGCCGAGTCCTGCCGGGGAGCTTGGCTCTCCGGCAGCCCGCGTTAACGGCAAAACCCAGCGCAGAACAACTGCTTTTGCCTGGTTCAGCGAAAACCCCCGACGTAGCTATGTCGCGGCCAGATGCAAATCCGTAGAGCGCTGCATTTGGAGATTAAAACGCCAACAAAGATTTAATTTTTTAAAAAGGCTGCTTCTCGTCAGATAACTCCCCTTATATTTTTAGCGGTTTGCTCTTTTAATCAACGGGCTCCCGTTAGCCAGGCGCCCGGCTCGGGCCACGCGGCTGGACCGGAGACGCGTCCCCGGCCGTGCCAGCATGCCGGCGGCCGACCCGCACCCCCGAAAGCCACGGGGGTCTCCCGAGCAGGGCTGCGTCGGGGGGCTGCTGGGGCAGAGGGGTGCGGGAAGGGCGGGTGGGTGGCAGAGGCCTACCGTAGCCTTGCCTTGCGTGGCTTCAAAGCCCAGCATGCGGCCGGGTGTCTCCCCGATAGTATTCCTGGCTGTTATTAAGAATACGAATTCTACGTAAGATACGCATTTCTATTTCCGACAAAGAAAAAAGGAAGAACATCCGGGAAAACCACAAGTTCCCGAGCGAGGCAGGAAAATATATTGAAGTTATCTCAATGTATGTGTCGAATGCAAATACGATACGGTGAAGTAATTAATTTTTATTGTCACGTGGCGAGAATTATGTTATAGTTACAGGCTTACTCCCTGCAAACCGCATTAACTTCTTATCACGTTAGGTGCAATATATTTATACTGAAGCTTTCCCGTTCAGGAGAACGAGAGCACTAATATGACAGGATCCAAATTATGTTGGACTCTTCCCCACTCCGAGGTTGCAAAAACCAAAGTGAAATCGGCTGCAGTCGTTTTCATGACACATTGGTCACGAGTCAAGGGTTGCTTTTCAGAGACGCGGGTCCCTCTCCATTTCCGTGACCTATAGACATGTGAAATGTATGGAATTATCTAGTGCCAGTCAGAAAAAGCTGCTTCTGCTGGAGTTAGGGGATTGTTTCCGTGGCAGGAAAGCGATTAAGTGCGATGATTTAAAGGTCCAGCCAATCCAATTTTGTGGTAAAATTTGTGCTAAAATGTAATGCTAGTTGTATAACTTTGTGTGGAGCTGTGAAACTCCAGCTTTTATTAAGAGAGAAAATAGCGTATTTTGCAGCTTGCCAACGCAGAAGGGAGGAAGGGGCTTTATTTCTAGGTGCTTATTAAAAACATCATGAGGGTGGGGGTTTTTTTTAAGAAACGATCAAAGCACTTTGTTGTTTTTCGCCTCTGGAGCGTTAATATCTACGTTTGTAGGAAGTTAGTTTTATAAAGTAGATTTGCTGGGGTGGTAAATAAACGTTCTGCCCGCCCGCGACAAGCCCGGGCTTTGAGGAGCGTTTTGTTGCCCGTTGACCTGTAGTAGTTGGGATTTTGGGCCTTATGTATTATGCGCCGAGGGTGGTTTAAAGGTTACAAATGTGATCGTGTCAGATTGACAACTAACTGTTCTAATGAGGAAAAAATCCTCAAAGCATGAAATTTGAATGAAATGTGTGATTATAATTCAAGCACTGTTTACCCAAACCTCTGGGGACCTCCCGAATAAACGCCGAACAAGTGAGATAGATAAACCTCTGCTCGGTCTTTCCTCCTGGTTCCCCCCTCCTTCACGTACGCAGCCACGCACGCAGACCCTATAGATCCGGGCGGAAAGTATGAAAGAAAACTTTGCCGTCGCCCAAGACGACAGCTCGGAATTGACATCCCCATCTCTTTGGCGTTGATTAATACTGTATGTGGCGCGTTACCACGTCGCGGAGTAAGGAAATAGGTGCTTTGAATTATTAAACTTGCGCCCGGAGACTGGCTGTATGCTCGGATGGCATTTGCTTCGGCATATGCAAATGATTTAGTTTCATTTGGGATCAATTCCCAGGGGCCCCCCTTTCCTGTGATGCTCTGAATTTGGCAAGCTCAAGTGAGTCCCGATGTGGGGGGGGGGTACCCTCCTCCTCCTGCCCTTACCCCCCCGCCGCAGCCGAGGCGCTGGGTCTCAGCAGCACCCGCGGGCCGGGCCCGGCGCGGTGGGGTGTTTTCTGATTTAAACCCCCCCAAAAAGGCGGGGGCAAGGCTGCGCGGGGCTGCGCGGGGCGGCGCGGGCGGGCCGCGGCAGCTGCGCACAATGCTGGGAGCGCGCCAGCAGCACGGACAGATGGCGGAGTTATTAGATGTGCATCATACGATTCCCTTCCTGCCACTCGCTTTTTAATCAAATTAAAACAAAAAAAAAAAAAAAAAGAAGAAAAAGAAGGGGGGGAAGAAGCGGAGGGAGCGGGCGACGGAGAGGGTGAGGCAATTAAGCGCATTTGTATTCCGCTCGGTAATGGGCCCGGCTCCGCGGCCCCGCGGGCGGCCGGCGGGAGCGCGCCGGGCGGTGCGCGGGCGCGGGGCGGTGCGCGGGCGCGGGGAGCGGGGAGGGGGGGGGAGAAGGTTGGAGGGAGGGGGGGGGGGGCCGCGCAGCCTCCGCCCCCGCGCGGCGAATGGTCTCGCCCTGCTTTGCATATTGAGCGCGCCTGGCCCGGCCATATGGGAACATGCGAGTGGAGGAATTGTTGTGAAAAAAGGGAGAGCGAGTTTGAAATAAAAGTTGCGAGAGCGGGAGCGGAGGGGGACGGCGGCGGGACCATGTACTGCGCATACACGATCCCCGGCATGGGCGGCAACTCTTTGATGTACTACTATAATGGGAAAGCGGTAAGCCGGCGCGGCAATTAACGGTGCCACCGGGACGAGCGGGAGGGCGGCGGGGACGAGCAGCCTCCGCGCTGCACCGCGCCGCACCGCGCGGCCGGAGCCCGGGCCCGGGGGGGGGGGGGGGGGGGCGGCCGCGTCTGCCACCGAAGCCGGGTTTGGAGGCTTTTCTTTGGGTTTGGGCTTTTTTGAGGGCTCGGGGTGTTGGTTGGTTTTTGGGTTTTGTTGGGTTTTTGGTTGGTTTTTTTTTTTCCGAAAGTCCGGTTGCAAAGTTTGGGGTGAAGTCGAAAGGTAGTGCAAAGCAAAAAAAACTAAAAAAAAAACAAAAAAAAAAAGATAAAGAGGGGTGAGGCGGGAGCGAGCGGGGCTCCCCCCGCGGCCCGGCCCCCCCGCCCCGCTCCCAAAGTAGTCGTGAAATAACGGCAAATGCCCCAAAAAGCCCCATTCCCGCCCGCGCTGGAGGGACTTGCCTGCGCCGACTGCCTCCGGTCCTTCCCCCCTCCAACAGAAACGCTTTATTTCAGAAGAAAAAAAAAAAAAAAAAAAAAGTGTCTGGTATTTTGTGCATAACCCCAGCAGAAGGTTTATACTTGCCATCTGGAGGTTTATTTTTTTTTTTTTTCCCTGGCTGGGGCTCGAGAAGGAAAAGTATTTCAGTGTATTTTAAAATATTTGGGGGGGGGGAAGGGGGAAGGGCGAGGTCCGGAGGGGAACTGTTGCTGAAGGGAGAGGAAAATAAAATTTGGGTTTTTATTCCAGCGCGTGGGGGGAGCAGGCTTCCAAACCGCTCCAGCCTGCGCGCTTTCAACTTTCTGGCGTTGCACCCCGTACCAACCGGGCAGCGCAGCTGGGCCGAGAGGGAGCCGTGCGCCTTCGGCACCCAGGCCCGATTCGGATGGAGCGGCTGGAGCGAGGCGCTGATCCCGCCCGGCTGTGCGCGATGTGTAGGCATGTGTGCCATAGAGCGGCGCGCTTATAGCGCATCCAGCTTGAATTGTTTCCTACGGACAGCCACGCTGGTGGATGAACATCTGTTTGAATAACTGAGATTTTATTTATTTATTTATTTATTTATTTTTTAAATATGCTGTGGGCCTCGGCTTTTGTTTTGAATGGTTTGCGAATAACGCGTTGCAGTAACGCAGGACGCTCGGTTTGTGGGTAGAAACTAAGGGAATTCGCACAGGAAAAACAATTGAGATTTAAAATTATAAAAACGTATAAAATAAAGATCTGTTAATTTACTGCAAGGCTTCCCCCCCCCCCTTTTCTTTTTTTTTTTTTTTTTTTAATTAGTTATTCCTATTCCAGAGCCGTTCAGGCTACACCTAAAGTCTACCTGACATTCCCATGCATGGCAGGGCCTGCCAGCCTCAGTAGCTTTAAAAGAAAAAGTTCCCAAACACTGCTATTCATCCTCAGTAAGTAATAAAATCCTGGCGACAGCCGCCTGTAAACAGGAAGCAGCAATGCGCGGCGCTCGCCGGCGTCGGGGCTCCGGTAAACAATTTTCAACACTTAGACCAACTTCATTATCCTTTGGATTTTTCTTGGGGGGGGGTGAGAGGGAGCATTTGATAAACGACGTGGAGGTGGCTGTGGGAGCTGGGGTTTTCCTTTTGGTTTGGGGTCTGTTGTGGTTCCCCCCCCCCCCATTCTATTTGTAGATTTATTTTTTTTTTTTGGTAGCGGTGGTTTCTTTTTTTTTTTTTAAGTAAGTAAACGTAGAAAGCAAAACGCCCAGCCCCGAGCGAGCGGCCCCACGCTCCGTGTCCCTGAGGCTGGGAACGCCGAGATCGTCATGTCGCCCTGTCGTGCCAGCCGCCCGTCGTACTTACATAAAACTGCAGAACATGACATCACAGGGCTAATAAACCCCGCTCGGCTGCCAGGCCTTTTCCCCTATTCTTTGTGTTTTTCAGAAGGTGGGACTCGTAAAAACCAGGATGGCTCAGTCGCGGGCGCTGTGTTTATAGGCACCGGTGGAAGGTGTCGGTGAGAAGCCAGCCTGGCCTCGGCGCTTCCCCGCGCCGGGAGAGCACAAAGAGCGAGGCGAGGGTCCCCGCGCTGCCGGGGGGACGGCGGCCCTGGCAGCGCTCCCCGCTCCCTTCCCGCCGCTCGGGGAAAAGGCACCGGCCGCAGCGAGGGAGTTGCGGGAGTCGGGGGACGAGGCCAGCAGCACGGCGTTCGGGAGGGGGAGAAAGTATTCCTGCGTCCACTTGACAAACAGATTTTTGTGTTTTATAGAGCCGGCATTGTTCTGGCTCCGGTTCCGCATTGTGCAGCTCTTGATGTGGTGCCAGGCATCGTGCGGAGATTGGGGATGCCATGCATTAATTGTTTGCAACGCTCGCCGAAAGGACCGGCGGCTCTTGGGGCCGCACAGCTTTCGCCCAGTTGCCGGAGCAGAGCAGGGGCTGCTCCGTCTCGCACAAGTTTCCTTGTGCAGGAAAGATAGAGTTCTGAATTCCTCCCCCTTTTTTTTTTTTTTCCCCTGTCCTTTTCTTTTTTTTTTTTTTCCCCAGTGACAAGTCAATTACTTGTTTAAATTCAGTTTGAACTCTCTGAACTGCGAGCAGGCAGCGGAAGCAGGTCTTCCCTGGGAATAAACAAAAGAAGAAAAAAATGCAAAATCATTCCAAAGCCCTCTGAGTCGAAGTTGCTGGGGGAAGAGGAGGGCAATTGGGTACAGGAGTCACAGAAATGGCTGGAAAAAAATTGAACTGCCATAAATGCAAGATTAGCAGAACACGTTTTCTGCAACTTGCTTTTTTCCCCTCGCTCGCAGGGCATTTTAGGAGAGCTTACTCTGTGGGAGCACTTTTGGCCTTTAACTCTTTACTGATGTTCATCGGTAAGAAATCTTTTCCTTCACGTCTCTTGCGATAGAGGATGTTTGTTGTAGAAAATCTTAATAGCAAAACTGCCGGTGTCAAATAATAAAGCGTAAAGATAAGCTAGTGCTTGGTGATTACGTTAGTGGTAGAATATGTAGATGTTGGGCTCTGGATTCACTTTTTTCCCCTAAAATCTTACAAAAAAGGCGTTTTAGCAAAGGAGTTAGAAGTGTGCACTATTATCTGTGATTAACGAGATTAACACTTTGATTACGTTGGAAGCACTGAAACAACAAGAGCCATTTTTTTTCCTGAGCCTGGCTTCTTGTTACCCGAGCTGTGTGTGATTTTTTCGGATATGCACGGTGCCTGCAAAGGGCTGGATGCAGGATTACTGCCTAAATTTGATTTTCGGAATTGCTTATTTTCAATTGCATCTCGCTGAGATGTTAATAAAGTATTATTTGGTCATAGGCAATATATTGAAATGCATGGAACTATAAAGAAGAAATTATTGCAAATGAAAATGAAAAACAAAAGTGGCAAAATTTTCTTTTAATGGTGTCTTAAGATCCCATCAGCAGCTCCCACCACGCGCATGTGTTAAATCATATAGGGAAACCTATAATTATTGTAATTGCTCTTTTTTGCTTTATCCTAACAAGCTTCAACCCATCTCTCAAACTAGTTGTTTTGAAATAGTTATTTGTCAAGTCATCAAATCGCAAAAAGTAAATGCTAATGAGTTTTTCCTGTTTACATTCTGTCTGCTATTCTTATTATAAAGCTTTTCAACTCCATAAAGTTCCTAGATGAAGATGAATGCTCCATGGTATCATTCCTGCTAATAGGCTAGGCCAAAGAGTGTAATAATTCCATGTACCGCGCTTAATAATGACAAGTGAGGAGTTGTGAATGGCACGAGGCTGGCGTCGCTCTGGGAGCGGCGCGGAGAAAGTTTTCTTTTTGAGCACGAGGAGGAAGACGTCTCGGAATCGCGGCGAGAGACCCTTGGGCTTGCACCCTTCCGGCTGACCGGCCGCCTTGCAGCGTGACGTTTGTGCTTCGTCTTTGTTTAAAGCAACGTCAGCCTTTCGTTTGCTGGGAATATCGGAGGACCGAGGCGCAGAGCATAAAAGAATATTTATGAGCAAAAGTTACTTTAAACTATTTCCGAAGCGTAGGGATAGATTTTGTAACAAAGTAACGCTAAATTTACAGCTCCTTCCTCAAATGGCATCCACGGACGGGGAGCTCAGGCTTCGTGATTTGAAATCCATATGTGCGTGCGTATACGTACGGATATAGAAACGCTTACTCTTCTCAGGACTGCGAGTAGAAGCCAAAATACCTGGAAGACTTTTCCAGTAGTTGTGGGCTTTGTGGAAGGGCAGTGTGTTTATATCATAAATCAGTATAATCTTGTAGGCTGCCTACCGATAGCAAGAAAACAAGATTTTGGAAAGTAGAACTACATACATAGGACGCTATGTATAGTTCTGTATATCCACACACACACATTTGGACACAGTCGGTGGTTTTGTGTTTGACGTTCTGGAGGAAGGGAAGGGAGCGAGAACAAATGTATTCTGAACCTTTGAGTTTGCAGCAATAAACTGTAGCACTCTTTTTAAGGGGCACGATACCTTACCATTCCCTTAACGTTTATGCTGGGCAGGTTCGATCCCTTTCTTCCCATTGTACGTGCTGGAAATATAAGTGGCCTTGTATTTGCCATGCTGGATTTTGCCGAAATATTTTAGGAAGCATTAAAGCTTAGTATTCTTGCAGGACGTTACGCTGAATCTTAGTTTTAAATATGCTTTGCATATGCTGATCAGACGCGAACTTCACCTCTTCGTCTGTGCCAGTTTGGAAATTATTATGGTGGGTTTTTTTCTCAAAAAGCGATTATAAATAGAATTTTATTTTATTTGGTTATAGATTGATGGTAGACGTGGAAAATGATGTTAGGGTGTTGACATCTTATAATAGCGTATATTATGAGCTGCTCTTTTGTGGGCAGGGCTGGGGGGGTTAACAAAAGATCTAATGGCTGGTGCAGTCTTTAAATACCTTTCCAATTGATCTACAGGAAATTGTGCAGAAGAATTGTTTGTTTCCTGTTTCAGTATAAATCTGGTTTGCATTATACTTGGTTTACTGTAAAATTGCCGTGGCACTTTGGAGACATGGGATTTGGTTATTTTGCCCAGGGAATTTATTTTGAAAAGCGAGTGTTTTAGCCTACGCTGGCCAGTTTCTTTCTGATTTTATGATACTGTGTTGCTGGTGGAACTTTTTTTTTTTTTTTTTTTTAAATTTTATTTTTTTACCCGGCCTCTGAAGTTTTGCGGGGGGTGGGGAAGCCTGCAGCTCGCTGGGGAAGGCACGGCAGCTTGGGCAGCCTGTCTGCAGACTTTGTCAAGTGCTGTGGGAAACTGAGACAGGCGCGAGATACCTGCGCAGAATTGCCCTGCCTTTCTCTTGCTTTTCCTTTGTTATTTCGGGGGGGTAGGGGGGGAATAAAAGGGGGAAAGTTAGTTTTTTTGCAAAGATGGTCTGGTGACAACTTGTGTGCTCGTTTCTCAGGCTGCCCTTTGCAGTGCTGAGGCTGCTGCCCAGCCCAGCCTTCCTCCTCGGACGCAGCGGGAGCGCAGCTTTTAACCGTTCGGGTATTTTTTCAGGCAGGCTATTGGAAATGAGTTTAAAATCATCCTTTCAAAATCCCAGTGCCACATAACTGGTATTTTCATATGGCCTCGCCAACACTCAGTGATGCAAATCATAATGCACTTGTGCTGAAAATAAGCTCGTGTACAGCAGAGGCTGTATTTGAGTCACGGTGGCTAGCGTATACCCCGCGTTTCCATCCCCAAAGCGTTTGTCTTTATTCTTGTTTGGTTAATCAAAAGGTACGCTATCGGGGTAGCTGCGATCGCTACGTCAGAAATGAGTTCTCGCTCTGTTGTGGTCCTTGTGACGGTGGAGAAATTCTCAGGCTCATTCAAAAGTTTCTGCGAGTCGCTCGAGGTTCGGTGGGAAGACAGCATTCTCCGACCTCAGCAGGTGTCTCCAAATATTTAGCATCTAGCTTTGTTCTGGCATAGCACGCCAGAATCATTCTGAAAGCATGGATTTCACTGGAATATGTTTCTCCCCCCAAATTCAGGGCAGGTCTTGCTTTTCTCAGCTGACTGAATTGATGTCTCTTAATTTGCAAGGTGGCTTTTTTTTGGGGGGGGTGGGGGGTGGAGTTTGTTTTTCTTTGTTGAGGTTTTTGGGTTTTTTTTTTTTTTGTTTTCCTGAGAAAGTGTTATTACGGTGTTACCTCCTGTAAGGCAAAGGGACTTTTAAAGTTGGAAGTTGGCTGCAGGAGGAGCAGAATCAGACCTTTGGTGTTGAGGGATTTGTCCTTTTGTGCTGGGGGTTGTCTGGTTTCCTAAGGCACAGCCTCCGCTCTAGATGCTCTCGGCTTTTTCCCAGGCAGGGGTGTCCGTGTGAAATACAACGTGCAGAGCACAAGTCTTTCGTCTCCGTTTTAAACTTGCATGCGCCTCAATACAGCTACACTCTGCAGTTTGTTGTGTACTATTTGGTGCTTGAGCTTTAAATCCTTTCCCCTATGAGGACCTTAGTTTTGCCTAGGAAATTAATAATGCTTTTAAAAAAAAAAAAAAAAAAAAAAAGCAACACCCACCAAACAAACCCCCCTCCCCAAAGTTTGAGTAGAGGAAATTTCATACACCTGCAGAGCTTTATTAGGTGTCTGCACAGGAGTGAGAACTCATGTGCACAAGATCAAATTGTTCTTGAAACCATGTACTACTCTTTGGGTAATGAAAAGCAGCTGACTGGAAGCCGAGGGGGCTGTAGCCCCCAGAGAGGGAGGGATTGAGCCGGGTGCTGCCGGGGCTCAAGGGCGACAAAACGCGGCAGCCCTCGCCCGTTGTTCTCCGGAGAGCCGGGCTGCGGTGCAGAGCGACGGCGTCCCCGGCGCGGGGGCACGGTGCCGGTAATTGGAGGGGCCGCGCGGGGAAGGGTGCGCTGCAGCTGCTGCCATTGTAGCCGACCCGCGAATGAAAAGGGGATGGGAACAATCCCGGCCAACGTTTGACTTGGCTTTTTCACCTCTGCAGAGGCGAGGGTGAGAATGGCAGAGCGGCGGTCGGCGTGCACCAGCCCCAGCCCTGACAAAGGGGATGTCCGCAGTGAAAAACACATCTTGCTGCTTTAAAAATAGCTCTTTGCTCACGAAGCGGCCTTTCATAATTGCAGTTAAAAGAGTTTATCCAGCATCTGGTGAATCGTCGTTATTAAATTCTGTTATGAGCCCTATACGGTGGATTTCTTTTTTTCCCCCGAAATCCATGATAGCAGCAGTCATACCTCCTGGAAAGCACAGTGCACAAATAACCCGTCCCTCAAGGACAACCTCATGGAAAAGGTCTTGTGCAGCATATCTAGCTACCCCCTTTTTTTTTTAAAAAAAAAAAAAAAAAAAAAAAAGAATAATGCTGAATTACTCAATGGCTTTCTAATGAATAAAACAAACCAAATTGATGTAATGTGCATATTTAAACCCATTCAGTTAAGTACTGACGTGATTAAAATAATCAAATGTATTACTTAAAAAATTAAAAAGGATAAGTTCTGCACCCCATTATTTTATTGACTTTTAAATATAAATTGCAGAAGTGTTTACATGCCTAATGGCGTTAGGAAGCTAAACTGGCAAATCAGAGGGGAAAGTTGATTGCCCAGCATTTTATGATTGCTGCACCTGTCCTTACAGCCGGGTTGGCTGCGGAGCGGCGCGGGGCACGAGGGCTGCTTCCTCGGGCTGCCGTCACGAGCGATGGAAGGGACCAGGAGCGCATGGGAAGCGTAGGCTGGCTTTTTGCAGCAGCTCGTCCTTGCAGGCAAGTGCTTAACAGGCTTTCAGAAATCTTACGCAGCTTAGAAAAAAAAAATTAAAAAAAAAAAAGGCAAATACAGGGAGAGGTAGTACTCTCTGGTAGCTGCTGCGTGAGGTCCCTGCAAGCAAATATAACCACAGATTATAACCAAGGTGTTTGTGTGCGGAATGAATGCCCGTTTTCCACAACGAGAGCCCGCGTTTTTCAGAGGACTTGTCTTATGCTCAGCAGAGAGCACTAATCTAGGTGAGAATCCCAGCTAGGTAGGGCTAACACTGCTTCAACACAATTGCTTCAAGTGCTACTTTTATGCAGTCGGAAGCAGGCTGGCGTGTTCTCCTCCCAGCTGATCCCCGAGCCCGCTCGGATCCCACCGCGCCGGACCGAGGAGGTGCCCGGGTGCTGGCCCAGGCGCGCCCACGGCGCTGCGGGAGCCCATCGTCAGCCGCGGGGCTTCCTGCGGCGAGGCTGGCCGCCCGCCTCCCAGGGCTGACGTCTTTTTCCTGTTCCTTTCTGCGTTTCGGCTGAATATTTGCTGTCGCGCTCTCTGCTTCTTACAGTCTTTAATTTGATTGTTGGGAATGGGAATAAAGAAATATTCCAGTTCAGCTGCTCTTAAATGTTGCTCTGCCCCCATGTAAAATAGGGAGACTGTAAGAGTTGAAGAAGAAATGATTAAGCTATCGATGTCTTTTAAGTGGTGGTTGTTTGAGGTGCTTAGACAATTACAGATTTTGAGTTCCAGAACCATTTGAATTCCTACCATTTCTGAACACCTGATATGTGTTGCATCTCTCTTCCATCCCCTCTAGCTTCGCAGCAAAATGTTTGCATAAATACATCCTCAATCTTGCGGTGGCTATTGGACTAGAGATTTGTCAGAATTAACACTATTTCCAGAATTAAAAAAGCCTCTTCAGCTGTGGCGGAGGGGCGGGAGGGGGACTGTAACCCGCAAACCAAATGTATTTCTTGCCATTTCAAGCCTTGCCCTTGCCTGTTGCAGAAGGAGGTAAATCCCTCGCATGCGCAGTTGTCACGGCACGGTTCAGCGCTGGAGCCTGGTACGAGATGTCCCTGTGCTCCCGGTGCCGGTCCTTCGGGACGTTTGGCTGGCAAAGGGTGGGCTAAGTATGGATCAGCCATCTTCCCCGCCGTGACGTTTGCAGCACGTCCTCGCCTGTGGTTTGGGAACGGGGACAGCTGCGAGGCTCGGAGTGATGGCAGCTGCCGGGATGCAAAACTGATTTTCCTATTAACACCTGAAAAAGAGATGGGGTAGCACTGAAAACTTAAATAAGGTGATGTAAGCTGATACGCAGTGCTTCGGGATAGTAATCCCACTTCCCAGCGGTCGCCTAATGAAACACAACCCTTGCTTGACGGGGATGGTCGGGAACCCACGCCCGGTCCCGGGACCCCTCGCAGAGGGTGCAGGGAAGTTTCTGGGGCTGCCGGGGTGTGGGAGCCAGGAGCCCGCTGCCTGGGTAGGTGCTGCCGGGCAAGTTGAGTTGCCAAATATAATATTACTTTTCCTTTCTCACTGTTGGAGACTTTTAACTCTTAAATAAATACCATGTCCGGGATAAAACTTGGCGGTCGCTATTTTTATCAGGAAAACAACAACAACAACAAATGGTGTGGATGGTTTTTTTTGTTTGTTTGACTTCCTAAATTAGTATTTTACAAACTGTTCACCGTTTCCGAAGTTAAACACATGTTGTTTTCAGTGGGTCAGTAGAATACAACATTTGTGTGCTAAGCTACTTCAGGCAGAGTTTGGATGCCAGGTGCCTGGTCCCAGTTCAGCCCCAGGTCCCGGTGGCCGATAGTCCCCATCCGTTGGGATGATTTTTTTTTTTTTTTCCTTTGTCCTTTTTTTTTTTTTCCTCCTTTTTTCTCCCCAGCCCTCCCTTTCTCCCAGCAGCACGTGTGGGAGAGGGAGGGTCACTTCTGATCAGAAAGGCGGTGGAGGTGGCCACTGTTCAGCATCTCTGTGACTACGGAGAATTCATATTCAGGACGGCCTTAGGAACCGTAGGATAATAGTCTGCTTCGGCGTCGAGAAGAAATAAATATCCCCCCCTGTTCCCGG
The DNA here is from genome assembly GCF_034638445.1 of Ciconia boyciana. Classification (NCBI taxonomy): domain Eukaryota; kingdom Metazoa; phylum Chordata; class Aves; order Ciconiiformes; family Ciconiidae; genus Ciconia; species Ciconia boyciana. The sequence continues at coordinate 26,679,155 of NC_132937.1, forward strand.
GGAGCACCGTCTCCCCTGGTTAACGAATCTGCGAGCGCCATGCCAGCACACATCTGTCTCCTGAAGAAGGGCTGTTGATTCTGCCAAAGCCAAGAGAGGGCACCTTGTAGGGGAAAATAAAATTACACATGTATAGACAGCTCTGTGCTGATCACTTCTGGCAGAAGCCTGTTTCTGATAATCCCCCTCGCCGCCTGAACCACACACACAGATCTGTGGAAGCCGGAATACGAAATAAGTTCTGCTGCTCCGATTGCACGCAGAGATCTGCCACAATTTTGAGGTTGCAGTTGTAGATCTTCAAAAGATCTAGACTGAGGTCTTTAATTTGGTATGCTACTAACTCATAGGATGGTAATTTGCTTTCAGTGTCTTAGTGTCTTATTTATAGGCTTAACTATTTTTCACAGCAACTTTTACTGTGCTGGGGCGGGGGGGGGGAGGGAGAAAGATCCAATAAATAAAATCTCGCCACGTTAAACCAGCCTTTTTGTGTCCTGTAGCTAGGTATTTGATCTGAGAGGAAATCGCAGCATTTTTAGTTTCGTGGGACAGACCCCTTAATCCGGGAGGAATAGCCTGTGCCTGCCCCCGGTACCGCGCCGAGGGCTGGCCGGGATGCGGGGCTGGTCCGTGTGAGCCCGAGCCTGGGTGAGCACCACAACAGCCACAGCGTTCGCTTTTTTGGTTTAAAAGCAGATTATAGATGCTTTCAAAGCACAACCGTTCTCTAATGAAAAATGTTTTGGGGAAGTTCAGAAAGTTTAATGCAGAAAGAGTGGACGGTGACAACTGGGCTGCTGGCTCCGTCGTCTGCACTTCTGAACCGCCTTTAATGGGTGTTTAAATATTACGTATGTGACTGTGGACTTGCACTGTTTGTAAGTCACACATCTTGATGTCCAGCCTGATGTCCCGGTCACCCAGGGCAATTTTATAAGGTATTGGGTACTTATGTCGAGCTGTCATTTGCAGAAAAAGGGATTTTTTTTAATTTGTTGTTTTAATCTCCAGTAGGATGTAGACCAGATTCTCGTAAGCATGTACACGCATGCAGTGGCTTTATTGGAAATATTCATGGGCTTAAATCTGTGCATACTAAAACTCCCAGCTGGAGGAGATCCCAGGGCTCTTACTTGCAAAAAAGAAGAGGGAACTGTAAATACAGGCTTTCACGTGCGTGCTGGTGTGCTTGCAGTTCTCAGCACGCAGGTGGGAGCGCTTCCAGGTCAGAAGTTTTGAGAATTTGTACCTTTAGTGCTTACTTCAGAACGGTTGCAAGGCTTAATGATGTGGTTCCCTTCCACGTCGGCCACAGAAGTAACCATGAACCATTTGAGAAACGCTTGTGCAATTAGTAAAAGCCCTCAGTGGAGAGAGACGAACGGCAGCAGGCGTTCCGGGGGCTGCCTGTGCTGGAGTGAGGTTTGCTTCCGTACGAGCGGGCCGGTGGGAGCGTAAGCCATGAACGCCGTGTCGGCAGGCACGGGCTCCCCAGGCTCGGTCCCGCGGTCTGGGCTCCCCTGGGCACGAGCCCGAAGAAGCCCTGCCTCTGTCTGCTGGTGCCAGCAGGTCCCCGTAACAAGAGCTGGAGGACTTTTGGGCCCTGCTCTGTAGCGGTAGGCATCTTTTTTTTCCCTTTCCGAGACGTACGAGGCATTCTAGCAGTAATGTAAAGATCAATTTTTACAGGCGATCCATGAGATAAATTCCTGAGTTCCTTTTATTCTTTCCGATAGCTCTGCGAAAGCAACCGTGGCGTTGTTCAGCTTTATTTTTAAAATAGAGCTAACAGTTGTACCCCTGCAACAACCACAGCTCCCAGGCTTTGCCCACCCCTCTTTGTGTGTAAGCACAGCAGCGAGCACCCCAAGGGAAGCTTTAAAGGTTTATTCCAGTGCTGATGCCACAACGGAGATGCCCCTCGGTCTGATGACGCCCGCTTGCTAATAGGTAGGGAGTAATTGGTTTTCTGAGTGTAGCTCCTTTCCCCTCGTGGTAGAGACACATTTTTTGAAATATTGCTGTGTCAGAGTCCGAAGTCTGGTTCATAACCGTATTTACTTTGAGATACTGATTACTACAGCTAATGACTGCTTTATTAGGCTAGGAATACCTTTGGCTTGGCTTGTGGCTCTCAACTAACAAGCTGATCTTTCACTGCTCCTGGCAGCCATGTATTCAAATGCCTCTTGTCATTTTTAGTTAGGGTAGTCATAGTTGCATAAAAGCGTTCATATTTTTTAAAATTGCATTTTATACCTATCTTGTTTATCAGCTCCAGTGAGTGCAGAGGCTTTTCAGACACTCTTTTCTTGGGGAGACTGGGCATCGGGAGATAACAGTGTCGCAAACTGGCAGATGCTTTATCCTGGAGCTCGTGATGGTGTGCACAAACCATCGGTTTTTTCCTTGCAATAATTATGGTGTTAAGAGGCATTTGTGTTGTGTGCTCTCTTTCAGCTTGCACCATGTTTGGTTCCTGTTATGCAAATACCGCTTTAAACTTAGAAATGCCAATTTGCATTAATATTTTGGTTTCATATAGCTAGCTATTGCGTTGCAAAAACAAGTGCATTTTAATGAGCATTTGGCAGAATGTTAAAAAAAGATACGGTACTCATTAAATTCTATTCTATGAAATGCAGTAGTTTGTTGCCAGAAATCATTAGGATAAAATATAATGCAAGCGAAGGCCACAAGTATAGCCCTCATCAAAGAGTGCTGCAGCACTATGGAGCTGCAAAGCCGTGGCGTTGTTTACTGCATCATGCAAACTTCTCTCCCTGACTGCGAAACAGGAATACCGTGAACTTTCAGCGTTTCTCAAAACCTCGCTTGTCCCGTGCCGTCTCTCAGAGTTTCCACGTCTAACCTTCCTGCTCTAAGCAAGCTCGCGTTGGCGTCTCTTTGGTTCCTTTAATTTATCTGCTCCTGCAGACTCTTAAGACATAAACGCTAAACTGAAGAACAGTATTTCATTCCCTAATGCATTTCAGAGCCTAATTTTGCAGCCGACTTGTCATTAGGCCTAGGTTTCCTTTGGCATCCTTGAACCGGAGTCATGCGTGAATCAACGGCTTTGTCACGTCGGGGAAGGACCGCAGCATCCCCGCAGGTCAGCGGAGCCGCTCGGGGACTCTCCTGCTCGCGGGGGACCTTTTCACAGAGTTTTCTGTAGTTTCTCAAGATGAGGGATGTACGTGCGCGTGTAAATGTTCACACGCACGCGTGGGTGTGGGGCGCTGCCGCCCTGCGCCGGTGCAGCTCTCCCTCTCCCCAAGCAGCCGAGGGCTCTCTGGCTTTTCTGCCCCCTGGTCGCTTATTCCTCTCCGTAGGAAAAAGCCGCTGCCTGGGAGCCAGCTTCACCCTGCGGAAGAAGGAATGCGAGCTGGGAAAGCTCGCCCTCCTCCGACGCTTTTTTTTTTTCCTCTTTAAAAATTTTTTTGGCGTATTAATATTGGAAACGCTTCCAAGGCTGATACTTGAGAAGCTGCTTTTCTGTAAGCTGGCTGAAGGAGGGCTAGGACAGGGTTAAATGAATTCTTTTCTTCATTACTCAGAAGTGATATAGACTTTTCTTTGACTAATGTAGCTTAATTAGTGGTCAATTAAAACTGAACATTGTTGAATTGAAGTTCTTTGATCAAAATCCTTGGCATGGTCTCCCTTTCTTTAACTAGCCACCATCTTGAATTCATTTGGAATCAGTAGTGTAAACAAGTTTAAAACTGGTTCTTTTATAAGAAGTCAGCAGGCTTGTATAGCTGTGGTTTCTTTCTTTTCCTTTTTTTTTTTTTTTTAACTTCTGTAGGCGGCAATTCAAAGCAGTGTTAAATGAAAACAGTGCTACACCCTGAAAAGTGCATTTTTATTTTTTTTTTTAAAAAAGTTGCATTAATTAGTCAGGATTCAGTGGTTCCTCCTCATTCCATTTCTTGTCATAGTCTGTATTTTCTCTTTGGTGAATAATTTCATTATTATCTGAAATATATCTTGTTTCATAATTGGGCAGCAGTTGTTCCGAGTGTGTTCGGGGACTCCACAGTTGACAAGCAAGCGAAAACAAAATTAGCAGAGAGAGGAACGCGTTTTAAAACCAGTTCAGGGCCTTAGATTTAATTAGAGAAGTGCAGCTTTAACTTCTGGCGGTGTTGAACAGCAATAACTTCAGAAAAGGCTTGATGTATCATTGGTAAATTGGGCTTGAGGGGTTATTTTAAGAATTACATCTTAGAAGGTTTCTGGTAAGTGAACGCCGTGCTCAAGAAGGGCACAGTTCAGAGGATGGTCGTAATGTGTCCTCTCAAACTATTTTGGGGTACGCTTTTATTGTTTGCCTAATAGTTCAGTCATTTCAGCAGTGAGCCTGAACCAAGATAACGATGAAAATGCTCGGTCGTGGCTAAAAGCTTTGTGAAAAGTCATTGTTCAATGCCCAGCTTTGTTAAAAGCTAAATCGAGCTAGAACACGGCTATCGGCGCTGGCAGTGACCAAAGTAGATTTTAAAACAATGTTGAGGTTTTGATCAGCAGAGTTCTCTTTATAACGTGGATGAAGCAGGCTGAGATTTTCAAAATATATGTATTTATCCTTAGCTTTCCTTTAAATGCCGTTATTTAAGCTACAATATTCATATTTTTAACACACCTTAGCAGCTAAACTCTGAAAGAAAACTATGTTTTGGGGGCTTGGGGGGGTTTTTTGTTTGGGTTTTTTTTTTGTTAAGGTTTTCGGTTGTTGGGTAAGGTTTCCTCTCCGTGGCCTTGCTGGTTCCATCCGTGCCCTCTCGGGCTGGCCAAGCCAACTGGAGCCCATCGGTTTGAATCGCAGCCCCGGATTTTGGTGCGTTTGAGTATGTGACACTATTCACGCTTGTAAGGCTCGATTCTCCAGGCTGTGCCGGGGCTGTTTTGTGTGCCTAATTTGTGTGCACAATTACGGTGATTGCATAGCCCGGCTGTGTACAAAGGATTATGGAGCAGCGGCGCGGCGGAGTCGCGGGCACAAGTGCTTCATTTACATGCAGTCATGGTAATGGGGAAAACACAACTCGGAGCGTGTTTGAAAATCAGACCCCGAGAGTACCCTTCATTCAAAGTGCTTTTTAAACACTAGCAAACTAAACTTCTCAAATACAGCTGTGTGCAGCTCGGGCTGTGAACCGGTGGAGCTTTACAGCAGGTTTTTTTTTTTGTCTTTTTTTTTTTCTTTCGGGTTTGAATCCGCCCATCTTTGCATGACAAAGTTTGAGTTTGAGTCAGACTTGGCCGAGCCCAAATCTGCATGTCAACCTCTGGAATTTCCCGTGTTGGCCTTTAAACCGGGCAGATTCACACGGTCCCGATACTCTTGATATTAATCAGGTTTGCTCAAAACCGCTCCCCCTCCTCAGCACGAGGGATGCTGCGTAGGCAGGCGCTGCCCAGGCAGCAGAAAGCTCGCAGGCTGCTTTTCAAGCGCGATTCATCCCCGAGAAATGAGGTTCAAGGGGTTCGAACTCGTGATGCGTTGCTTTAAGCGTAGTACTGCTGCATGGGCTCGGGCAGAGCGTAAATCGTCGTAGCCCGGTCTGGTGCTCGCCTGCGGCGGAGCGGGAGCTGGCCTCCAGGCATCCCCTTCCCACCCTCCCCTCCAACCTAATGCATTTACCTCCTCTTTTCGATCAAAATATTTTATAACGTAAATCTCCCGCTGGAAATCCTAATAAAGAAGTTTAAACAAATGACTTGCATATTTCCTAACTGCTTCTGCCTTGCTCTGGGCTTTAATTGTAGGAGGGACTAGGAGGAAATTGCTCTGTGGCGATGACATGAACAGATTTCTTTCTTTCTTTGAATGATGGCATTTTCAACTTTTAATCCCTTTCATCAGAAACTGGGCGAAAATCATAGTCCTAAACAATAATTAAAATAAAATTTCCATCTCTTGACAGAGAGAGAAATTGTTTATAGTAAATGTGCCTTTCAGCCTTCCCTCATGCCTTCTCCCAAAAGGGCTGATTAGGATGTAATAATTGGGGATGATAGCAGGAGGAAGACGACAATTCCATTTAATTAAAGATAATTTATTTTACTTTAACTTGGTGATGTCCCACATGAATAAGAGTAGATTTAGCAGATAGATTTATTAATGGGTACTGACATCTCTGCTGACATAAAAAGCAAACATTTTCTTTCCTCATTGTTTTTATTGTGTCTCGGCACCTGAAGCCGCTGTCACCCCACTTCCCGCCGTTCCCGGAGATGAAGACATTTCCGCAGAGGGCACAGCTCGTGATTCATTCCTGGGATGGCTCTGGGGCGCCGGGTGCGGATCAGGACCCACCTCTTCCTAAAAATCAAACCGCAGGAAGGCGGAATCCGGTCTGGGCTCCTTTCTGCTCGTTCCTGAAACCTTCGTTTCCACTTGCCTTGGTTGAGCATCCAGTTACCCTGGCGTTATGCTGGAGTTCCCCGGTTCACGCGGAGCACTGGGCGAAATCCCGGCTCCCTGGGGGGCGTGCGGGGGTGCACCCACCTCTGCCGGCGCAGGGATGGGCTGGAGCCGGGGCACAGGGTGCCCGACGGCGGGCTTGGCGTCCTAGCCAGGAGTAGAGGAGTTTACGTCCGATTTCCTGGGGACGCCCCATCAGCCGTAGTCCTAAATGGAGGTGTTTCCATCCCTGGCACTCTCCGGTGAAGCACGGTTTCCTTTGGGTTGTCCCAGTCCCTCCCAGTGCTCCCAGCTCAGCCTGCGCCCGCTTCGGTCCCCTCTTTCGCTGCCGATGACCGTCATGGCCCCGCCATCAGCTCTGCTGGTTGACACCCGCCGTGAGGGTGCACCGCTGGGTGTACACCCCACCGCTGTCGGGAGCTTCTGTCAGGACTTTAGGCAAACAGATAAGGTCTAATTAATGATTGTGTATGCTTTAAATTATTTGATCACACTGTGCTAGGTAGATAATGGCCAGAAACACTAGAAGACTGCAAAATTAAGGCTCTTTTCTTGCAGAGAGATTTGAGGGGAAAATATGGGCAGATGTCTGATACATTCACTGTCTCTGCATGTATTTGTAAACAGAGAATAGAGAAGGAAAAAAAAAACCCAACACAAAATGGTTCTCGGTAAATGAAGTAGAGAAAAGGAAGTTAGAAAGCAGATCCCGAAAGAAGGAAAATGTGTGAAATAGTCCTTTTCCTTTTCTCTGTCTCTTCTGGGAACTCCTTTACTAAAACAATAAATGCTTAAAAACATGCTCTCTGACGTGAAATGTGAATTAGAATTCACGTATGGAAACTGCCCCTGGAGCTCAGCCAAGTGGCACCTTTGTTCTTTTCATCATCACTTTTATTTCTTATTTTCCCACTCTTTTTCCTCTGCTCCCTCTTTATTGCTTTTTGGAGGTCTGGTTCTGCCTTGCTGAGCGTCTGCAACTGTTGAAATCCTGGTAACTGCGGGACGTTGGCTTCATTTTTTGATTTTGTCCCATCTCTCCAGTCACACCCCTGGTTCTTTGTCCTTTCTTCCTACCCCCTCCCTCTCGATTTTGCTCTTTTGCTTCTCCTCCTGGACATGGCTCCTGCTCCTCTCTGTTGCCCTCTGCATCCTCGGGGTCCTTCCCCGAGCCCCGCCGCAGCGAGGCTGATCTAGCCAGTGCTCGCCGTGAGGTTGCATGGTGGTTTACCCACATCAGGTAAGTTAGGCAACTCTTTCCCTCCACTCCCGAGTCGCCAGCTCCTCATTGGCTTTCATGGAGTCAGCGTCTCCAAAATCCAGGATTTTCTCGTTTCTCCACAGCCTCTGTTGCATCTTCTGTGCTGGCGTGTCTTTCCATCCCTTCACCCGTGCATTCTCCGAACGCCAGCAGGGCTGGTGACGGCAGGCTCGTGTCTCGGAGAAGCACGACCAGAAGCCCTCGGGCCTGGAGTGCTGTCAGGGCAGGTCTCTGGTTCTCAAAGCCTCCCCTGCTCCCGTCCCTGTGACCCGGCGGAGGCTGATGCTCCCGTGCTCACATCCAGGTGACCTGGTGGCTTAAAAAAAAAGAAAGAAAGAAAGAACCCAGATGGCAAAGCCATGCCCAGCTGCACGTCACTCAGCTCTGCCCAGGGTTTTGTGTCTGATGCTGCTCTTTGATTCTGCCCATCTTGGCTGGGCTCGCTGCTGGTGGTGGCAGGGGTCCCGGGCATCCCCCTTGGCTTTGTCCCTCTGTAATACGCTCTTAAAACCATTGAGGTCCTTCTGCTGCGCCCATCGCTGTGGCCCATGGCTACTTAGCTTATGGATTTTTCTCTGCTTTTCTTTCTGCTTTGCTTTCCTCTCTTCGTTCCTCGTCCCTGGGGCTTCCTCTTGCCATAGGTGGCCACCTCCCAATCTCTCCTTAGCCCCTCTTTGGTGTTCTCCCTCTCTTGCTCCTCTCGCTCTTCCTTCTCTTTCCCTAATGCCTGTTGGAAACAGATGTGCTTTGGCGGGACTTTGTGCTTTGGTGAGCTCTGCCTCCTGCTTGTCCGGGGTCCCAGGAAAGCGATGTCACGTTAGAGCAGAATTCACCTGCGGTTCCCGACCCGGCTGGCGTTGGCTCTCGCGCTGCTTTGGTAATGATCCGGGACAGCTGCGTGATAAAGACAAACGGCAGAGAGAAATCAGAGCCTGAATAGAAAATCTCCGGGTCTATTTATGTTATTGTTGCTTTTTTAGAGCGTGTATTACAGCGCAGGGATGACATAATGTTGTAATTTTTATTTTTTTTTTCTTTTCTCTAATTTAGTTGACCCCTTTTTAACTTTGGGCGTTCACGAGATGCAGTATTCAGCAGTCCCATCTGGAAGACATTTCAACTGAACAGGATCTGCGGACTTAGAGGATCATATGGGGTGGGATAAGGAAAAAAAGTCAGGCAGCTAATGTCGAGGGTATGCCGCGCGTAGGGCAGCTCTTTGTGCGAGCAGTGCGGCCTGGTGGGAGCGGAACAACCGGCGTGCAGCAAATAGGTGGTTTGGTCCAGATTTCAGCGCTTCACCTCAAAACGAGCTGCGGTTCGTAAAGCTGGCACTTTGTAGTGGCTTTTGAGTTGACGTCAGTCCTTTGCAAGTTCCTACTCGACGGCGTTGGTGCGAGCGAGAGGAAACCCAGGGCCCGGCGGGGCGGTGGCGCGCTCGGCCAGTGGCTGTGCTGCAGCGGGAGGGGACCGAGACGTTTCGTGTACGCCGGGCCGGTCCCGCACGAAACCTGCGCTTGCAGGAGCCCGGCGCGGGGAGGGCATCCGTGCCGACGTCCCCGGTGCAAAGCCTTCCCTGAGGAGCACGAGGCTGCGGTCAGTGAGCCTCCCGCAGCGAGGGCCTGATAGATTTTGTTTGTTTGTTTGTTTTTTTAATAGGCGCGAGCAGCAGGCGAGGAGCTAATCACGGGACTAAACCTGCTGCACAACCTGCGGCCCGGAGTCGGGGTTTCGGGTGCACGACGCGCGGCGCGTGCCGGAGAACCGGCCTCAATTCAAGGCCGCGCCGCAAAGGCGATGGAGGGCCGCGTGCGTGTGACCGGTCTCGCACCTGCGCTCGCTTTCCGCGGCGCTAACCAGCCTTTGTCAGGAGCCCCGGGCAGCCCCCTGCCGCCCGCGGGCCCCGCCGCCGTGGCCGTGCCGTACAGGTGGTTACCCCGGCTATGTACACTTGTTTTTCACGGTACAGCGTGCACTTAACGGCTCAGCAGGACCTGCAATTTCATACCTCTCACGGGGCCGGGGGGTGGCTCGCATGTGCTTTGCTGTGTCGGGGCTCATCTGGTCTCAATTACCATTTGATGGCAACGCCAGGCCCGAGGCCTTTCGCGTGTTTGTCCTGTGAGAAAGATCTGGAAGAGCCGACATCTGGTTTTGATTGCTGCAATTGCAGGTTGATAGAATAAACGCAGGGTGAGGTGGGTGGGTTTTCCTTCCGGCCCCTTCCCGGCCGGGCTGGTAATGTGCTTCACTGGCGGGGCTGCTCTTTTCATCAGCGCCCGCCGCCCCCGCGCCCCGCTCCTCTTCCTCTCCCCCCGCTCCCCCGCAGCAACATGTGGCCGAAATTAGGGACCTGCGGTTTGAAAAGTGCCCTTCTGCTGGAAACCTGGAGCAGGTCAGCCCGCGGAAAGGGGGGTCTGCTCCTCGTGCATATTAAAGTAGAGAAATTTAATTTTTTTAAAATTTTTTTTTTTAACTGAAAGCTGGGGAAATTCATCCCTAGCCTGGCAGAGCAGTCGCTGCTCTGATGGCAGAGCTGGGAGGAGCGAGGACAGCAGCTGAGTGTGTCCCTCAAGTGGTTGTAAAGGAAGGAATAGTGATTTTTTTTATTTTTTTTTTTTTTTCAATATTTCATTTTTTTAGTGTTGCTGGTGAGAGCGTTTCCCTCTGCGTGCTCTGGCTGGGGACCCTGCTGCTGCCCGGGGCAGCGCTGTTCTCGGCACGCACCCCTCTGCCGGGGTTTCACGTTGGCCCGGTGCGGACGAGGAGTTCCCGGGCCGCAGAGGCACCGAGCGGCCGTGCCCGGAGGCGGCTGTGGGCAGCTCCGGCCACAGGAGCGTGCAACAGGTTGTGACCAAGAAAGTTGTGATACCCGAGAGCGCGAATGGCAGCGGCCGGTCCGCGGCTCGCACGCCTTCCGTCCAGTTAGCGGAAGCCAACGGGTCCCTCCACGGCAGAGGTTGGTGGGAAGAGGCAGCGTCGCGTGGCCGGGGCCACGGGCTCGGAGGGACCTGTCGGCTTGGTCAGGTACTCGCTTAAAAGAGTTTTTTCCCTCTGTGCGAAGCTGACATCTGCTAATGCGGAGCAGCTTGTTCCAGCGAGCGGGTTTATTCCTCCTGACAGCTCTGATAGCCAGTACGCTTTGCCATTTGGTAATGCACTTATAACTTAATAAATGTTCTCCTTGAGATCTTAATTTTCAAGGAGTTTCACCATGTATTTTAAAGTCTCTGGACTGCTGATTGATGGGTTTATTCTCTTCACAAATGTTTCCTTATAGCAGGTACTTATTTAAGTGGATTGCTCCGTCTATGGAAATACGCTGCTCTCAATCACGATTGTGTTTTACAGCCTGTGCTTTACATTTGTGCCGTGCATGCCAGGTAGCAGATTTTTCCTGATTTCACCTTGCATGCGAAGGCCGCGATGGGGTTGCTCGAGTCCCCTTGCGCCGACGCGGCCGTCGCGCCGGAGGGATGCCCCCTCGTCCAGCCTGCCTCGCACAGCGCATCTTGAGAGCAGGAAAACGGAGACGCGTTTTAATCTGAGGGGAAATGCGAAATCTTCTGGCAAGGGTATAGCCAGTGCCTGAGAGCGGAGGAGAGGCGGAGGGAGTTGAGGAGAAGCGCCAAGACGGAAGGGGAAAAGACAATCTCTCGCATCCCCTTGCTCGGGCTGGGTTTCCAAAGACCTGCCGCCAGCTGCCCCAGCCAGCCTGATGGGAAGACCGGGGTGGGTCGGGGAGAGGGCCTGCCCCGTGGTGCCTCGGTGCTGGACGCATCTCCCGGTACTTGGCAAGTACGCGCATCCCCGCTGGCGACGTCTGCAAGGGGTGGCCGCGTCCCTGGCCCGTGGAGCTGGGCTTTCTCAGCCCCAGCCCCTGCCAGCACCGACCAGCACACCCCCAGTTCGCTCAACAGCTAATATGATGACTTACTAATAGGCATTTCCGAGGCCGTTTATCCTTTATTTGATAGACTCGGGATCCCCAAGGCTCGAGCACGGCGCCGTGGGCAGAGAGCAAGCGTGTGGTCCATCCAGCCCGCGAGCAGCCAGGGATGCTCGGCTCGGCACGGCTGGAGGCATTGGGACAGCGCCTGCCGCACCGGCAGCTCTGCTCACCGAGTCCTTGAATGCTGAAAAATGCAAGATGTTGGAAACGTGTTCCCAGGACAAGCGAGCTTTCCGGAAGAATTGAAGAAGGAAAGGTGTTTGGAACTTGCAGGCAGGCTCCCAAAAATGGCAACAATGTGATAATTTTTTCATCATGTCATATTACAGAATGGCGTGTTTTTCCCAGATCGTTACTCATCATCTCTTCAAACCTCCCAGCATGAGTCAGAGTGATTTTCTAAATTCAGGCTCTCTTTTAAGAATATTAACATCTTTAAATCTATAATATATTTTCTGTCAAATCAGAAAGTCACTTGTACACATCTGCGGTTTACTCTCTTTTGCCTTTTTGGAGACAGCATATTAACATTTTTACCAGTGCCATAAATTTAACCCCTTTTACTTTCACTATTCTGGATCAAGTTATTGGGTTGTTTTCTTTATCAACACTTACTCATGATAATTTATGTCTCTGTTTAGACGGGGTTATCGGCACAATTCCATCTTTGTAAGATTATCTGGCAAACATTTTTGGACAGATTATTAATGTGATTAAATAACACAGTTCTTGCTTTTTTAAACATTGCTTTGTGGAAGAATGACCAAAAGAACGGGGGCCGGTCAGAACATTGTTCATCCAGTTGATCGTCTCCTACACTCTCTTTATTGCCTGTTGAAAATACTGCAGTCCCCATGATACGGAGGGAAACAAATCTGGAGACTTCTGCACATTTTAGCATGAGAGGAATTTCCATGTGTGCTCTTAGCTGATGTCGTGATAGCATGAGAATCCCACTGAGATAAAAATCTGAAAATAATGAATATTGATGCTGATAGGTGACACGTCTTCAGCAAATACACGATTTTTTAAAAAAGCTACCGTGCATCTCCTCAAATCCTTCCTATGACTGAGCCTGTCACAGCAAAATGAGTTAGTTTGCTTCAGCCCAGTGGCTTTCACTGTGTGAAAATTCAGCTGTAAAAACAACAGAAGAATAAATCAAGTATCTGTCTTTAGCGAGGAAGAGTTACACCCAGTTACATGACACTTTGTAAGCTGGCATTTATTCTGGCTATTTTTCCTGTCGTTTCACAACCGCCAGCCTCCGTCCGCCCTCCCCTGCTCCTCCCGATGCTTTCATTCCCGTCTCTTCTCGACCTCCAAGCTGACCTGCGTGCCCAGGAGAGCCCGAGCTGGTGCGTGCCAAAGCCGTCCTTCGCTGTCTTTATACAACCGCAAAGAACGATAAAGAGAAATCCCCGAAGGCGTTTGACCCAGACCGCATTGCCACCTCGTCCCGGTGCCTCTCCCGGTGCTGCCGGGGAGGGTGGGTTGCAGCTGCAGGCAGGTGAGAGCCGACGGCAGCGCCCTGCCTCTGCACCGGCGTCCCCAGCCAGCGCCGCGGCTTCAACCGCCACCATGGCTTTCTGTAAATTCACTGAAGTGCTGGCTGGACCAGCTTGGGTTGTTTCTGAAGGCTGTTCCTATTGAGCCCCGTCAGCGTGGCGAGCAGCGCCTGCACGGGGGCAGTTGCAGCTCGGGCACCCGCCTTGGAGGCTCTGACCCCGCAGCTTTATGGTTCGGTTTGACAACAAGCAACGAAGCGAAGCAAGCTCATAAATTAGGGAATAAGTCAGCAAGAGGTGTAAAATCCATACTCGTTTTCTTTACAGTGCGTACGGGGAGCCGTTAGACCTTTATAACTCACGCTCTGCAGGTACTGCAGAAAGCTGAGGTGCAAAGCCAAATTTCCGTCAGCGGGAGGGGGTCCTTTCCAGGCCCAATTTTTGTTGAGCTCAAGTCATGTCTGAAAGCAGTTAGGCTGGACGGCTGCAGGAATATAGGAAAAACCAGGCGTTAGGTCGAGATGAACGTGTACCATCGTGAGCGGGAGGGCTGGGCTGCGCGGGGAGAGGTGGACGAGAAGGGACCGTCCCTGCCCTGGGCCAGGAGAGGGAGAGGTGGCAATCACTCCGAGAGTAGCGGGAGTGATCGCAGGGGACGCGGGAGGGTTTTTCTTCATCTCTTTTCAGGCCAGGGCCCACCTCATTTTTCCCAGGCAGCCGCTGTTCCCGTGCGGGAGTTGGGATGCGCTGGAATCACTGCCCAGGTCACCCGCTGGGTGCTCACCTGTCCCCTGGGAAAGGTCCCCGGCAGCCAGGGCGCTTTGCGGGATACCCGTCAAACGAGCAGAAGGGAAGAGAGCCGTGGCTGCGCCTGACCTTTTCGCCGTGCGAGCTAAAACCACAGAATTTTGACTGTTTTTCCTCTGAAACGCGCATCGAGCTTGTACGCAAGCCTGGTAACCTTGAGCGCAACAAGTCGAGGGCAACGGGGATCCACTTAGAGAAGAGCGAGACGTGGTCGTGTCTGGGTCGAGGGGCGATTGCTCTCACAAGTCGGTGGCACGGGCACCCCGTGTCGGGCCAGGGCGGTGCTGGGTGGTGCTGGAGGGGCGGGGCAGGGTGGGGCAGGGCGTGGCAGGGTGGAGTGGGCACCACCCTTCCCAGGAGACCCTCCCCGCTCCGTGGGTGCAGCCCGGAGAGAAAACCCCGTGCCAGGCCGCGGTGCGTGCCGCACGAAAGGCCCCGAGCTGTTCAGTATATCCCGATACAGCAGAAGAGAGAAATTAGCTGTACGGTGAGCACCGCGGCGCAGGGACGCCGTTCTGTGAAGGCGCCCGTTGCACTCTGCAGGACCTGCCAGAGCGGTGCAGCTGCTCCGCGATCAGCCTGCACGCCGCTTTGTTTGAAAGCGCAAGAAGCGCCCGACGCCTGTTTTATTAAAGCGCCGGCATAGCCAGCACGCTGCCTTTGAGGTCCCTGCTGCTTTCCAACCCGTGCGCTCGCGTCCTCTCTGTCCGGGCACAGGGTATGTTCAAGCACCCTTTTTTTTTTTTCCCCTACCTGTCCATCTTTAATCTTTCAGCATCAAATCTGGCATTCGGGTGTCTTTTCTGAAAAACGCTGCACTTTCTGTCCTCTGGTAACTGTGGAACTTGGATGAAGCATTTTTGAAGCCGGTGCGGGAGCAGCAGTGGGAAGAGGGCAGGGTGGGAAGGGGTGTTTGGGGGAGGCATCCCCTTACCCTGCTGCTGACCAGAGAGTGGAGGTTTGGGCCGACTGATGCCTCCCACAGCTCTCCTTCATCCCAACTCGCAGGATTTTCGAAAAGCCTCTCGCCTGTGTCCCCGACCTCCCTTCCCTTAGCTGAATCACAGCACTCGTCTTTGCAAGGTGCAGAGGGGCCGAGGTCAAGAGGGACTTTGCCCCCGGCCTCAGCTCGAAGCCGTCACCAACGTCCCGTGCCAGCTTGCTTTCTGCAAGCGCTCGGCCTCCGCAAGGGAGAGCTGATCTGAAAACAGTGATGCTGAAGGCGCTGATGTTAGAGGTGACGCTTTGGGCTGTCACAGCTCGCAGCTGGTGCCTGCCCTGACCCATGCGTGCAGGGGCTGATCCCGGGCCCTCGCTGTCACGGCGGAGGCTGGGACGGCAGCGGCTGGCGAGAGCACGTGGCAGCCCTGCTCCCAAACCACAGCCCGGCGCGGCACAGCACGCCCCAGAGCCGGGTGCCCCTGCCTGGCCAGGGCCGGCCCTGCCCGCCCTCCTGCAGGCAGGCAGCAGGGTTTGGCTATTCCTTGCTGTCTATTTGTACCTTTTAATCCAGTTATATGCTGACACATGAGTCGAAAGTTCACTCCTATGGTACCAGTGTCATGGCGGGTGGCAGTCATCGCGTCCCGGCCGGTGCCTCCCGCCCCGCGGCGCAGGCTGTTGGCTTCGCTGGGGCTTGGTTTGGCCGGTTGGGTGCTGAGCTGCGTCGCCTCTTGATTTACCCGACCAAATAGTCCTCAGGCTTTCCTGGGGCTCGCCTGGCTGCTGCCGCACCGCAGGCGGTGGGGCATGTCCCCTGAGCGCCCAACGCCGAGCACCGCGAACCCACATCGGCCTCGGCTGGGGCGTATTAGACGTTCTGTATTAAAAAAAAGACTTTTGCTTTGATTTGTAACATCGGGCTTGTCCCGGACACCGAGCCGCTGTCGGCCGCGTCTGGGCGGGTGCCATTTAGGTTCGCGAAGCCAGCGGAGCTGCTGTGCCGCCCGGGGAGGCGATGCCGGGCTGCCCGGCTCCGTCCCACAGCCCCGCTCCTCGCCCGGGCTCTGGGAGCCCCGAGGCGTGCGGGAAAGTTACTCAGCATCCCGCAGCCTTCGGCCTTTTGCTCCCTGGTTTTTGTTTTTGGGTGGTTTGGTTTTGTTGTTTGGGTTTTTTTAATGAGACCTTTGCTCCCCCTGCCCTGGCTGGGGATGCCGGCGGAGGAGGGCCGGGTGCTCTGCCCAGCCCCGCCGGCGGCCGTGCTTCGCTGGTGGATTTCTCTTCCCTTTCGCTGTGGCCTGCGAACGTTGGAGCAGGCGCTCTGCCAATTTTGTGATCTGCTGCCTGCTTCAAAATGGAGGCAGGAAGGTATCCATTTTCATCAAGGAGATGACAGTGCTTCAGTCTTCCTGACCATCTGGAGAGAGGCACCTCCAGCGCAGAAACAAAGCGCGGAGGAATAGAGAGAGCGTGCAGGCAGAGGGAATAAATTGCGCCGTAAATAATAAATTACGCTTATCAGCCCGGACTGGGGGGGGGGGGGGGGGGGGGGATTTTTTTTGTTTTGTTTTGTTTTTAAATGCTGTCCTGGTTGAACTAAACTAAAGCGAGAAATAGAAGAGAGATTTTCTAAAAGGCAAGTTGCAGAAAGCTCTGGTGCGTTAGTGAACAAATATAAGTAAATGAGTGTTTTGGCACACGTGCTAAGTTTATTGCACAGACAGATATAATAAGTCCTAAGAAAGGAGGAGTTTTTCCCGATGTGTACACATGCCGTGTTGGTGGTCTTGTGTAGGTCCAGGTTTTTAATAGTCCTTTCAAGCTTCTCTGGAAAGAGCTTGATCCATGGGAATTTAATATCCCGAGATATGTTTGTAATTTTCAGTGTTCTCGATAATGCTGTTTTTCTAAATTTCTTTTTTTTTTTTTTTTTTTAGTTTGGGAAATAAAGTTCTTTACTTCCTTGCAGTGCTTTCAGTTTTGTTCTTAAGTAGGTAAAGTCTGTACGCTTTCATAGGAGCAAATCAGCGTTGTTTCAAGTTCCTGTTTATTTTAAGCTCCGTAATGCTCTAGGAAGAACATATGTACATCTGTTTGTTCATTTTATTTACAGAAATACATAGTTTGACAAATACCTTGCAAATATCCTTGTTTAAAGCTGGAAAATGTCAGGCTGGAGTTTCTTTTGAAGCTTAAAATTTATTTTCCAGTCACACATATACTGAGGTTTTTGTGTTCTGAGAGAAGAATTATGTGGTGTTGTGAACTGATTTATACTGAGCAAGGTAAAAACTCAATATTTCTTTCCTGCTTCCTGCTAAAGGCATACTAAATTAGTCTTTTTTTCCTTAGGTTTATGCCCCGTCAGCAAGCACTGCCGACTACAATAGGGATTCACCAGGTTATCCATCCTCAAAACCAGCAGCCAGCACTTTTCCTAGCTCCTTCTTCATGCAAGGTAAGACGCCGCTTTCAAAAGGAAATCTATTTTGCATACATTTTCTCTGTATGTATTTTGGTTTATGTGTAGTCGAGACGCGCTGGAATATCATCTTGCGGTCTGTAACATTACCATTAAAATGAAGACCTGTACGTCTGCGTTTGACCATTATGCCTCTGCACATCTTGTTTTGATCCTGCAGTGAAGCAGCATAATGAATAACTTGCCAGCCTCTTGTCATCTGAGGCTCTTGAAGCGTGTTTTTCCAGCACATGCGTGTGCACGTATATTATGCATATAGTAAACGCACACAAATTTGTGCGCGTACTTTGTGCATTGTTGTTTTATGTTAATGAGAAAGATTTTGTCTTGCGTCAAGCATACAGTGCTCCAAGTATGTCTGTCTGTGTGCATATGGAATTAGAGCAACCTTTTTAAAACGAAGCCGTTTCTCTCATTTGAGGATGGGTTAATAGTTTTCACGGATTCGCTGCTGCCATGTTGTATTTCTCGCAACGATTACGTGCAAGGACAATGAAATTCAGTATAACTTAATAAATAAGATTCCTAGAGTTCGGAAAGATCCACACGCAGTTAGGGTGCTCATCTTTTGCCACATTTAGGGCAAAATAATTAGCTTTTAAACGCTTCTACATATACTCTGCCTTAGGCTAAGTAAAGGGTAAGTAAATCTGTTTAATACAGCAGGACTGCTAGGCTAAAGTATTTGTAGGGCAAGGGATTGGATTTTATTCTATATACACGTATATACACTTTCCCATTCCCACCCTTAGGAAAAAACCCAACAACCCAGTTTTGTGTCCCCACCACCTGAAGGTCACGGGCGCTGCTCAGCGTCCCCAGGGATGGCTCAGCTCCCTGTCTCAGGGTGACCGGACCATCTCCTGCGGAGCTCCGCCACGTCCCCGGCTCTTCATTCGAGGATGCTGGTGTCTGGGTTTCCGTTAGGCAGCCGCCGCGGGAGGACGAGCTGCCGGCCTGCGAAGGAGCGGCAGCAGGCAGGACCGGCGGGGACGCGGGCAGCAAGGACCGCTGGACCCTCCTGTCGCGGGTCCGGGGCTCGAGTGCTGCGAGGAGGGGTTCTGCTGGTCCCCCACCAGCTCTGGTGGGTCCTCGTGGGAGGGAAGAGGACATCGTTCAAAGCCGTGACCCCGTCGGTCACCTCCTGTGGTGGGGGATCTGCATCTGGACCATTTCCTGAGCGGTGGGAAGGATAGACCGTGACTGAAAAAACGGTGCTCTTGGCTTAAAACATGAATAAATACTGCCCAAAGAGCAACCTGCTATGAAACTCCTATAGAGCGATAAAGCTGGGGATTAACAGGCTTCTAATGATATCAAATATTTACCCTTTGTAGTGCTTAGCCATTCTGCGATTTTAAGTGTTATCTTCTCGCAGGTTCGTATTGAAGACATAAATCTGAGTTAACTGAGTGTTCAAACAGCCATGGGAAGGTGATGCTAGAAGTGCTGCTGCTGCCAGGGTGTTTGAAGTGTATAAATAAGGCAGGGCTGTAGGTGAGACATGGTAATTTTTTATTAGAGCAACTCCTGTAGTTTGAAAAAGCCGGCAACTTTTCCAGCCCACGTGCCTGTCTTTCAGGTCTGCTGATCATTATGGAAAAGTTACCTTTTTTTTTTTCTTTTTTTTGTTAACGCATTGGCATTCTTTCAGTAGGAAATACATTTCACTGCATTATTATAAGTCCATTTCAGCGCGTCTAGTTAAATGCAAGATATGCAACCAACTGTTTAACTTGACAAAATTTGGGGAGCCCTTTCAGTACTCTTTGGTGTGCGTTGTACCTCGGCAGTGAACTGGCTTGAAGGATGAACGCTGTGCTTAGGAGATGCAGCGACACAAGCTGTGAAATCCCTAAAAGGAGAAACCATACAAGGGGTGCTACTCACTTTTTAAACAAATAAACAAACAAAAAGCAGGAACAAAACAACTCAGAAAACTTTCTGGATGTGGAAACATTCCAGGTTCAGGAATTCCTTGATCCTTTACCAAGCTGAGGCTTCTCCAAAGCTCGTTAGCCCATCCTCGTTCTGTAGGCTTCAGCGTCTTTCGTTTCAATGTTCAGACTTTCGTCTCTGATGAAATTTGTTATAATGGAGTTTATGAATTGAGTTTATGGTGCCAGAGCAGGAATAAAGCAGCAGGAAACTTTCAAGCCTAAGTGATGTGACTGTAATGAAGCATTGCAGGATGACACGAGCACTCACCGTTGCTCGGTTCAGCTTCCTTTCTATTAAAGTACACGGCTTTCTGCTGAAGCGGCGTAGCCCTGTAGCCCCGTTAGGATGGAGTTTGCAGAGGCACAGAGCCGGCGGTCCTGCAGGGTCTGGCGCCGACGGCCAGCGGTGTTCCCCTCCTCTGTTACAGATGGCCATCACAGCAGCGACCCGTGGAGCTCCTCCAGCGGGATGAACCAGCCCGGGTACGGGGGCATGCTGGGCAACTCTTCTCACATCCCCCAGTCCAGCAGCTACTGCAGCCTGCACCCGCACGACCGCTTGGTAAGGCGCGGGCGCGGGGCGGGGGGGGTGCACGGCGGGGCGGGCACGGCTTGCGCCGGGCGGTGGTCGGCGCCTCGCCCCTACCCGCTCACGGCACGGGCACGGCTTCGAGTTGTGCTGCTAAAAAGTTCTCCGCGCACCGTTGGGTGTTCCCAACTCTGCAAAACCAAGTTTGAGCAATCTCGGCAAACTTTGCCGTAAAGGTTTTATTTGGGCTGCGCTGAGGGAAGGCAGCTTTTCAGCCGAAGGGTAGCACGGGCTGGGAAGCTCTCGGGAGCGGAGGTGGCTGCCTCTGCCTTTGGAAGGATGGTGATTAGGTCCTGCCGCGGCTTCACCCTGCGTGCAGTACGTGTTTCCACTGAAGATCACCACCTCTGTGCAGAACCTCTCCTAGAAAAGGGAAACCTTCCCTTTTCACTGGGAAGTGAAAAGAGGAGGAAAAACCCTGTCACGCAGACTGTTCCTTGAGCCGAAGTTGCAAGAGGAGAGTTGAGCCCGGGTTTGTACCCTCTGCTCGTCTCGCGGCCGCCAGCCTGCCGATGAGCTGCACACGCCTGTGCTTTTTGGTGTTCATAATTTCTGGCAGTCAGTGTCCTTTGCTGGGCTGAGTTTGCAGATAACTATCTAGCATCAATTTTCTGCTTTAAAAAAGGGAGGTTTTTTTATTTTCTCTGGTACATCCCGATCTCTCGCAGGAGGAAGATGCTGGGACCGATTCCATCTATTGTATTGGAATAGAATAAAACTGGAATTAAGTCTCATCTGAGTACAGCTTAGGGGATATTCTCCTAATATCACGGCTGAATTGATGATATAGAAATAACACTGGATTGCATCAATTCAGGTTTTTTGGGTTTGGTTTGGTTTTAAGGAAGAGGTAAAGAAACGAACAGACAGCCAAAGTGAAGTAATTTTTCTCAAAATGGGTGAAACATTCCAACTAATGTTTTTCTATTCTGTATCTCTACTTTTCATGCTTGGAGACCATTAAAAAGGAAGAGTAATGAGGAGTACTGCTTTTAAGGGAGGAAGGAGTCCGTTGCTGTAAAGTCTGGCGGAACCATCTTTTGGGGAATAAGAAGAATTAAACTCACTCTTGCAAACTGAAAATTAATTTGCAAAACAAATCTTTAAAGTCTCACATTTAATGAGGTTAGCACACTGCTATGTAAAATTAATAGGAAGTCAAAAGCAAAAGAAATTGCCTCAAAAACTGCTTAATCATGTCCTTATAAAAGGCGTAATTAAGGCACTAAGCAAACTTAACGTTGCTCTGAAGTGACAAGCATATAGAATAAAAATTGAGCATAACTTTTAAAACCTAATTTAATCTAATTTGTTATCTACACTGATACTCATTCATCAGAATTAGGTGGCTTTGCACGGTATCAGCTCAAGGTAGAGGTAAGACAGCCGAGTGCCTTCACGGGGCACGTCTGCAAACATTTTTGCATTTAAGTTTACCTTGATTCTGAATTTCTTGGGTTTGTAACATGTAGGGGTTTTTATGAAGAATTAAAATATTTCCGCGGTGTAAAATGGGTAGGGATATTCCACCTAAACTCCCCAAAATGTTTTTCTATGTAGGTATTATTTTCTTTATCCTAACTTTCAGACGTAGTGAGGACCACTGATACCAGTTTGAGTTGCAGGTGTTCAGTGCCGATGATGCTCGTATTAATCATTTCTTATGTATGTCTGGACCAGCAGAGCCTTCTATATTTTAGGTAGCACTGGGGCAGAAGGGAGGCAGTGATGCTTTAAGTAAACTCCGCATAATTTCTGCTGGAGCATGGGTGAGAGGTCAGCAGTTTGTGGTCAGCTGGAGCACCCACGAGTGGTCAGCTCGTCAGGGAAAGGTCGAGTGATTTCCGTTCAACTCCCTGCAAATGTCCTTAACTTCTCAGTGACCTGTAGAGAAAATGCATATAGCGAAAGAAAGAAAGAAAAGCTGTTTATTATTTTGACTTTCTCGGGCATATCAGCGATTTTCTAAAGAGATACATTGAATACAGAGGACAGTTCTCCACGAAGCTGTAGTCAGATCCCGTGTTTTTCCTCAAATGTTTGGCAATAGTGGTTTGATGTCTCCCCCTGAGAAATGAGAAAACCCCAAACCGGCACTTCGATACGTGTCACGGAACAGCCGTTCGGCGGGGGAGATGGAGTCCCTCGTGTTCAGACCGTTGACCTGAGCACGCCTGCTTCACCCCTGTCTCCAGCACATGAGAAATTCTGCTCGGCTGGGCCATTTCAGCCAGGCGGGTTTGGGGCTGAAGTCCTGGCGTGGTTTATAATGAGTCAAAGCCTGAAAATGTTCTTCAGACCTCAGAGTTGGTGGTTGTTTTTCCACGGATAAGAAAAATAGGTTTGGGCTATGTTGTTTACATTCTTTGAGATAACTTTCAAGTATTCAGTTACTTGGCACTTAATTACAAGAAATGCTGTAAAAGTAATTAAATAGTACAAACGAAGGGAAGGATGTTTTCAGCCAACTTCCGCTGAACCACCTGGGGAGGCAGAGGGCACAGAGATGATCTTGCACTAACTTCAGGGCCTTGATCCTGGGCCAGGTACTGCCACGTGTCTCCAGCTACCCGTGCTTCTAAGGAGGCTTTGTATCAGAGTCTCCAAAACCTGGAGGTCTTCTGCAGGACCTCGTCTCTGCTGGGGGCAATGCGGTGATGGAGATAAAAGGTGGCCACGTTCTAGGACCTGTCTGCACACGGTGGCTTATGCTGATCAAGAAAAGACTAGGCAACAGTGACAAACGGCACTAATGTAAGCCAGGTTTATAGTCATGCGAATTCAGCAAAACACTTGACCGCAGCAATGTTGTGTCACAGAAAGGAAGGTTTGTGTTGATCCAGCCATACAGCTACCGAAGTCTTCTGTGGGCCGCTTGTTCCCCGCTTGCTTGGAGAACTTGATCCGTTGCATTTTCCATTTGGGGGGGGGATTTTTTTGTCTGTCGCACAGGCACTGCAATGGGAGGGAAAATTGATGCAGTTGATTACCTGGGGTGCCGGTGTGTTTCCTTACGGCACGTTTTGTAATACCAGCCACGCACGTCTTGTAGTCAGCTCTTGTTTTTAATGTCAAAAGCAGCGTGGGGTTTCTGCCACCTCCCTTGGAAGGCTTCTCCTCCAGCCCATAGCTGTCCCTCTCAAAAAGGTTTGCTTGATACATCACCTAACTTTTCTTTCTTAATTTCTTCTCATTACATCTCTATGGTACCATCACCAGTTATGAACCGTCCGCTGTGGATGTTTGTCCCTATCAGATAGGTGTATGCTGCGTCTCCTCCAGAAGATGTCAAAGTAGGGTAGAAAAATATGCTCCCTGCTTAGTCTTCGGGCAGCATTCTGCTTTTCTCGGTTGGGTGAAGCACGACAGCACTTGGGACTGGGGCAATATGAGCAGCCTGCTGCCTTTCATGTTCTCAATAGTTAAAATATTTCCTGTTTTTATCCTTTTTGCCACAGAGCTACCCATCACACTCCTCAGCAGACATCAATTCCAGTCTTCCTCCGATGTCCACCTTCCACCGCAGTGGCACAAATCATTACAGCGCGTCTTCTTGCACACCCCCTGCCAACGGGACGGACAGTATCATGGGTGAGTTGAGGTCGGGCGCTGCGGCTGCCGCCTGAGGCTCTCCCTTTCCCTCCTGTCTCCCCTGGCATCTGCTTCAGTGCACTGGGCTAGCGCCGAGGAGCTGAAATCAAGGTGGTATATTGGAGTGTGCGGAAGGACTAGCTTCTTAGTTCAGTAGGTGCAGAGAGATAGCAAGAATTTCATGGAAATAAGTACATCAGAGTTGACCTTTGCCTCCTTTGCTTATGCGGTTTACTGCTACTACTTCTTCTTGTGAATTAAATATGATTACAGCAAAGCGCTTTGCTTCAGGGTTTGTATGGAAGACATTGCACCAGCTAAGTGCCTGATCCCGCTGGTTTTGAAGTCCAATTTTGTTGTCTTTAGTGAGTTAATCGCCTGCAGTGCCGTGCGAAGTGGTACTTCTGTATCACGACATCCGTCCCCTTCAGTTCTTTGCTGGGTTTCCCCGTGGGGGTGGGGGAAGTGGCGATGGCGGCGTGTCCCTGTAAGGAGGAGAGCCACCTCTGACGTTGCTGAGAGTGACTCTGTACATGAAGAGCATACCTCTGTATACGTAAAGATTTGGCAAATACTGGTTCATACTTAAATACGGGAAATAAAAAAATACTGCTTTGCCTGTATCTCAAAGAGCAAAGAAAGCTAATTAAATAATTAGTAAATAGGGAACACATCGCTGGACACATGTTTCGGATTACACACATGATTCTGTATTGAATGACTGCGAGCAGGACTAATGCAGTAAGAATGGAGGGTGTGTTCAAACATTAACACATGGTGTCCTGGTTTCGGCATCCTATTTTTCAAGGTCTCTGAACAAAGAAGAAACTAAATACAGTCTCTTCTTAATTTGTCACTGTCTGAGAAAAACGTATCCCATTTCAGGATAGCATTTCTGTGCTCAATCTTGCCATTCCATTGAGAGTTCTTCCTTTACAACGTATCGCTGCTTCTGTGCGTGACATAGGAAAATCACTCTCTCCCTCAAAATAAGGAGAGTCAAATTTAATTCGGCCGTCTTTGCGCCAGTGGTGCAGAAGCCTTGCAGGTAACATTTAGGGATGGAAAATCTTGCAGAGGGACATAAACAGGTAGGAGTGCGAATGCGGTCTCCTGCCCCCGTGCCTCTCGGAACCACCCAGAAAAGTGCCGAAATTTCCCATGTGGAAAACGCATCCAGATTTTCATCTGGATTCATCTCCTGAAGAACCCAGTGTGTGAATCAGAAGAGCAACAATAGAAAGATGCAGATTTTTTTAGCAGCTGTACATATTCAACAAGTAGTACTGTTGAGCTATGTCTGAACTGAGGGCTGCAAAAGTATTTCTTGGATCTCGATGCAAGTCCTGTTCTCCTCCTAAAGCAGCGAACCTCCCCTGAAGTCTGGGCAGGCACTGTCTTTTCCCTGATTTTCCCGAGAAAGCTGTTGGAGCTGGCCCAGCCAGGAGCCGATGTGCCTCCGTCCCGGTCCCCGGGCGAGACGGGCTCGGGCAGATGAGCTGCGTTCCCCGACGGTCGTGCAGCTCTGAACGGCAGCTGGAAGCAAATCCTTTCAAGGGACTGTAGGATGGCATTGGCAGTGGTTAATTGTATGCTAAGCGTCGGCTTTTTATTTTCAAGGGTCTGAAGCAGTGCAGTGTTTAAGCAACCAGTTACTGAGACAGAGCGCCTTTAGCATATGCTGTACGAGTCTATCGTATCCATCTGACGCGTGTATTAATCCCGCTTGCTGCTTTCACTTCTAATGACATGTTGTTTGTATGACATTATGCACTGTGACATGCAGCTTTTCCAGGAGAAACATTATGTGCATTTCCCCTTGAGGCACTGGTTTCACAGTAATTTTATTACCCGAGCAGTCACATAATACTGCACTGTATATTTTACAAGAACGTTAAGCTTCCAGTTACAGGAGGGTGGTGAACTGTCGCGCAGTATAAGACGACGACGACTTTTATCCAGCAATGTCACTTCCTCATAATTTGGGAAGATCATCAGCTGTGAATACCGAGATGGTGCAAGTTTTTCCACTCTTCTTAACATAGAAACATAATTTCCAGTCTGCTGTTT
This sequence comes from Ciconia boyciana, assembly GCF_034638445.1. Classification (NCBI taxonomy): domain Eukaryota; kingdom Metazoa; phylum Chordata; class Aves; order Ciconiiformes; family Ciconiidae; genus Ciconia; species Ciconia boyciana. Next base: position 26,704,730 of record NC_132937.1, read on the forward strand.
CAGAAAGCACTATTCCATCAGAACAGCGTGAGTTCGTACTAGAATTTAAACTATAAAAAGTCTGGCTGGAATTCTGTAATAGAAGGCTCCAGCCTATCGCTTACACTAGATGCTTTGCTAGATATAATTATACTCGCTGAGATACAGATTCCTGGAAGTTTATTCAATAATCTAAGATTTACAACCAGAATCCCACCAGAAGGATGTGAAAAGGCTGTACTTCATCATTCTGTCCCTTTGCCTTCCAGTGCAGAACTGTTCTTTGCAGAAACATGCTGAGAAAGTTTTAGGAGATTAACTGTAACAATAAACACGCTCTTCAACAGAGTTAGAATCAATCCATCAAAAGGTTGCAGGCTTTCACGATGTCTTCAGTACATTAATAGTCTTGCGAGTGGGGGAATAGCTCACGAGTAAGAGCGACAGCTTTAGCGGTGCATTTTCGCATCCTGTTTTACCATCCCGTTCCCAAGTTAGCTTTGTCTTCTGCCTCAGGCCAAAATTTGCCGATGCTTCGTGTCGGTGGAGACCTGCCTTCTCAAGTGGGGAAGCCAGTGTTCAGGCTCACCTGTGCGTAGTTGTATTCTCTAATAATAAGTGCACCTAGAGCAGGTTGAGGAAAGACAGACTAGCGTAGGTAGATAAGAAATGCCTTGCTGCTTCAGACGGGTGGTCCATCTCGCTTAGCATTCAGTGGCAAAAATGTGATCCTGGCCATTTCTGCAGCTCCTGCCCTTCGTGCTGCCCCAGCACCCAGGACTGTCATGTTAGTGAGGTTGGAGGGGGCATCCCTGCCTGCTTCTTCAAGCACCTATTTACGGACCTGTTGCCCACGCAGCTGTCTAATCCCCTTTGAACCCGCTGAAGCTGTCTGCTTGCACGGCTTCCCCTGGTTGCACGCTGGCTACCTGCCGTGTGGAGATGGACTTCCCTTCCCTGTTTTAATTTCTTTTCCTGGAAGTTTCATTGAGTGTTCCCTTGCTCTTGCCTCAAAACTTTGTCCATCATCAATTAATTAATTGCAACCTTTCTTGAAGTCTGGATTTGGCTACTTCATTCAATTAAAGCCCAATGCAGAAATGTCTTGGGTTAACTGTGCCCTTCCAGATTTGGGGGAGTTTCATGGCGTTCCTTGCGCCAAGTTGTTCGGTGTTTTGCATAAGAACTTGAAAACATCTGTCCTTGTTCAGACCAAAAGCCCATCTGTGCGATGGTCCTGTCTCCAGCAAAGACTCTAAGGATTTCCGTGGGAGGAACCTAAAAACAAAGCAACCATATATGATATTCTCCCAGTCGTTCCAGCGCTGGGTGCAGTGCTGAGTATTTAGGAAGCTTGAGTTCATTCTTCTCCGTGAAGTGACCCAGCCTTTCCTGGAGGCTTGGCCTGGCACAGGGAGGTTACACCTTTGTGAAACGGTGCTCCTCCTCCTTCATGTTGACTCTGCTCCCTCAAGACCCGATGTGGCCCTCCCTCCTTCTCATGCTGCCATAGGCACCAGATGATAACAGCCTTTCTGCCCTGTCGTTTGGGCTTACGTAGCCTGCGTCATCCCCCGCCGTAGTGGTCCCTTTTCCAAGCTGGAGAATCCGCATTTATTGAGTTCGTCCTCTAAAGGAACCACCCTCTGCTTTTTCTGACTTCTCTTCACTTCTGTTCTGTAGACCTTGATGCTCTTTCTGGATGGACTTACCAGATCTTTGCTCCGTATCCGAAATACAGGTGTGTCGTGAATTCGTAGAGGGCCATAACGGGCTTCTGGGTTCTCTCTGCTCTTCGCCCAGTCGTTGCTCATTGTTGGGGTTTTCTTGGGGGCAGCGAGGGGCTGGTTCTGCTGCTTAACCGTCAGCTAGTGTCACTAATTACCCGCTGTAGCTCTAGTTTTTCTCTTTCTGGACTGCTTGTTAGGTAAGCGAGAGCCTGCTTGCATGTATTTATGGCATAAGGCTGTTTTCCCCCCATGTTTGTTGCCTGGTGGTTTTTATGTATGCATGGCATTTATTGCCCAGCAAGTTACTGTTACGAGAGCTGCTCTTTACACAGAACATTATATTGTATTATTCTGAATCAGGATCTTGCCACACGTCACAACCCCGGCGTATGCCACGTCTTTTTCCAGGCCGTGTATGAGTATGTTGAACAGTACAGATCTGCACAACTGGGAATTTGCTGGCAATACTCCTCCCTTATAAAGCTAACTACTAATTCCCGCTCTCGTAGGCTCTCTCCTAATCAGTTTTTAACCTGCAAGAATATCCTCACTTCGTTGTCTGAAGACAATTTAGTTTCTTTAAGAGCCTTCGGGAGGTGGCTTTGTTGAAAGCTGAGAGTACAAATCTGTTATATTTACTGGATCTCCTGTATCAATGTGCTCATCATGGTTTTGAAATAATTTAGGTTTGCAAGACATGCTTGCCTCCAAAGAAGCGATGGTGGTTGTGCAATGTGGTGTATTTATCCATATGTATACTGCTCTTCATTATCTTTCTTAGTAGAGAAGTCAGATTTAAAATCTGGTGGCTCTGCAAATTCACAGAACTCCCTTTTCAGTATTGCTTTTAATATTTTCTACCTTCTTTACTTCAGCACTAGGTTGGTCTAAGCAGTCGGTTTTACACTGTGGTTAGAAGTTAGACAATTTTGTGTTTGAGTTTCTTGAGAGCTCTTAGAAACGTCATTTGGCTCTTCTTTATTTTTCTTTTTATTGATTTATTTTAAAGCCTTTACATTGACACTTCAGTTAGAGCCAATTTTTCTGACTAATCCCTTGTGAAATATCATCTGTCCCATGGCAAGGCAGATGAAAATAATCTGTTTAGCATTTCTTCTGTTACCCTTTTTTCCCTTGAATTCTCCTGTTGCGTCTCGGTTGTTTGCGGGTCCTACCAACTCCCCCCCGTTGTCCTTATTTCCGATGGGCTTGAAAAAGCTTTTAATATTAACTTTTAAGCCATTAAAAATTGCTCTTTCAAAGTATTTTTTTGGTCTTACATGTAACTTGCATGAAATATTTGCCTAAGATCCTCCGTCTTGCTCAACCTTTACATCTTACGGTTTTCTTCCAAAAGCCGAAGGGAAGTGGAGGAGCACTTGTTGGAAGTGATGAAAGCCTTTTGTTTAAGTAGGGATCAATATCTGTTCTGCATTCTACATTTTTTTGGAAAACCACCTGAGGATCGGTTTTACCCAGAGGTGAAGAGCGAGACCCTACCGTGATGACCCTCAAGTTGTTTCGGAGTTCGTTCAGCCGGGCTTTGGCACACCCTCCGCAGGTTACCTTGCGAGTGCCCCTGCTGGGGAGATGTATAGGGCTGCTGTGGGAGCACCGCCCGCGGGTTTCATCAGATTGCTCTTTGGGGCAGGATGACAAACCTGATGCCAGCTGGGCTGGGCTGCAATCCTTCTTACCCGCAACTCTTCCCCGCCGGCACGAGGAGCGGGGTCTGCACGGACGTGCTCCGAGCATCTGCATCCGTCTTCACGATGCGTGTCCCAGCCTAGTCCAAATAGTTCTTGCTTTTCATATCAGTTTTCTTCCTTTCTGGGTGCTGTTCTGGACACCAGCAGTGCTTTTCAGAGCTGGGGTAAATATCCCGATGGTTTAAACCTGACAGTTGTAGTGCACACCGAAGCTGTCAGCTAAGCCTGTCCCTGCTCAGCCTTTGGGGCGGCAGCGGCTGTATTTAAATAGTGTTTCATTGAAGCCGGTGGTACAGTGATGGACCAACAACTGTGCGATATTAATAGAAACAGTTGATTATATTCCATAGCTGTTCCCTGGGTAAAGCAGCACTGTACATTACTTTCTCTCTAGTGATACCCTGGGTTATCTTTTCCTACGTTTGAAGTCTCGTTCTTATTTCTGTGGTGCCCGGTCCTGGGATGATGTTAGTTTTGTCCCATTGCTCCCGAAATCTTTGGGCTCTTGCAGCAGACGCTCCTTGCTGTGTTTCTTCTTAAGACTCTATTTGTCTGTTTTTCCTTCAAATATGGGGTTTTCTTTAGTCACCTACAGATTTCAGTCATGTCCCCAAAATGGCAGCTAAAGCAAATAATAGTTTGCACGTAAAATGGTTAGTGATGTAAGCAAGAAAAAGATTTTTTTGAAGTTAGCTGCATTTAAGCAATCCCAGCTATTTGTGTGACATGGACACCTTCAGAAGATCTCTGTCTGCTTATGTTGAGCGGGATCTTCCACGCAGAAGGTGCCGTAGTTCCCTTCCTTTGCCCAGTTTCTCCTCTGTCCCTGAGAACCCAAACCCAAGAGCGAGGGAGGCTGGGGCGGCCGGAGCGGGGAAGGACCCTCAGCCCAAAGCGCCCATGCCTGCGCTCCTCCCTCCTCTGGCTTTTCCTGGGGGTTTTACAGCCTCCCGAGCCATCGGAGCCATCCCGAGCTGGGGTTGCCTCGGGGGCTGGTGTTCAGTAGCCGCCGACGGATGTGCTTCTCCATGAATTTGTCCGGTTCTTTTTAAATCTATCTATATGTTTGGTCTTTGCATACCTTAAAGCAACGAGTTTCCCCATCTGACTGGACACTAGTGAAAAATAAAACCCAACTTTTTTTTGTTTGTTTTAATGGGTGGCTTTCAGTTTCTATATGGGGAGAGCAACAAATAATGATGCGAGCTTGCCTTCCCCATGTTACAAACCTCTACTGCGTTGCTTTTCAAGCATCCCTTTCCCAGTGAAGCTTCCTCTTCGCTGCAAAAGGGAACTTTGCACACTGCTGCCCATCCTTGAGGCTCTCCCTGTTTGTTTTCCAGGCCTACCGCATTCATTTGTCTTCAAAGTCTTTCAGGAAAAGTTTAATATTCAGTATATCTGAAGAATTCCTTTGTTCTTAGCGGTGACTAATATAATACATGGCCCAGCTCAGCACTGTCAGGTTTCTAAGAGCACGTGGAGCAAGAGTGTGGTCCCTGCGTTTGCTTCTCCCGCAGGACCGGTGTAGCTCATCTCATTAGGAGAAACCAGCCTTCAGACAGACAAATGGAGGACTTAATTTTAGAATAATGTAGTTAGAGTCACTTAGAAAAAGGAAAAAACAATGCATGATTTACATTTAGAATCACAGTTCACTTTAGAGTGAAGTATCCGAATTTCTGGACATCTGCCTGGTATTATTCAAGTCGCAAACTTGAAAAAGGTTGTGATTTACAACCTTAAATTACCCCGATAAGTTGTATCTCTAGCTGACACCGCCTGTTCTATCTGTCTTCGCCTTTCTTTATATATCTTTCTTTATACATCTTGATGCCTAATTTCCAACTGAGCTGAGATCACAAATAAGCTGTCATTGGCAGATGAACACATTTTCAAGTACACAATAATAAAAGTTTAACTAAGAAAAAGGGAAGAAAAGGAGTAAGCAAGGACGTGCTTGCAAACCGCACCGTACCGGTTTCTCTAACAGCCCCTGGGACAGCCGTAGTCCTTGAGGCCTCTCCAGAGGAGTCTGCTGTAGGAGAAATACTGAAACGTCCGAGTTAGGCAGTCCGGTTAAATGTAAAGAGGCTGCACTTCTTCAGTTGGATAACGTGCATGTTGTGCGTGAGAAATGGAAGGAAACCGCTGTTCTGTGCCATTCCTTAAGTTTTCCTAACTAGACCCTGCTGAAGGTGCTGCTAGAAATTTTGGGCTTAGGTAGGATGGAGGATCGATACCTGATAGACCTCTGACAGCAGAGATACGGTAACTGCTAAGCAAGGAAGGCTGGGAGGAAAGGGGCAAGGGATGGAGCCTAGGAAAAGCTAAATGGAGACAGTGGGTGAGGTAAATGCTTTATGGGCGGGAAGGCTGGAGGAGGTGGAGCAGGAAGGTTGCTCTGAAGGGGCATGGCAGGACATCCCTCGGACCAGGCAGGTCCCGAAGCTCGGATTTCCCTGCTGCTCCCGTGGAGCTGCAACGTCCACGGGCAGATCAGCTCATCTGCTTTGAGCGCTGCTCCGTATGCATTCAGTTCACAGAATCCCAGAATCGTATAGGTTGGAAAAGACCTTTAAGAGCATCGAGTCCAACCGTAAACCTGACACTGCCAAGCCCACCACTACACCATGGCCCTGAGCACCTCAGCCAAACGGCTTTTAAATACCTCCAGGGATGGGGACTCCACCACTGCCCTGGGCAGCCTCTTCCAGTGCTGGACAACCCTTTCCGTGAAGTAAAATTTCCCAATGTCCAGTCTAAACCTCCCCTGGCGCAACTGGAGGCCATTTCCTCTCGTCCCATGGCTTGTGACCTGGGAGAAGAGACCGACCCCCACCTCTCTCCAGCCTCCTTTCAGGGCGTTGTAGAGAGCGAGGAGGTCTCCCCTCAGCCTCCTTTTCTCCAGGCTGAACAACCCCAGGCCCCTCAGCCGCTCCCCATCAGCCTTGTGCTCCAGACCCTTCCCCAGCTCCGTTGCCCTTCTCTGGACACGCTCCAGCCCCTCCATGTCTCTCTTGGAGTGAGGGGCCCAACACTGAACACAGCATTCGAGGTGCGGCCTCACCAGTGCCCAGTGCAGGGGCACGATCACTGCCCTGCTCCTGCTGGCCACGCTATTTTTGATACAAATAGTTATTAGTGACTGCAGTTACACCAGCGGCACAGCCAAAGAGCTGTAGAACGGATCCAACCCCGCTCCTTCCCATGCCCTGAATATTTAACTGCATAACGCTGGGGTGAAACTTGGAGGAGGCTTTTTAATGTTACTTTTTAAGGACGAAAAAAGTGCCTGTGCTTGCGCTTTGCGGTACAAACGTGGGCAGTTTGGGCCCTGACTCCTGTTCCCGTGGGACGTCCCGGGCTCGGAGCAGGGGCTGGGTTTGCTCCTGAAGTCCCCTGGGCACGGGATCCCGCGGGCTCGTGGTGCAGAGCCGGCCGAGGGGCTTGGAGGAGACGGGGGGACGGAAGCCCTTCAACCCCTGCTGCGTTACGGGATCCTCTCCTGCCTCAGCCCTCGCGTTCCAGACGTTAATCCAGGCTTTCCAGGGTGGTGACTGGCTGCTTGTTTCTCATTTTCTGGCCGCCTGACTTAGGGTCCTCGGAGGTGAAAGCAGAAGTATTGATCACAGGCAGCAGTCAGCCAAAGCTGCGCTTTTAGTTTATAAATGGGCATAGAGGTGCTGAAACTGGTGGGATGTTTTGCCCTAATTTTCCTTTCCTTCGATATCTCCTGTAACGGAGAAGTTTAAATCCTATCACTTCAGCAAGAGAAACTGGTGGCTTGCTACACCGTGATTTTTCTGGCCCTAATTTTCTTATATAAAAGGTGCAATCCCATCACCTGAGAGATGGTGAGCAATCAGTTCATTAAATGCCCATGAAATGTTCAAGTGAAGACAGAAGGAACACTTTGGAAAAGTCCATATGGAATTTAATGGTCTTGAAAACTCGCACTGCAAAGTATACAAAGGCCCAGGGTCACAGAGTGAATGAGGAGAAGACAAAATAGTGGGTAGCTGCTTATTAGGGGCATTTTGTCCTTCCCTTGCAGCAAGGGAGGCTAGGGCTGCCCAGGAGCACGGCAAGAGCCTGGAATTAATGACTGCTCCCAGGGCAGGCGCAGAGAGGAATTGGGCTGGGGAGGCCGGCTGAGCTCTGGCGTTCCCGGCTCCAGGGGGTTTGTCCTTGCCGCCTTCATAATGTTCCTCTGCAGGAGTTTTTGACATTTTATATGTGAAAAATTGCCCTTCTGTTTGAAGTTTTTGAAGAAGAAAGCCTCGTTAGAGTGGATTTGCGCATCCTAGAGCACAAACTCCGTGCCCTCGGACGGGCAGCGGCTCGGTGCACGGGGCAGGGGAAGCAGGAGCCCTTCCCCAACCCCAGGCTTCGGCTCAGCGCGGGCTTGCCTAGCTGCACGCTTGCGTATTCTCCTTACCTTTGAGCATCTTCTGCTATTAGAAGCCTTTGGTTCAGAAAAAGTAAAGCCATATGGCCAAGTACTATCAAATACGCCATAAATTTTTTAAAAAAACAGCATGTCAAGTTTACATTTTATCTGCAAAAATGGAGCATGAATGTGTTTGATATCTACCTTAGCAAACAAATTAATGGTAATTAAAGGTTAATTTTATGTAATTAGCATTAAAATGCAATTAAATTATGAGTAAGTGGACCAGGAATAGAAGTCGAAGATGTCTTACTGTCTGTTTTTACATCGAGTCTTTTGTTTTTCAGCAAACAGAGGAAGTGGGGCAGCAGGCAGCTCGCAGACTGGTGATGCGCTGGGGAAAGCACTTGCCTCTGTAAGGAAATATTTACTTTGGAATACACGTTTACCATTTTGAAAGTGTGAACTTAAATCAGAATTGGACGCCTGGAGTTTACGAAGATGAACAGCAAACGGGAGAGATCTGGTCTCAGAGGTCACCCGCGTGGAGTTACTGCCAACCGAAATATTGAACAATCAGTGCAAAATGGTGTTTAAAAAGTTTTAGACTTAATTTTATGGTAGAATAGAGACGGAAAGAGGGGAAGCCTTGAGCTGGTCACATTGACGGGGTGCCAAGGAGCTGTGTCTGTTAGTCCATCACACACTGCATTTCCTAGGGCGAGGGACGTCCGAACAGAACCCAGCGGCAGGATGACTTTTGCACTACCGAGCCATCCGCAAACAGGATTCCTTTTGAATTTGCCTTTAGATTTTCTATTTTTCGTGGCAGTTTCCACCTATGCAGTTACCGTGGTTGCTGTTAAAGTCAGCAGTTACCACCTCTTACCTGGGTAGCCGGGGTACGGCAGTTCTCCAGCTCAAAGCGGGAGGAAACCCTGCCGTGCCCCAGCTATCGCTGCGGTACCAGTTGGCACGGGCTGGCTTTTAATAAGGACCACTATAGTTATTTTCTGGGCAGAGTGGGTTCCATTGAGTTCTCATGAGAGTTAATTTTTTTTTGCATATTCTTCGATGCTTCATTGAAAAAGACGAAAAGTCAGACTCTAGTTTGCCTGAAATAACTGATACAGTACAGAATCCACTTTGAAGTGGTGCCCTGACAAATGGCACGGGTGGTGAGCGGGGACGCCGCGGGGCGGTGGCACCCTCGCCCGGGCACGGGGCACGCGGGGGCTTTCTCGCCGGAGCAGCGGACGAGTAGTTGGAGTTTGCTGCTGCGGATTACCCGCTGTGCCAGGGTTTAACGTGCTCTGCTCCCTTTGCTTTATTTTGGCCGTTAAGGGATTTCAGCATAACAAAAAATCAATTTTCAGGCGTGCTTTAAGGCCTTGTTCAACAACACTCATTCGTAAAGTAGTCTATGCAATGAAAATGTGTATATCTACCGTAGCAGATCCGTGTGACAATCAGAAACCATCGCTTAATTGGCTAGTGTCTGTTCCCATCAAAAGGGGTCTGTTGTCTAGCTTCCTGCATCTAATACAGTTTTGTCTTTATAAAAATATTAATATTTGAATAAGAGGCTTTTTAACCTGTCCTGCTTTCATTTAAATGAACTGAATGCATAAGAATTCCATATTTCTTTCTGCATCAGTTTGTGATGGCTTTAGATTAATTCTGTATCATCTTTTAAAGATCTATTCTCCAGATCACACCAACAACAGCTTTTCATCAAATCCTTCAACTCCTGTTGGTTCTCCCCCTTCTCTCTCAGGTATTGTTGTTACAATTCTATTTTACTGAACGTTTCAACATATTTTTGGTAGGAGATGCCTAAATGAGCTCCTACGGTACTGGGTGTGAGATGTGCATCCAGCCGGCAGCGCCAGGCGGTTCCCGTATTGCCGTGCAGCACGTGCAGGTGGCTGGTGGTCCCCCAGAGATGAGCAGAGAGGTGTCCTACGCCCTGCGTTTGCAGTGCCGAGAGAAGGTCCTTGCAGCTTTCAGGCGGATGCATTTACAGAAAAGCAGTGGTTCCATGCATCCTTATTGCGGCTTCCCGCAGTGCCCTCGGGGTCTTGTGGCAGATGATTTCTGCCCTGTGCGGAGCATGGCCCCCTGCCGTGGCCGTGCCCCGGTGCAGGGACACCCGAGCCCTCGCGGCAGCCTCACTCCGGGGCGGCCGTGCCAGGTACATCTCCTTGTGTTTTCCCCCGTCCCCTCCCGGGGCTGAAGCGAAAGCCTGTTTGATCCATAAAATATGTCTCTGGACAAACTGGGCCCCTGTGAATCCAGTCGATTCATTTGATACGTTGTTTATAATAACTGCATCTTTTAACTAGACCCACTGTACTAATAAAAGCCTAAACTGAAAAGATCCAGAGGTCCAGGGTAGTTCTCATGAGCATCAGGTGTTTTAAATGTTTACTTGAATATAATTCAGATTTCTTAAACCTTGAGACTTTTCAGCTAGAGCATTAGGCTTCTCCTCCCCCGCAGCACACGCTAACGCCTTGGAGCAGGGCTCTTGGCTTCCCGTCCCCTCTTTGAGACGAGGTCTGTGTCACACGTAACTGAAGACCACGGTCTCCTCTTCTTTGTGCCTGAGCCCTGGATCCTGTAGACCTCCCCGGGAACCCTGAAAGGCAGCCGAGGCCGCCGTGTTTCCATAGGGCAGCGCTGGCGAGAGGGGCGATCTGCCCCTCGTTCTCCATGGGGCACGAGTAGCACGACAGAGGTGGAGGGAGCTCCTGGGCTCCCGATCCTTTAAAATGGTGCCCCGGCCTCAGAGACATAGACCTAACGGCAGCTCTACAGCGACGAGACCCTTTTGGAAGGAGGGGTGGAGAGAAGCTCGTGCTGGCCGGCCGGCCCTGCAGGACGAGGTCCGGGAGGACACCACGTCCACCTCCATCACGCTCACCTGCTGTGCAGGAGCACGGAACATCGGGGTGACACCCAGTCAACAAATGGCCCCGCAAAGCCACCCCTAGCAGGGGATGGGGGGCAGAGGGACCACCTGGCCTGCCAGAGGTTCCCACACCTCCGAAAAGGACTTTCTGCCCCCGTGGTGCCTGGAATGGCCCCCGAGGTGCGGCAGCCCTGGCGCTGCCTTTCTCCTCGCGAGGTGCTGCCCTCCTTCCCCGTGGAAGGGGCCGAGCCAAAGAGAAAAACCCCGTGCGAGTTTGGGCTGCGTTGCTTTCTGCAGGCTCTGCTGGGTAAATAGGGAGAACTGAGTGTCAAAATAAATAAAAATAAGGAGTATAAGTGCATTTAAATAAGAGCTGAAAGTGTTTAGCATGCAAGACACTTTCCCTCAAGGATATCAAGGGCTAGTTAAAAATTATTTCGAAAGTAAAGATTGCTGCTCATTGCTTCATTCAGTGCTGTAGCAAAACCTCAACTAAAAGCTCCATGGGGACCAGAAAAGGGAAGATTTAAGTTTTAATTAGAACTAACATAATTTTGACTTTTATGAGAAAAAAAATCTTAACTGTGAGAGCCTAAAAAAAATTGCCATGAGTTCCACCCTGGCCTATCTCAGTCCAAGCAAATGCCACTCAACGTAGACATTAAGATTAAAATCCTAATATTTCCATCTCAAATTCTTAACCCCGTTTTACGAGATCATTCAGAAGATCACTTGTTCAAAAGAACATTATAAAATGTCTAAGCATTGTGCTACATATATATATAAAAGCCGTTGGGAAAAGACTTGGAAAAAACGTCTTTTCCCCATGTTTGCCTCTTTCACAAGGGCAAATTTTTCCTTAGGAAATGCTGCTGGAGACCAGGAGCCCTTTTCTTCCCACAGCAGCAGGAACAGATTTAGAGCAGCGGATAGAAACCAGAAGGTTTTTGGTCAGACCTTTGGCGGTCTCACCGGGCCAAACCAAATAACCTGCCCGAAGAGAGCGCGAGCCTTATCAGCGTATACGTGAATGTTGTGTGCAGTGCTTTTACTGACTTCTTTTTTTAAGATTTTGTAAATTTGATGGTGGGATGACGTAATCAGTGGCACCGAGCGTGTCTGGAAGCAAGGCTAGGAGAATGGGCTAGTCTGTGCTGGGCTCGCGTGGGGGTCCAGCCGCCCCGCAGCCCCCTGCGGCACCGCTGCTTCTCCGTCCACCACCGAGATGTTTCCTTCTCCCGGAGCCTCTCGCAGCTCCAGCTGCCAAATGAATGCAGCCCTCTATGCAGAGGAGCAGCCTGGGGGAACTTTGTGGCCTGCATCTACGTGCTTTGCTACAAAATACCTTTTTTTTTTTTTTCACCCGTGTGTATTTTGGAAGTTCTCCATATGTCTGCTCTATAGTCTATCTGGAATACGGCATTTACATGTCTACAAAACTGTCCAAAAAGTTTGAAAGACATTTTTGTTTGCATAGTTCTAATGGTAATTCCAATTTTACTATTAGCAGGCACAGCTGTTTGGTCTAGAAATGGAGGTCAAGCGTCATCATCTCCCAATTATGAAGGTCCCTTACACTCTTTGGTATGTTTTGATTAGTGACCTCCTCTGCCTCAGTATTTTACTTGCTGTTCTTTCCATTTCTCATCCATTCTTCTCACACAGGTTTTCATTTCGTTAGTGACCGCTATGCCCTCGGACTTGATTTTACCACCTCTAAATTCGTATCGTGGGTGCCCCATGCTCTAGATACCTGATGTGGTTTGAGGTGCTGCTGGCCAGGGTCTCCTGTCTGACAGGGGACGCGGTGTTGAAATCTACTGAAAAGGGGAGCGGGGACCACAAAAAGAGGGGAGGATGAGCAGGCAGATGGAATAGATTGAAGAGAGAATGGGGGTAGAAAGCCGCGGTGGGTGTCAGACAGGACGGCGCATCCGTCAGTCCCGTGGAGTGAGGGAGGGAGCGCGGCCGATGCAGCAGTGATGGTCAAGAGTCCTCTCCCCGGGAAAAGCCGGCGGGCTGAGCTCGCCAGGCCGAGCTGGTTCTAAGTGCTCGCGTGGCAGAGAGGGTTAAAGGGACGTCAGTAAGATTTGTTACCTTTCCTAATGGAAAGATGAAGAAAGAGTTGGAGCTCACGCAAAGCATGTTAGGACAGAGAAGAACTGTAGAGAGTCTGGTGTCCTCTGTCTTGCTCTTCTCGGTTGGTTGTTGGTTGCAGTTGGAAGTCTAGGGGGGTTCGCTAATCGGCGTGAAAAGCCCGACGTATAGTTGGGTGTAAAAAACATAGTGCTAGGACTTTTAAAGTTTATTTTAAAAAAAGGCAATCAGGTAATTCCTGAGGGCACAGCGTTTAACCCCCCCCTAGCACGGGGCGATGCAGCGGTCCCGTTGGCTTCGTTAGAAGTTTGCCAGAGTCGGGAATTAGCATGGACTGTTTTTCCACCCCGATACAGAAATCCTTCTCATGATTGACCGCAATATTTTCTAGGCTATCTGTCTTCCGGAGGTTTTTTAGTTACTTTGGTTTGTGGAGAGCAGTGGCTTGGTGAAGAGGTTGGCTGCAGAGATCCGTAAGCTATGCCCCGGTATTTTTGCAGCTCAGGTTCCCCAGCGCTTGGGGGCTGTCCTGTTGACCTTCCCCCTTTTGTATTTTATTAAAGAGCAAAGACTTCAGGTGCCCAGGTCCACACATGGCTTGCGCTGGGGCTAGCCGAGGACAGCGGTGGGGCTTGGGGGAAGCAGAGCAGGGGGTGCAGGGGGGCTTCTGGGGACAGTGGCTCCCGCAGTGGGTAGTTCCCAGAGCGTGACACGTAGACACGGGCCCCTCCTTTCGTGGAGCAGCCTGTGCAACAGGCAGGCTGAAACCTCGAGGTTGTCACTCCCTGCAGCCCGTTGCTTCTCCTCATCCTCGCCCCACCAGCAGCACGCCTCAGGGGCTATTTTTTGGCTTAGCACGCTGTTGGGAGGCAGTAACTCGGGAAAGCAGCGGGGTGGGGGTTCTCGAGGACCCTCTCCAGGGCTGTGGGTGGGCTGGCTTCTAGGATGGTTGGAGAAGCAGGAGGCCAGGGCCCGTCCTTCCCGGGCGCTTGGTTGTAGGGACCCCAATGGCATTGCAGCCGGGGGGGGGTCGGAGCAGCCCTGCACCCCTCGCCCCCGGGGACTGCGCCGGCTGCTAGTCGTTGCCACATTGCTCGCCGGCTGTAAGCTGCTCAGTTAGGGAAGGGTATTTATTGCTGCTTGTACCAGTGATAAAAAGTGATTTCAGGATGCATACCTGTAGGGAAAAAATCCAAGTAGCAGCGAGGGACTGTAGGACCTGGTAGTTTCTCTTTCTCTCTTTGTGTGTGATCCTGGATTAGATGGGAGGGGGGGAAATCCCAGTCAGAGATTGATTACAATTACAGGTATATTTGTTTCTTTACTTCTACTTCTTTTTTATTTTTTTATTATTTTTTTTTTTTTAAGTATCACTAAAACTTTTCAAAGACATAGAGGGCAACATATGTACTGTAATGATTATGTTCATGAGGAATCATTGAACCTGTTTTGCCCATGAAAATCAAAGCTGTACTCGTGTTAACCATGCTCTCTCCTTCCCCGCAACGCTACTCTAAACATTGCCCTAGGGAAACAAAACCACTCCTTTAAAAAAAAAAAAAAAAAAAAAGAAAAAAAAAGAAAGAAAAAGAAAAAAAAAAAAGCCAAAACCAACCATAAAAACACCAAGGGGTTGAGAAGGAAGGACTGGCTGTCAGTGACCGTGCCCCCGCGCGCCCCACGCACACCGGCGGCAGCGCCTCGTGCCCGGCGCTGGGCAGCCCTGCGCGCCTGCTGATGCTCTTCCCGCTTTGTTTCTCGCACACAAACAGCAAAGCCGGATCGAGGACCGCCTGGAGAGACTGGACGACGCCATCCACGTGCTGCGCAACCACGCGGTGGGGCCCGCCACCGCCATGCCGGGGGGCCACGCCGACATGCACGGCTTGATAGGGCCGTCGCACAACGGAGCCATGGCCGGTCTGGGGTCCGGCTACGGCACCGGCCTGCTCTCCGCCAACCGGCACTCGCTCATGGTAAGCCGCGGGACTCACCGGCAGCGCTGGGGTGAAAAACTAACCGACCTCAAGGGCTCGGGGAGGGGGAAGGAAGGGATGGACGGGTGTAAGGGTCTGCAAGGGTTCGCTGCTTCTCGGAGGTGTTATATACTAATGCGTGCGTGCGTATTCGTGGAGGAGCGATGCTGCCTTTCCCTTACGCAGTGCGTACGCGTGAGCTATCGTACGGCTACAAACGTGTGTATGCGCGTTTCGCTCTGATGGCAGTGAGCGCACCCATTTCTGTTTGTCCCTCAGCCCCGCTGGCACAGCTCTTGTCACCGGTACCGAGCTGCTCGGCTCTGCGTCCGGCTTCGTTAACCGTCCCTGCTGACGTAGCTTGGGCTGGCAGAGGGCACGGGCGCACCGAGACGTCGCTGCCGGGCCCCGCCATGGGCGTGTGGGGAACAGCAGCCCCACGGCAGCGGGGCAGGCGCGTACCGAGGGCGGCACCGGGGTCGGGCTCTCCCGTGCCTTCCCATCGGTGGTTCGCCTGGCCGTGCTTCGGGGGCCACCTGCACAGCCCCTTCTTCTCGTAGCCCCGTGCACCGAGGTGCAGACTGCGTGTGTGTCTGTGCATGCATGCCGGGAGCGTGAGGGGGTGTGAGATCTTTGGGGGTTCATTTATTCTTCGATTTCCAGGCCAGGTGAACATCGAGTCACTGCCCCAACCCAAGGCCTGAAATGCTTTTCCTTTTTTGCTTTCAGAAAGATTTTGTTAGTGTTGCGTTTCACTCGGGCCCCACCACTTGCTTGGGAAGCTGGGTGCAGTTTTTAGTGTAAGGCGCGGTTTTGGCGTGCAGGGCTGGAGAAGGTTTAAGGAATGAGAGCTGATCCTGTCCTTGTTTTAAACACATGCTTAAGTTTGGGGGGAGAAGGCAGTTCAGAGTTGGAGCTGCATGTTCTCACTGTGGCGTGTGTTTCCCTCTGGATTACGTGACCCTTCTCCAACGAGAAATAGCCGGCGCACGTTGAGCCGAAGCCCGGCTCTGCGGACCCTCCTTGGGCTCGTGAGCTCGTGCTCGCGTTACTGAGTCCCTGATCTGTCACTGCTGCCTGGGTAAGTGGTGTGTCACAAAAGCCTGGGGGATCAGGTCTGTAATTTGCCTTCCATGCACCGCTTGGGTCTCCGGGACAGACGTCTTCACTTTGCAAACAAGTATTTTGCAGTTGCTTTCTCTCTTGCAAAGGAAAAGCACGCCTCTTCAGTCTTTCTCTTTTTTAATGTCAGAAAAATAATAAGGAAAACCATTCAACACAATGCATTTGAGTCCGCAGAAATCTTAAAGTCCCTCAGCAGAAGTTAATGAAAAAAATAACGGTCCTGTAGGAGCTGAGAAACAGCAATGCTCGATGAGGAAGCGGCGAAGTTGTGCACGTGCGGAGCTGAACTAGATCAGTCTTCAACAGGATGAAAAGGCATTCGGTTTTATACTTCCAAATTTCCTTCCAGAAATAGAGTTGCTTACTCACACGTGGAATGGAGGAAGGGAACAAGGACTTATCTGGCAGTATTTTCAGATGGTTCAAGCTGTTTATGTTAATTAAGACTAGGGGAAAATATGTGGAGAGAGCAAGGGACCTGACAGATCCGTGGCCAGTTCGCTGCGCTGTGGAGGGCTAGGCTTGATCCCCTGCTCATCCCACATGCTAAGGGCAAGGCAGGGCAGATTAGAAGAAAGAATTTCAATTAACCATATACATATAGGAAGGAGAGCGTATGCCTCTGCTAGAGTCGCGTGGCAATTTCTCCTCAGTGTGCAAGAATCCCTAAAAACAAGCCCAAAACCCCATTGAATTGAAAAGGCACATGAGAAAAGACACCAAAAGCGATGGAGTGGCAGTATATGCCTTGGGTATATATTTACATATACGTACATGTGTGTATACCTTCCCTGGAGCTGTCTTCTATTTTGGTTTTCCTATCTCAAAAAAGTGTAGTGGAATTAGGAGGAGTCCGGGGACAAACAGCAGGAATGATTGCAAGCATGGAAGGATTTTCATGTGAAGGGAGGTTGAACAGATTGTGGTGATTTTGTTTAGAAAGGAGATGAATAAGAGGAGGCATAATAGAGGTACGTAGAATAATGGACAGCATAGAGAAGGTAAATCTAGCTCTCCCATTCATCCTGCCTTATAATTAAAGAACAAGGAGACATTCAGTGAACCTGACAAAAAGAAATACTTTTTATTCAACACACAATGACCTGTGAAATTCATTGCTCCAAGATGTAATCAAGGCCAAATGTGCAGAAGCATTCCAAATAGGATTAGACATCATATGGAAAATGCAAACATTTAGAGTTTTATTTGACAGGATTCAGACAGGGAAGCAAAAAAAAAAAAAAAAAAAAGAAAGAATGAAAGAAAGAACGAAAGAAAAACTTTGATGCCCGAGTGTGAGGCAACTGCTAGGGGCAGGAAGGAGCTTCTTCTGGTGGCCAATTATTTGATAATTACCACGTCCTCCGGTCTGCTGCGCGCTGGGGATGCCCCCGCGCTAGGCGCTGCCGTGATAGTCAGTTAGGTAATTATAAAATAATTAGCCTCCAGCGGTACCGAGAGCATGGCTTTATTCAGCAGGGCCGTTCCTGAGCCTCGGGCGGTGCTGGGGGAAGTTCTCGGGCGGCTGGTCCAGCCTGGCCGGCGCGGCTCCGCACGCGGGGCACGGCTCCGCAGCCCTCGGCACGCTCCGTCTCAGGCCAAGGGCAAGGTTTTGTGTGTAAGCTTGAGTGCTGACCACCATCCAAAGCCTTCACGACCGAGGGCTGCCATCTCGTAGGGAAATTAAAATATCCCGGCTGCCTGCTGCTTCTCCCTTGCAAGAAAAAGTTTGCTTTCCAGGTATCCTTACTCAGCTGTCCTTGACCAAACCGTTCTCCCCTTCAAACGTGTCCACCTACAATGCTCTAAGCGAAATATTTGCCCTTAGTTTCTGTTTATTAAGATGTAACATCGGTTGTTGAAGTTAAGCACCTGAGAAAGGAAAATAAGGGAGGTTTTGTTTATGGTTTTTACTGGGGCAGCTTTGTGACAGGCTCTGCTCCTCGTTAAATGAATTGTTACTAAAAGTGCCTCTGTCGTGGGTAAAATATCATTAAAAGCCACAACTGAGACTGCGCCATTTGCAGATTCAAAAAAATGTGAAGCGTTAACTGAAAATGGTCTGGCGAAAGGCTCCGAGAGGTAAAAAGA
Source organism: Ciconia boyciana (assembly GCF_034638445.1). Classification (NCBI taxonomy): domain Eukaryota; kingdom Metazoa; phylum Chordata; class Aves; order Ciconiiformes; family Ciconiidae; genus Ciconia; species Ciconia boyciana. The sequence goes on from NC_132937.1 coordinate 26,722,744, forward strand.
TGCTTTTTCAGCAGCTCGGTTAAATCCATCTCCTCTCCCCTTCCCCAATAAAATTAGCATGAACCAGACACTGTTTTGCTCTCCGTGGCAGTTGCTGAGATTTCACAAAAGGAAATTCTAGATTGTAATTTAGCTTGGCCTCAGGTAATATGTTAAATACACTTGGGATACATATAATCTAAGATTTTAGTTTGTACAAAGCTATTTTTTCCTCCAGTGTTTAAACAATACTGCTTTTAATGAAGAAATCTGGCTTTATTAAAAGCCAGATCTGTGACTTACAACTGTTTCTGCATATCTGCTCTCAATCAAGAGAAAAGAGTTTAATTTTTGTAGCTTTGTTCGCTTTGCATATGTTAAACTGATGCAACATGCACCCAGGGCATCACTTCAGAGACAGTTTGTTCCATAAATACGTGCTCCTTGCTTAAATGCCAGATGTAGGTGAAGTTAGATTTAAACAAAAAAAAAAGCAGCGACAATGAGAAATGGAAGTGCCGGTATCGTGCATCTAAAAAATGCCTTTGTGTTTTTAGGAATACGCAGGCGCTTGCTTTTTCAGGAGAAATGCCGAGCGATGGGGTCTGACCCGTTTTGTTTGGACTTTGCGAAATAAATGTACGGTCAGAGCAAGGTAACGGAGCGGGGGAATTCGGATGCTCTGAGGGCAGCGCTGCTGCTGCAAACAAGACGGGGACATTTCTCTGAAAACCCCGAGTCTGCCGCGTTCCCAAGCAGCATTACTCACTGTCTGAAACCGTAACTTGGGTGAAAGAGTCGGGCCCGATAATTTCTTTTGGAAAACTGGTATGAATTTGGAAGTAAAAACATAAGAACAAAGGAAATAGTTTTTGAGTAGAGTCAGTCTGAAGTTAGCCTTTGACCATTTGATACATTCCACGCTGAAAAGGAAGTTGAAGGGGGAAAAAAATTCAAAAAAAAAAAAAAAATCAAGGAGGATACTGGTAATGTTTTCCACATTTGAATTTTAATACATGAAACAGGCTATAAAAGGCTGGCCAGCTGCAGTAAATAAAGTAGCAGTGGGAGGTATGGACCGGAAACTTGTAGCGAGCGCTGGTGGAAGCGGCTGTGCCCACCGCGCACCTCCGCGCGCTGCCCGAGCGTGCCGGGGCGACCCCGGAGCGGTGCAGAGCCCACGCTCCCTGCCCACATTCCCTGCCCACGCTCCCTGCCCGCACTCCCTGCCCGCCCTCCCTGCCCGCACTCCCTGCCCGCACTCCCTGCCCGCACTCCTTGCCCGCACTCCCTGCCCGCACTCCCTGCCCGCGCTCCCTGCCCACGCTCCCTGCCCACGTTCCCTGCCCGCGTTCCCTGCCCGCACTCCTTGCCCACGCTCCCTGCCCGCGCTCTCCCTCGCCCAGCAGATGTGCGACTTCTCTCCCCAGACAAAAATAAGGCCGAGATCGGTCGGATGCGGCTGGAAACGGGAATCAAGTGCTCCGGTTTTAATGGAACGGGGCCAGGTTTACAGCTGTGTGGCTGGGAGCAGAGCTCTGCTCCCTGCGCGCACGGTTTGCTAGAGCAGGCTGTCTTAAAAGGGATTTCTTATTTTACATTCCCTCGCTTTTTTTTATTAGTGGCCCAGTAAGGAGAGCGTTTAAGCATTCACTAATTTTTAGCAGGCCCCTGGAATTTGCTGATGTCCCTGTTTCTAATTTCCCCTGTGCCATGAGCAACCCGGCGTGCATTAATTCACACCGCTTACAAATACCAGTGTATTTGATACCAGTTTAGCAGCAGACTGGTTCAGCGGTGAAAGCTGGGAGGAGCCGCCGGCTCCTCTGCGCCCGCCGTGTTGCAGCAGCAGCACGTGCAGCAGGAAAGTCTCAAAACAGGGATATTTCTGAAATGGCAGCCCTCGGGTGCCGGAGCTCGGGGGAGAAGCCCTGGCAGGGCGTCGGGCACGGCTTCCTCGGCTGGGCAGGGCGGAGGGGAGGAATTTGAACCCCCGGCAGCCCCTGGCTTGTGCCCCAACCGCAAAGCTGGGGCGCGGGAGCTGCTCGCCCAAAGCCGGTCCCTTTGCAGGGGGTTTTTGGGGGCTGTGGGGCCGGAAGGAGAGCGCGGTGGGGAAGGGGGGTGGACCCGCTCGTCGAGGAGGGGAGAGGGAGGTTCGGGTTTCCCATCCCATCGAGCCCTGGGTTCTACAAACACACGTGTGCTCGACTTTATTACCGCGAGTCGTCCCGTTGGGACTATTCATGACATGGAAGTTACGCACGTGCACGAGGATTTGCAGGGTTGAAAACATCATCGTTACAAGGGAGGTAGGCTCCCTTCGCGGGCTCCTAAAGCCGGTGCAGGACCGCGGTGCAGGACCGCCCTGCACACCCGCCAAGAAACTTCTGGGAAGAGGCAGAAGTGGCTTAGAAATGAGGATGACGAGGGGTTTGTTGTCAGGCTGCTCGTAGCATTTCTGTCTCTGTAAGGGTCTTTAAGGGCAAAGTTTTCCAAGTCGCATGTCAAAATAAAAACTTGGAGTTTAGGTTGATTTAAGCTGCCCATCTCCATCTCTCAAGGGCGTGAGCGAAGCGTATATCGTCAGCTTCAGCTGTGCATTTCCTGGCTTTCCGCAGTTCCCCTTATTTCGGAGGTTATGCAGATTGCGGGGATTTTATCGTACCGTTTCAAATTGAATTGTAGAAAACAGCGTTTAAATGCTAACTTTCGCCCAAGAATCTTCAAAGACACACGTTTCTTTCGTAGCGGCGCACGAAGGTATTGATTAAAATCATTATAAACCAGACACTGGTAGACGTTATTTTTAAGATAGCGCTTAGAAGCCCATCGGCCAGCCTGCGTGCTTCACACGAGGGCCCACAGGAAGAGAGCGTGTTCGTGTGTATTTTTTTTTTTACATCCACATTAAATTAACGTATGGAATTTTCCACCCCTAGGAATTAGAGTAGCAGCTCATGAAGTAATTCAGTTATGTCATGCGTACATAAACAAAAAGAGTCAAGCGACTTGGCATTTATTTAAAAGACAAAATTTGGCTTTTGCTCTTTTGTCTGACTGTCTTTTTCTCTTCTCAATTTTAAGCACAGTTGTCGCTGCTGCCTCCGTGGTTTGTTTTGCTTGACTGTGTTTTTTAGTTAGCAGGTATAATGTAAATTTAAAAAAAAAAAATGGACAGAATGACCTTACTGGAATGAAGTCTGACATAAGAGGCACCAGTGTAGGGTTTTTATATAGCACCATTTTCTGCCTAATTGGTTGACATTCCTAGTGCCGCGCAATTACAGCCTTTATCAGATTTTTAAATTATTTTTGAGCTATAAACTTCATTTTGACCAGGAGAGAAACCACTGACCAATATTGAAACGACACCTTTTCAGGAAAGCGTTGTCCTGGCACAATGGCTCCATTCATTTCTAACCAGCTAATTAGGCACATGGTTAAAACCCCGTCGTATTTGGTTTCCCGGGTTTCATTTCTGCATCGCTCGCTGCCTGCGAGCTCCACGTGGCCGGCCCGGCGTGCGTGCGCTCCCGCGCGGCGCTGGGAACCGCCGGCCGGCGTTTAAAGAGCGTAAGGGTCGCTTGGTGCAGTCTCTGCATCGGCGGTGCGGAGCCGAGGCCGCCGGCGAGGCGGGTGCCGGGGGGCCGGCGGGGAGGACGGCAGCAGCGAGGGTGGGTCAGCGCCCCGGTGCTCTGGACGGGACCCCCCTCACCTGGAACTGGGTGCCGACATAAAGCGTCCAGGCGTGCGGACTTGCTTGCGGCACGGTTTCCTCCCATCCCTCCCCGGCCGCTCGGTGAAGAAGAGTTAATATTCTTAATCCTGGACTTTAGGACCCTTTATATCTCCGGATTTAGCCAATACTTAAATGAATAATCATCTCTGTTGGAAAGAAATCGCAGGGATTATTTCAGTGACTTCCCTCCGACGGCCATGGCAACCCGCTTCTCTCCATAATAGGTCGCAAGCGATTGGTTTCCCTTAAAATGCTTCCATTATCTCCCACGGTGGGAAAGCAAAGCCGGCGAAGCGTGGGAGACCTCGCGCGGAATGAGCGCTTGCGGGGAGAGGCGGTGGTGGGCCGCTCGCTCCGCGCACGGGACCGGCACCAGAACCGGCCTGCGAAGGGCGAGGGAGCGGGCGGGCGGGCGGCGGGGAGCGGAGCTCAGCCCGCAGCCTCCGCGGCGCTGGGGGAGGTCGGCTGGACGTCGGCTCTTCCCGACGCGCGGTGCCAAACCGAACCTCCTGCCGCCCGGCTGAGGGGAGGAGGTGGGCTCCCCGGGGACCCCCCGGCACGTGCGTGGGTGCCGCCGCGCCGCCCGCTCCCCCGGCCTCGAGGCACGCACGCTGCCACGGCACCGGTATCCCGGCCTCCCCTTGAGACGTGGCACTCGTGCTTTTTTTCCTTCGTCTTCTTCTTCCCCTTCCTTGTAACGCCGAAGGCCGGCTTTGCCGCTTTCAGCTCCGTTTAAATGGCTTTTGCATACAACTGGCTCGCAAACAGCCCTTTCATAAGATATTTGGCGAGCTGCTTAGTACTCAGCACTACTTTTTTTGTGTAAAAAAAAAAAAGTGAACTTCGCTTTTTTCCTGATTTAATGCCACTCTTAATGTCCTTTTTTTTTTTTTTTTTTTATTAAATCCTTTCTTTTGCTTTTGATCTTATTTATAGCTGAGCCACCGATCATATGGAAACTATTATTGTATAGCATGGAGATGAAAGACTTCGGTGCAGTTAAATAAGAGTGAATAATTTGGACCAATAATACACACATACAGTGAGAGACCATTTGTGTCAGAGTGCCCGGTGCTGTTCCCTTTTTAATATAGCGGTAGAGGTTTATAAGGGCTTTGCACAAATCTGCTCTCTGTCAGACTTATAAATTTTGACAATATTGAACACATGTTAACATGCATCACCTTACAACTTTCTTGCCGCGTGTTTTTATTTACCTAATTGGATAACACGAGGTCAGGGTTTTTAAAAGGACAAAGCGCGTTGCTCCTTGCGTTTGCTCGTGGTCTTGGCAAGTTAGGCATGAGCTCTTCCTACCCGTAGCCCGAAGCTGTGATCCAGGCGATAGGAGATGGTTTTCCCTTTGCGTTTAGGAAGTGAACGGTGCGCGCGAAGGCCGCCTCCCAGCCCGGGAAGGGTTAACCGTAAGGAAAGGAGTGCAATGCTTATAACTTCGTAGAAAACCTTTCCCCGTTTTTTACAGCTTATGTCTGCTCCTTACCATGCCCGAACTTCAAATGCCCATCTGTGAGCAATAAAAGAAACATTTGTATGGCCATTTCTTACCACCGCTCCGGATTCACTTCTGGGTCAGGGAGGGGGTTTCCTCGCTCCGGAGGATAACGTCGCCATCGTCACATACGTGAGACAGAGAGAGGGGGAGAGAATCCGCGGTAATTCACAACGAAACGCAGCGCCTCGGGGCTGTCGGGGGCGATGGGGATTTCCCGGGGAAGGTACAAGCCAGAGGCCCCCAGACGGGTTTCTGTGGCAGCGGGGCTCTGATCACCAGGCAGAACGAGGATGATGAGGGGTTTCTTGTCAGGCTGCTCGTAACGTTTCTGTGCATTTTCTCTTTATGTCCGCTGAAAACCGAGCATCTTCCTGGTCTGCCCGGCGGGGCAGGGGGTGCCCTGGGCCCCTGCTCGCCTTGTCCCCGCTGGACCTGCCTCCTTCTGCGGTGGCACCGGCTGGAAGGTGCATTTGGAGAGCGGGGTTTCGCTTCGGGGCGGGGGTGATTTGTACATCTTCGGCAGAGAGCTGGGGAAACTCTCCTTACAGACAAATCCCAGGGGCTGCCGGCCCCTCCGCTGCCACGGGTCCCAGCCGCACCGCGCATCGCGTCCGGAGCAGCGGAGGGGTGGCTGAGGCTGACAGCCTGCTCTGGGGGCACTTCTCTGCGGGGATGGCATTCATAAGGATTGAATGACTGCCAAATCCAACGCCGGACATCTTGACGTTGGTGGAACAACCCTCTTAGACACAGCAGAATAGTTATTTTTTAAAAAAAAAGAAGGAAAAATGCACTTTGTAGGGCGAGGGTGAAACTGTGAATTTTTTTCCAGCATCCCAGCGTCACGTTATCTGTGCTAACTACAGGTATACGCCTTCATCGTGAAATGCTGAGTATTCAAGAATTAATTTCCACGTGGTTTTTTTTTCCCATCCCCGATGAATATATAGATAGTGCAGATAATCTGGAATACCTACAAACTAGCATAACCAGAAAAACCTGACGTTTGTACCGAATACCTGTTCCCGTATATAAAAAAAGAAAATGCAAAGAGAAGACAAGGTCTGGCCTTCTTTTGGCTATTGAAGTTTTTAAAATGCCCTGAAAGACTAATGCAAGCGTGAATTCAGGCATCATCTGTCCAGGTTTTCGTGCCATGTCTGTCAGCCTAGTACGTGCGTGCCTCCAAAGAGACCTGCACTGGAAGGTCTGCAGAATGATTTTGATCCTTACTCTGATTTTGATCCCTGCCTCTGGGATCAGCCTTCTCTGTACCGGTATTTATTTATCTTCCAGAAGCCTTTTTAACCTTAATCGCCAAAAAACCCCACAGGACTGGGGCTTCTCATGGTTCTTCCCTTTGGCTGAATTATCTCAAGCGGACTGTACTTCACGCGCGAGCGTGCACGCGTATGCTGGGGTACCTGCGCGTGCCCGAGATGGGGACTGCGAAGGGGACGTTAAGGCAGAGATTTGCGCATCGACAGCAGAGCCCGCTTACACCTCCCATGCACATTTTAGGATTTGTTCTTTGTTGGGTGTTTTTTTCCACTCCAGTCCGCTGAGTGCTGCAGTAGGGGGCTGTTTAAAGAGATGGAAATAAATAAAATATTAATAGAACTTCAAAGTGAGTTTGATTCTCTAAAGATAAGGACTATTTATCATCTACACTCCCGGGCTGGGGGGAATGATTCATATCTTCGCTCCACCTCGGGGCAGAGCTGTTGTTTGTATAACAGACAAACCGGCGGCACTGCTGGCTGCAGCGGGAGGGAGGGGGGAGCAGAAAACGCAGCATCTTCTGTGGCCCCGGCGGTGCCGGGAGCTGCCCGCACCCCGGGCTCGCAGGCGTCGCTGCCTTCGGTCCCTAACGCCTTGTACGGGGTGGGCTTCCTTTCAGTGAGTCGCATCCCTGCGTCCCCGGGCAGATGGTGGGTTTCAGCCGTGTTTGGCAGCGCCGTGATGCTCTTGGAGGTACTGGGCTCCGGGTGAAAGCAGCTGATAATGTTTAAGGGAGAAAAGTAAATGGGCAGCCTATTTTAGGGGACATAAAAGCTGTAAAAGCGGGCGTTCGGGTACCCACGCGGGCCAGAGCATCCCGTGGGCGGGGGAGATGCGGTGGCGTGGTAAAAACCGCAGCGCGGTCAGAAACCAGCCCTCGTAGTCCGCTGCTTGTGGGGCTGCTTGGTGTGGGTTAGTTTGGGTCTTTTACTGTAGATACGTGCGCGTGCACGTACACGCACGCACAAAGGTGTTTGTAGGCTGGTGGGGCTGGAGATCGGTGTGTAGCCTGGTAGAGTTGGTAGAGTTGGAGAAGTCTTTCTGTGTCTCAGAAGATACACTGTGTGTGGATAACGAAGCCATGGGGCCGCCTGAATCTTCTCGCAAGCGACTGAAACTGGAGAAATAAATTATCCAGGAAGACACCCTATGGAAAGGCCGTTGCAAGGCGGTGGTTTGTGTAGCCCTAGAGTTAGAAGGCGTCGGTGTTTCGGAGCAGCCCCCTCGCTACGGCACGGTGGGAGGGGTGCTGCGGCCCGAGCTCCGTCCCAGCTCCGGATGCCTGCCTCCCACACGGAGAGAGGGGAAAACGGGCTTCGAGTCAGTCACGGTGGATAGGCAATGGTCTTTCTTTCTTTCTTTCGCCATCCCTACGCGATGAGCAAGGTTGGGCTTGCTCACTAAGCAAGCCTGGAATTTGCCAGTTGGCAGGAAAAAAAGCTGCAAATCTCCAGAAGCAAGATTGATCACGTAGTGGGTTGTAAACGAGAAGGAAAGAATTGATAGTTTTTATCGGTCAGTTGTGAGACATAACACAGGTGGCTACCTTCCAGATCTCTTGAGAACCTAAAGGAGAAGAAATGCGAGGGAATCTTTTTTTATTGGAACCAATTTTAAAAATATAAATAAAACTTTGTATCAGCATGTCAGCGGTAAAGTGGCGGTGACTTCACGGCATCTCTTTTTTTGCACCTGAATTCAACACTTCAGTTTAAAAATCCTCCAAATCATTAGCTTTCGATTATTACCATGTCTGCTTCTTGACGTGGTAAAACGAGAGGTCGTCTTCAAGAAGTCAGGCCGAATAATCAAGATAGCCAGGTTGTCCCTCTTCAAGCTGGACCACCCAACTGGAGGAGGCATCTCGTGTAGCCCTGTAACGGAGGTGGTCCGGGGGAGGAGGTGGGCTGCTCCGGGGCAGGAACAGGACGGGATGCTTGCCATCTCCGGGTCTGTCTGTCTGTCTGCCTGCACAGGTCATGGACGGAGCCCGGGGAGGCTCGCAGGAAAAGGGAGGGACCCAGAGCGAGACGTGGCGTCTGTCAAAGCGCCTTTACAGCTTCCAGCCGCTCTCGGGAGCTCTGCTCAAAGGGTGGTGGTTGGTTGCCAACCAGAAGTGGTCTCATATGTTTCTTTGTCTTCATCGACCTCAGAACTAAATGGTTTTCGTCTTTGTAGAATGGCAGAAAAATGTAGATTGGAGGGGACTTGTGGAGGTGGCCGGGGTGAACCCCCTGCTCACGGTGGGGCCAGCTTTGGAGTCAGGGCCAGTTCCCAGGCTCGGTCAGGTTGCCCAGGGTCATATCCAGCTGAGCTGGGTCTGGCTGGGGATGGAGGCGGACAGCCTGTTTCACTAGTCGTTTGCTTGCTTCGTCGTTTTTCTCCTCAGGATGTCATCAGGATTTTATTACGTTTTCTGCATTGAGATTTCAGGGAGTGGAGCTGCCGAGCTCTGAGCGCCCCGCAACAACTGATTCTCTCTTAAAACCAAATAATGCTGGTTCCAGTCTTAGTATCTCATGTTTTAAAAATTAAAATGTCTCAACAAGGAGAGAGTTTTTGTCTCTGCTATTTTACACTTGCTTTCGGTTATTTGCGTTTCGTCTAGTAGTAAAAGATTTTCTCCAGTTCCCCTTGGCAGGATTCCCTTTTATCTTTCTTACTGCGGTCTCGACTTGCTGCTAACAATTATCCTATATTATCTTGTAAGTCTGATTAGAAACATCCCTCCATCTCTTTATCTGCCCGAGCGCTTACTTTTTGAGAATAACGAGCGATTTACAGTTCTCTGCCGGGTTTATCGAGCGCTGGGGGACGCGCGCACCTGAGGAGGTGGAGCGCTCAGTTTCCCCTGCGGACACGCTGTCTGTCTGTCCCTACGGACGTCCGTCGGTACCTCTCCGGGGAGGCAGCGCCGGTGTTACCGCTCTGGGTGCTTTTATATCAAAGTCTCCTGCAACTCCTGACAGTTTTGCTCTTCAGATGCCTAACTCTTCTCGACGGTCTCCTTTATTTAATGAAGGAGCAGCCCTGCTGTGTGTCTGCGAGCCACGTAGAGGGGAGGAAGGGATGCGTTTCCATCGCGCCCGCGCTGTCAGCTCCGATGATGGCATTACTGGAGTGTTTAATAAAACCTTTATTGGTATATTACCCGGAGTCACGGCGTTGGCAGGGATGGTGCCCCTTCGGGTTTGGGACTCGGTGGTTAATGAAATACAGCGAGCGCTAATTTGGACGGGGCTTCTCGTTTTGGAAAGGCAGGTGACACGTTATTACGTTTGGGGGGAGCGGGGGCCGCGCCGCTCGCTGCCGCAGCTCCCGCTGTCAGAGGCTTAGCTGGCATTACGAGGAAAAAAATGGCAGGCCTGCAAATCTGATCCCCCGAAATGAAAGTCGAATGCCAAATTGAAATTCCTGCAGGATTTCCGATAGCAATGGGGGAATTGAGAAGCCCACAATTAAGCATATGGGCATTAAGATAATTGTCAGATCTGTTGGCGGACATGATAGAAGACAGATGGGTAGGAATCAGTGCGCTCGGCTGCGGCACCCTGGGAGACAATTTGACGTTTTACCTGCCTGAGCTGCTCGGCCGTGTTTGTCACGAGGCGTGCGGCGCAGCATCCTCCCGGGCGGCCTGCGCGGTGTGCGCGGTGTGCGCGGTGTGCGCGGTGCGGCTGTACGGGCCATCTGCGCCCTCTAGTGAAACCCAGCCCGGTGCCGTGGCTCACCGGCCCCATCCTTCTCCTGGGGTCCCCAGGACTGGGGGCTCGGCCGGCTGTCCGGCACCGCATGGCCTCACCGCTGCCTCTCTCCTCCCCGGCAGGTCGGAGCGCACCGCGAGGACGGGGTCAGCCTCCGCGGGAGCCACTCGCTCGTGCCAAACCAGGTCCCGGTACCCCAGCTGCCCGTCCAGTCCGCCACGTCCCCGGACTTGAACCCGCCCCAGGACCCGTACAGGGGTGAGTACCGCCTGCCTGGGAAGCCCGTCCCGGGACGCAGCATCCCCAGACCCGCGGCCGGGACGGCGGTGACCCGGGCGGGAGGGATGAAGTGTCTGCCCTGCTGGTCACAGCGATGGTGGAGGCTGTAAGACAGCGCAGGGTGCAGCCCAGACTGCGGGGCAGAGCCCGCTTGCTAATTCAGCTCGGCTCTCTGAAATGCTCCAGTTATTACAACTAGACGCACGCAAGCAACTTACCTCTGGACAGCGAGTCTTGATACCAGGACTGCTTTAAGCAGCAAAATTAAGAGTGTAGAAAACACCGCAGGAGGCACATCAAAAAGTTTAAGGGCGAGCTTAAGGTGAGACTCAGAGCTGCAGATTTTCCACCACCTTTACAATTCTGCCTGCGGGCAGGACGGCAGCAGCTGCCTCTCCTTGGCTCACAAGATGTGCTGCGCCGTCCTGAGCCTCGCAGGCTCCTCTGCAGGGTTGTTGCAACCCTGGAGCTGACCGAACCCAGAGGACATCAGGGGTTTGTGGTTATTCCTAGAGGCAGCTGTTCTTCCCCTTAAACCGAGGAAGAAAGAGCCCAAACTATTATGTTGGCTTACAAGGTCTTGCTCATTCATTGCAGCCAAGGTATTGTGATTATTTTACGAGAAAGACATACTAAAGATTTTTTTTTGAGATGAAGGAAAAGTTGCGTAGCGATTGAAGAACAGGAGTAGCAGCTAGGCGTCCCGTGCTGCCTTCCGCAGAGCAGAGCGAGACCTCAAAGCCCTGGCTGAACCCCCTTTGCAGGAGCTGTCCCCCCGCGCCTGGCTCTGCGGCAGCCAGCTGGGGCTGCGCTGCGGGTCACCCTTCGCCGGGGACAGGGGACGCACACCCAGACCGTTCAGGCGTTGGCTTAAGCACTGCTTGACAGCTCGTCCGTGTGTTTTCTCACAGGCATGCCAACCGGACTGCAAGGACAGAGCGTCTCTTCGGGTAGCTCCGAAATCAAATCTGATGATGAGGGAGATGAAAACCTCCAGGACACAAAGTCTTCTGAGGACAAGAAACTAGAGGATGACAAGAAGGATATCAAATCAATTACTAGGTCAAGATCTAGGTAACAGTATATAATAGTGTCGCTTCATTTAATTCCTTTACTGGATTTCGATGAAGTGAACAGAACAGGAGGAAACTATGAGGTTTTTTCCTGGCAGGTAAAACCACAGCCTAAGTGGAAGGGGATGGCTATTCTGGCAGTACCGAGTACCTTTCTGGTACCTGTACTCCAGGACGTCCTCAAATTCGACCAATTCACAAATTTGGACACTGAGCAAGTTCTCCACAATCTATAAAGAAATTGCGTTACGCTAAAATGTATGAATTAGGCTGTTATTCCTCTCTGCCTATGCTTGCAAATTGGAATACAGTATGGATTTTAATCTCTTTAAAAATGTGCCTAAGAGCTGATCACACCTGCACCTGAACTAACAAACCGTATGCTTTTCTTTTCCCTCTGAAATAAATTTGTCATTCCCAGTCCTCAATTTCTGTAAACCTCTAGGGCTCCCTAGGTTGAAGCGGAGGGTTTAGAGGTCTTTACTTGTTCGGCATATTCTGTATACATTTTTGGGAAGTATTCGTGAAGGTGTAGCTGGATCATATCTGGGACCTCATGCCCGTGGTAGATGTGAACGATGTCTATGGGTGCTGCAAAGGTGAGCCTGAGCAAGGGAGAGGCTTTGTCCCCGTCCCTTGAATTTCACCTGCCTCGCCCGCGTGTCAGCGCGGGGCCCGAGGTACAGCTCAGGACTGCAGATGCTCGTCATCGTAGCAAAAAATCCCGATACAGCTGAAATCCAGGCACAACCCTGCTTTGTCCAGGGGATTTTTTAAAAGGTGATTGGCAGTGTCCTCCTGCCTTTCCTCCTTCCACGCCTGGTTCTCTGTATCAAAACGGAGCCGAGGTAAGAAGCGTCTGAGCAGACGTGCTGCCCCAAGAGAGCGCCGGGACTGGCACCTCTCAGGCCAGCGCTCGCTGATGTTTAAACGTTAATTACATTCCCATCTCTTACGACTGGAGAAAATAGATGACATCCCGAGATTTTCTCTGAATAAATGTGTCGAAGTAACCATATGTATAAGCGCGGCTTTCATGTGCGTTTACATTGTGGTAAGAAGAAAGCACCTTTATGCTGATGTGAGGTGATCGTAGTTCTTGTTAATGCAACAAATATGCTGTCGCTTATGCATATTTATATGTGCTTTGAAGCTTTTGTAGGCTAACATTTTTGCTTTTAACATGCTTGCAGCTTTAAAAGGTTACTCCTGATATTTAGTTATATGTCTAAATCTATGTTGTTAGGGCTGCTGGAAATTTATTACTCCATTTGCATAACCAATTCAAATTATATAGTGCCAGTGACTCACCAGTGGATGCGTTTTCAATTTCAAATCATCATTTTATCTGGATAAAAAGCAGTTTTGTGGCAGAAAGGATGCAGAAGTTCACCGTAGGGCTCTTCACAGCCATAAATTACTTCTGTGGCTCTTTGCCCACGGGCGTTTCGGTGCCCCGTGCTCCGCGCAGGGACGGGGGTGCTGCCCGCACCCACTGCCCGTGGCTTGCCACTGCTCGGGAGGGTGGCGGATCCTCACCCTCACCCTCAGCGATGGAGAAAATTTCTTCCAAAACCCGAATGACGGTCTGCTGAAAGGGAAGCGTGTAAACGCACGGCTGTCATCCTGGCTCGGAAGCTACTGCTGAGGGGCCGGAGCCCGTGGGACTTGGGTGCGAGCACCGGCGTGAGACTCCTCGAACTGCTCGCTCCCGGGGCGAACCCCCAGGCAGCGAAGCTGGGAGCAGCGCCGACAGCCACCACTGCGTCCTTTGGGGTTCAAGGGCGACGATAAGTGGAGATTTGCCACAATTTAAAATGTAGCGGTATTGGCTGTGATAAAATATGTTATTGAAAACAAGCTGCATTTTTGCTTCTTTAAAATAGCAGAAGTCCTGCCTTGCGGGCTGTAAAGCCTCGTTACAAACCAGGGCTTTACTCAGTGTAAAATCTAAGGGGACTGGATTTTGCGCAGGTTCGGTGGAGGAGGGACAGCAAAAAAGGATCCCTCCGAAGGTGTCTGCTCATAAATTGTAGCCCTAGATTTGGGCGAAGTCTGCTGAAAATCTTTGCGCTGCTTATTTTCCACATCATTAGAAAATGATGTATTCCTTTTGTCTCCCAGCAATAACGATGACGAAGACCTGACACCGGAGCAGAAGGCCGAGAGGGAAAAGGAAAGGAGAATGGCCAACAACGCTCGGGAGCGCCTGCGCGTCCGCGACATCAACGAGGCTTTCAAGGAGTTGGGCCGGATGGTGCAGCTCCATCTGAAGAGCGACAAGCCCCAGACCAAGCTCCTGATACTACACCAGGCTGTGGCTGTCATCCTCAGCTTAGAGCAGCAAGTCAGAGGTCAGTGTGCCACCTCTTGTACCTCCTGACGGCCCTCCCGGGCTTCGGCCATGCCAAACGCGCCTTTCTGGACTGGGGAAAGCCTGGCCAGGGGCACCCGGTGCCAGGGGGAGAGGCAAGACCTAACCCTTGGCACCCAGAGCACCCGGGGTGCTTGCGTTCCCCTGCGGCTCCGGCACCGGGGATGCTGGCGTAGATCCTCGGCAGCCTCGGCACAGTTTCACGTTCTTTAGCAAGATCCAAATTCAATATTAAGCTTGGCTGCTCCTTAGCAAAGCGCAAAGGCGGAGGTATTTGCAGAGCCGGGGTATGGAGTTGTAGCGTGGTTCAGCGCTTGGCCTGACCGAGCTGCACCCTCCGCTTCGGCCCGCTGAATTCCTGTAGCAGGACGGAAACGAATGAATGGCGATGAATTATTTTAAATGCCCGTGCAATGAACAGACCGATCTGGTGTAAAAATGTCAATACTTGAAAGCGCCTTTTGCTTCAATTCGACAGAAAGAAATCTGAATCCTAAAGCCGCGTGTCTGAAAAGAAGGGAAGAAGAGAAAGTATCTTCAGATCCTCCTCCGCTTTCCCTGGCAGGACCCCACCCTGGGATGGGCGATGCCTCCAATCACATGGGACAGATGTAAAAAAGGCAAGTTTCTTCTCAGCCGTGCCCGGGGAGCCTTCTGCCCCGCGCCCAGCGGGGTTACCCCAGCCCAGCCCCCCGTCCCAGGGCAGGCCGTCCCCCGGGTGCTGCGCGCGGGGGGGGATGTGCCGGCCCGCCCCTTGCGAATCGACGTTCGGGTCGCCGGGCGAGCACGCGTGATTTCCGAGGCAGCGTTCAGGTGGGTTGCTGGAGGAGGGTGCAGGGCCGCCCGCTCAGCTCTCCTGGACTGATGAGATTTTTTACTTCTTCCACAGGTCCAAGTTGCCACATTTCTTCATTTAAGCAAGAGACCACTTCCTTAACAGCTGTATTATCTTAAACCCACATAAACACTTCTCCTTAACCCCTTTTTTGTAATATAAGACAAGTCTGAGTAGTTAAGAATCACAGACGCAAGAGATTTCAGCATTCCCGATTATTAAAACCGAGAAAAAAAAACAAACAAAAAGTGCAACTTGAGGGACGACTCTCTTTAACATATCATGCAGAATGTCTAACGCAGTATGTTACGAGCTGTAAGTGCACAGCCTAGAGACTGAATGGCAATCTTCTCCACACTGTGGGACAATGCATTTGTGCCTAAACTTCTTTTGGAAAAAAAAAAAAAAAAAATATAATTAATTTGTAAGTCTGAAAAAAATATTTAATTTAAAATTGTAAACTTGCAATAATGAAAAAGTGTACTTCTGAAGAAAAAAAAAAAAAGAGCGTTTTTGTTGGTGTGCTAGACAGCTAGTGTTTATACTTACTGGATATTAAAAGGGAAGCTTTGCTGCCCAGATATTTACAAAACCAGCAAACGTCCTAATGAAAACTGAAGCGATGACATTAGCCATTCCTTAGGGTAGGAGGAACAGATGGATCTTATAGACCTATGACAAATATATATATATAAATATATATATAAATATATATTAAAAATTTAGTGAATATGGTAAGCTTTTGTTCATTTGTTTCAGACTTTTTTGCTCCTGTAAAAAAATAGTACTGATTAACTTTTTTAAAAAGAAGATTTTACTGTAAATAAGGATTTTTTTGTCTTATTTCTGTCCCTCTCCCCTGTTTTTGTTATTGTAACCTGTAGTGCCAACTCTGTCTCTGGAGGGGTAGTGCAGGACGAAACGCTGACCCTGACGTTGCTTCTCATTCATAACTAAAGTAGAGAGTTGTTTCTTCAGTCTTTGGGGAAGACAGGACTTTGGGTCCGGCGCGCGCCGGCACCCGGGCGCGGGAGCGAGCCCCGGCCGCCCCGCCGCCCCGCTCGACCCTTTTCTGGGATTTTCAGAGGTACAAGGTTAGAATGCTACAATGTTACCACTGTGCCTTCCAATGTTTATATCATCGGAAACATAACATAATCAAGTGGCTGTGATTAACGAACCGATTAAAGTGTTACCTATGTGTGTAGCCTAAATAGTGTGCAGTGAGGCGTTGCTGAATACATGGTCAGATTTGGGGGGGGGGGACCATCGCGGGGGCAAATTGCAAGTAGTGTGACAGATTTGATCGACTTCTTTTTCTGTTGTTCTTCTCTCGTTTTTAAGTGGATTATTTAAGTGTAGACCACTTGCTGCCTCCTCCTTTCTTTGTGAAATGCCAATCTCGGTCATCATGCAGCATTATAACAAGCCTTATGAGTCCTAAAGCATTAAGTTGCACTTTCTCGAGGAGGGGTGGTAGTACAGTATTTCTCTGGCCAGTACGAATGAAGTTTTTACTTAACATATTTAATAGTAACATAGCTCAACTATGGCACAGCAGCTCATCAGATAACTAGCTTTGAAGTCTGGGCACAATTGAACCAACTTCCATAGTGAATCTTAATAACGATTGACTTTGGTGTACAGTACGATTAACAGATAGTGCTCCTAGTTAAGTATTTGTCAGCATCCTTTTGTCTCTAATTCCAGTTTCTATTTTTACAGCCACACCAACCTGGCATGTATTTTAAATAAAATCTCCCTGTTCGAGTAGATTTTCCACCTATCAACACTGAATAAATGCCATAAATCCATCAAGCGGTCTAAATGTTCCATCTGTTCTCCTGTTTTGCCAGTTATATAGTAATGAAAAATACATTTGTAAATTTTATGCAACAAATGGCAAACGTATCATTATTTTGAAATTGTGTATGTAAAAGTTATATTTTTACATGTAGACTCTTGTTATTATGTGTTTTAATACATTGTATCAGTTTTTTTGTTTATAAAAATCTGTGTGGTTGAAAAAAAGTCTCATTTAAATGAAATAGTGAGATACAAGAATCTGAATTTTATGTTTGTTTCTGAAAACGTAAAGAACAAATATGATAGTTACCACGTGCTCACCTTCGACATCCCCATACCCATTTGGATTAGCTGTGTGCGTGCTGAAAACTGTAAATATGTTCAGTAGCGATAAAACTCTCAATGTTTTGATTTGTCGATAAGTTTCTCAAATGTGGAGGTGGATTCAACTGCTAGAGCAGACGCTAGAGGAGACCACACTAAGGCTTAAGTCCGAGTTACAAAGGCTTATTGTGGGAGAAACGCTGGACTTGGAGCAGGCCTGGTTTATCGGAGGGGGGGTGATAAGGCTTGAGCCCGCCCGGCGCTGGTGACGGCCAGCGGTCCCCTCGGCTTCTGGAGGGCTCTGCTGCCCCGTGCCGCGCGGGTTGTCCCTCCGGATGGGGCGAAGAGCACGATGCCGATGAACGAGCCACGTAGTTTTTTCCAGGAGACCTCAGACCCGCTGGACCACGCTCGGTTTCGGTCTGTCCGAGTGCACCACTCGATCGGGGTAGGGACCGGCAAGGAGATCATCACCGAGATGCTGAGGACTGTGCTTCTGATAAACGATGTAAAAAAAAAAAAAAAAAAAAATTATAAGACCAACTTCATGTTTATTTAAAACAATCTGTGGACAGAAAATAAATGACGAGTTTAGTTTCTGGAACTTAAAAAGAAAGAAAAAGCTTTTCTTGTTCCGCTCGCACTCGGCTCTGGCTGAACTCGAGGAGCAGCTCGGGGCAGTGCCCGGCGGCTGCGGTGCTCCCGGCCGCCGCGGGGATGGATGCCGGCGGCACGCCGCGGGCACTCCCGGGCTCCCCGTCCCGCGCCGAGGCGGGCTGCGCCCTCATCCGCCCTGGACTGAAGAACTGAGGATCCCGGCCGGCTTCCGCTCCACGATTTCAAAACAAAAAGCCCCACGAGCGTGTAATCCTGATTTTTTTCCGTTATTCCCAGCCCAGGTAAGGTGTGCGCATCTCGAGCTGCCTTTCTCCGAGGGGATTGAGCTGCCGATACGTAGTTAAAGCGGTGAAGGTTTTAGAAAGCTGTACCCTCTGGTAATAAAAGCGGGCTACGAAACTCTCAAAGAAAAAGAAAAGAAATCCTGAATTAGCGGCTTTTTCTGAACTGATCCACCTCCACATTCAAGTAATTTATGAATATGCTGAATAGGGAATCTGTTCATCTAGAACTTTTTTACCATTTGTCTTCTGTGTAGCTGCAAGGAACACTAATGTTTATACAACTGTCAGTCCTACCAGTGATGCAACTTGTACTGATTCAGTCTTCCGAGGTTCTGGGGGGGTTTTTTAGGTTTTTTTTCAGGGGCCGGGGCGGGGGGGAAGGCGATGAAGACGGGTGGTCAGGGAGAGGAGGGGTTCACCTTTGTATCCAATAGGCAGAATACGATCCGTGTCCAAAAGCAAACAATACAGAATATTGCCAGGAATGAAGAGATTTCAGCGGAAACAAGCACAAATCAAAAAAAAAAAAAAAAATCCAAAAAAATTTAAAAAGAAAAAAAGGAAAAAAATACAAAAAAAAGGAAAAGAAAAAATTAGTCCACTGGTTGACTGGAAAAAAAACCCTAGAGGTGGAATACGATGAATTCCAAGACAGCGGGGCACCGGGCCCGGGGGGCCCTACCTTTTCCTTTCGGTTTTGTTTTGTTTGTTTGTTTTTTAAAGAACATGTTCTTTCTCATGGGACTTGAAGTTGATTCATATTTGTGCAGTGCTGGTTTGACCATACTCATTTCAAGTATTATAGACTTATGTAATGGTGAAAATATATGAACTGTGGCCTTTTTCATTCTTGTTACTTGTGATGCAATTAAGTGAAGATAAGAAAAAAAAAAAAAAAGCAGAGATTTACCATGTATCAGTGCCTGGCTTTTTGTTATAAAGCTTCGTTTGTCTAGTGCTCTTTTTGCTATAAAATAGACTGTAGTACACCCTAGTAGGAAAAAAAAAAACTAAATTTAAAAATAAAAAATATATTTGGCTTATTTTTCACAGGAGCAATCCTTTTATACCATGAATATTACGGGAAAAAAAAAAAAAATTGTCAGATTCTGAATATTTCTTCTTTGTAGATTTTTGGAATCATTCTGAGTAAAAGTTTGTTACTTTATTTTACTATTTAAAAGATGTTATTTTACCATGTGTTATTGAGATCAAACTGTATGGTAGCTTTTTTTTTTTAGTTGTAGGTCGCAACGGGGAAATTTTTGCGACTATACACATAGCTGCAGCAGTAAAAATGAAAAAAAAAAACGGGAAAAAAAAGGAAAAAAAGGGAAAAATATTTTAAAAAAAAAGAAAAAAAAGATGAACAGTTACACCTTGTTTTCAATGTGTGGCTGAGTGCCTCGATTTTTTCATGTTTTTGGTGTATTTCTGATTTGTAGAAGTGTCCAAACAGGTTGTGTGCTGGAGTTCCTTCAAGAAGATGACAAGCAAACAAAGACAGCTTGGTGTAGGCCATTACCTGTTTCTCATCTGTAGTTATTCGATGCCGTCATGTACATGACCGTTCTGTAGCAATAAATGTGCCATTTTTATAAACCGTTTCCGACACTTGGCTTTCATTTCATTCTGCATTGCCCATCGCCGCCGGGACCCTCCGGCTGCCGCCGTGCCCCAGCCTGCCGCCCTGGGGCTCTGCTTTTGGGGCGGTTTCTTAGGAGAACGGGTGCTTTTTGGTTGGTTTGGTGTGGGGTTTTTTTGATGTGTGTGTGTGTTTCTGGTAAAAACCCCTTGTTTCCGTGTGTCGCGGTGTGCGTGCCGTGCCCCGGCGGGGCTCGGCGCCGGGGTGGCCGGAGGAGCCGGTGCCGGCGGCGGTGCCGGGCGCTTCGGGCTTCTCCCCGCGGTGACTTCTTCACCTGCCGGTAGCGTTGGCAAAGCGCTTTCCAGTCCTCTCGGAGGAAGGTCATTTTCATTCTCATTCTCATCTAGATTTTACTCTGTTCTGTAAGTAAATCATCTGTATTTCGCCCTAAAACTCTTCGAGCCCCCCGGAAGAATACAAAGCGCCTGCTAGAGCGAGCAGGGGATGCTGTACGGGGGGCGTGCTGGAGCGCGGGCAAAGCCAACCCATGAACCTTGGAAAAACAGGCGGACTCTGTAAAATCCGAGGCTGCGTATCTGCGGAAATGAAGCCGCGAAGCGCTTCCCTGCGCCCTCGCTCGCCGTGCTCGGCGGGCGCTCACCGCATCGCTGGGTCGGCTCTTCTGCAGGTTTTTCTCTGCTACGGTTTCGTGGTTGGAGCTGGAGCGAAGACCCGAGATGCGTAATGGCTGTAAACTGGGCATTGCCAACCGCACTCACGGTTTCACGGTATTGACACTTTTTTTTTTTTTTTAAAGTCGTTCACTTCTGGTTGGCACTGTCGGACCTTCTCAAGCCAGACGGAAACCACGGAGTTCAGACCTGTCCACGCTCCTTGCATCGCATCTGACCAACAGAAAGCTGTGCAAATCGCGGTGGTGGGGACGGACGAGCTGAGAGGGGCTCTGGGTGGAACGGCCTTGGGTTGGGTTTGGAGAAATGGGGGGGGCTGGTTGACGCAACATTTATACAAGACCCGAGATGGACATAAGAACCGTTGCAGATTTGCACTGAGGAATTATTTATCCTGTGTGGTGTCTTGGGGATCTTTTCAGTTACGCCCGATGCCCGCGTCCTTGCGGCAGTGCCGCGCCAGCCGCCGGCCGCTCACCGGCAGGAGCCTGCACGGCCCGTCATCGCGGCCCTTGGTAGCAAAACGGGAGGACTCGATTTAATCAGTCATACGTGACGTGCATCTGATACCGGCAAAGCTTTTGGATGATAACACCTTTAGTTTTGCCCGGGAATGGAGTTTTATTGCTGCGCTTTACCCTTCCACCACGATTCACGGTTGCTACTGAACGATGCAGTTTGGTCTCTTTGAGTGTTACAAATGAAATTATGCGTTTAACTGAGTTTTTCTTCCCGCCTAGGAGAGCAGGTCATTCTAAACAACCGCAGACGCTGGCTCCGTGGTATTTCCTGGGGGAAGGCGCTCAGAATTCTCAGACGGAAAATAATCTCAAATTAATCCCTTGTGGAGAACGGGGGTTTCAGGCCGAGCCCCTCGAGGGGGGCCCAGCCAGGGGAGGTCTCCACGTGCCCTGCCGCCTCTCAGTTCGTTTTGGAGAGGTCTCCTGCAACCCCTGAGCCCACCCCCCCGCTTTTCATCCTCACCCACCAGACCTCTCCTTCCCAGCACCGCCAGCCTGGACCCAGCAGGAGCCCGGCCGGTTTCTGCCTGCGTTGCCCGCTCTGAAGATGCCACCGGAGCGAGGAGCCGGACGGGCAGGGGCAGAAGAGGAGGCAGCGCGGGCAGCCCAGCACCAGCTGCCTGGCCACCAGCCCGTGCCCGCACCTTCCCTCCGGCATCGGAGCCGCTCTCCAGCTCACGTTTTATCTCTCCGCTTGCAGAAGCCAAAGGTGCTTTGCCAAGGAGGTGCCCTGAGGGGCTGGGAGGGCTGGGAAAGGTGCACGGGTGGGATGGGGCGCTGGGCACGGCTCTGCCGTCCCGGGGCCGGGCAGGGGGGTGCCCGGGATGGAAACACGGCCACTGACAGCAACTCAACCACGCTGCCTTAGAGGGCTTTCGACAGGACATTCGGTTGGTAATTCCTTTATGAGGAGCTTGGGCTTTTTTTTTGTTTACTAATAAAGCTACGGGGCTCGAAATGTCTTCTGAGAAAGAACAGAAGAGCTGAAGGGTGTCTCTGTAGATAGAGTTGGGATGAGGAGTCATCCCCCCCTGTCCCGTGGCTGACAACTCTAGGGAAGTTGGCTGATACCACGTGCAGTTCCGCTGCACTTCTCTTGGTAGCCAGTAAACACATCTCCAGTGTCTTGAGCTTGTAAATCTTCAAAGTGTGAGCACTGGGAATGAAACCGCCCCGTCCTCTCGGCTGGAGCTCAGACACGGAGCCCGGCTGCGTTACACGGCACGGGGGTCACAGCGGGGGGGACGGGGAACTTCAGCCCCTTTCCGAGCCAGAGAGGACCCCTCGGGCTCCCTCCCTGCGCCCCTTTTCCCTAAAGTCCCCTGCAGTGATCTTCCCCGGACATGTAGGTTTGGGTTTTTTTTGGTGGGGGGGGTGGTTTTTTAAACATCAGTCCTGAGGCTAAAATGCAGCTCCCCTGGTCTTGTTTACTTCAGTACCTGGGGTTTTAAGATCTAAAACCTGCTTAGGCGGGCGCAGAGAAGAAGGTCCCCCCCGACAAAGCCTTTCACGCAGTATTGTCCTTTTACGTCTGGATGCAGCAAACTGCCGCTGGCCCTGCTGCTAGCAGTTCCCCACGCTTAGTTAAACCCTAGCACCGCTCAATTTGGTGGCATGCACCATCTTTGAAGACAAGTCCTCCTAGCCTGGAGTGAAGTACGTGGTGGGGAAGGCTCGGGGTGGCCCCAGAAACTACGGCTTTAGCCCATCGCTGTGAGAGGCGGAGTACACGCGTGCGAGGGGAGTGTGAAAACAGCCTTTTGGATTTGGCAAGGGTTTTTATGTATTTAACAGGGGGTTGAGTCCCCGCGGTGCCGGCGGTGAGGAGCAAGGCTTGCCCGGGGGCAGCGGCGTCTGTCGCCCAGCGGCTGGGGGAGCAGACCGCACTGCCAGAGCCAGCGGTCTGGCCCAAAGCTCGATGCTGCTGTTCTGGGCACCACGAAAAAAAGAGATGGCCATCGCTTCTTTCCTGCGATAAGGGGAAAGACCTACTGGTTTGGGTTCCCCCATTTGCAGAGAGCGACTGCTCCGTTGGAGGGCACGTCCCCGGGCAACCGGGCCACCTGCGCAGCGATGGCTTTCAAAAGAGCTGCATTTTCCCATGCCAAAAAAGAGCGACGATCGACAAAACAGGGCAAGAGCAAAAGATCTGCACCAGTTCGCATGTGCCGTGCCTGCCCGAGCTCCTTCACATCCCAGGAGAACTCAGTCCATGCTGGCTGGTGGACGAGCGGCTGCTGTCCCGTCAGGGCAGCAATCTCCGCGGGCTTTGCCGAGCTGCAGGGCTTTGCCGGTAGGACAGGCTGGGAGATCTGTCCCCTCAGAGCAGGAACGCGGGTATAAGCCGTGCTCTGCAAACTGCCCCGCTGCCCGCTTTAACCGGCCGAGGCACCCACGGTTACCCCCAGGGCCGGTGCAGGACAAGGCAGCCCACTGGCAACCTGGGCTCGTGCCAGCCCGTGCCACCCACCAGCCATCCAGGCGGGGATGCCGTGCCCCACACCGCCGCGTGGGGATGTTTGGCTCGGGCAGGCTTTGCTCAGCGGGCACGGGAATGCCCCAGGGTGCAGCCCACCGTTGCGGCCACCGGCTCTCGCGGTGGAAGCCGCAGGGAAGCAGTGCTGCAGGGAAAAGCCTCGGCCCAGGGCAGATGTCCAGTGCGGGCTCGGCCCCAGCACGGGGAGAGGGAAGGTGCCTGGGATGGGATGGGATGGGATGGGATGGGATGGGATGAGATGAGATGAGATGAGATGAGATGAGATGAGATGAGATGGGATAGGATGGGATGCGAAGGGATGGGATGGGGATGGGATGGGATGGGATGGGATGGGATGGGATGGGATGGGATGGGATGGGATGGGATGCAATGAGAGGGGATGGGATGGGAGGGGATGGGATGGGATGGGATGGGGATGGGATGTGAAGGGATGGGATGGGATGGGATGGGATGGGGATGGGATGCGATGGGATGCGATGGGATGGGATGAGAGGAGATGAGATGGGATGGGATGGGATGAGATGAGATGAGATGAGATGGGATGGGATGCGAAGGGATGGGATGGGGATGGGATGGGATGGGATGGGATGCAATGAGAGGGGATGGGATGGGAGGGGATGGGATGGGATGCAATGGGATGGGATGAAAGGGGATGGGATGGGATGGGATGGGATGCGATGGGATGGGATGGGATGCGATGAGATGAGATGGGATGGGATGGGATGCGATGGGATGGGATGAGAGGAGATGGGATGGGATGGGATGGGATGGGATGGGATGGGATGGGATGGGGATGTGATGTGAAGGGATGGGATGGGATGGGATGGGATGGGATGGGGATGTGATGTGAAGGGATGGGATGGGATGGGATGGGATGGGATGGGACGGGATGAGAGGAGATGGGATGGGATGGGATGGGATGGGATGGGATGGGATGCAATGGGATGGGATGAAAGGGGATGGGATGGGATGGGATGGGATGGGATGGGATGAGAGGGGATGGGATGGGATGGGATGGGATGGGATGGGATGGGATGGGATGGGATGCAATGGGATGGGATGAAAGGGGATGGGATGGGATGGCATGGGATGGGATGGGATGGGATGGGATGGGATGGAATGGGATGAGAGGGGATGGGATGGGATGGGATGGGATGGGATGTGAAGGGATGGGATGGGATGGGGATGGGATGCGATGGGATGGGATGGGATGGGATGGGATGGGATGGGATGCGATGAGATGGGATGGGATGAGATGAGAGGGGATGGGATGGGATGGGATGGGATGGGATGAGAGGGGATGGGATGGGATGGGATGGGATGGGATGGGATGCAATGGGATGGGATGAAAGGGGATGGGATGGGATGGGATGCGATGGGATGGGATGGGATGCGATGAGATGAGATGGGATGGGATGGGATGCGATGGGATGGGATGAGAGGAGATGGGATGGGATGGGATGGGATGGGATGGGATGGGGATGTGATGTGAAGGGAAGGGATGGGATGGGATGGGATGGGATGGGATGGGATGGGGACGGGATGGGATGCGATGGGATGGGATGGGATGGGGATGGGATGTGAAGGGATGGGATGGGATGGGATGGGATGCAATGAGAGGGGATGGAGATGGGATGGGATGGGGATGGGATGCAATGAGAGGGGATGGGATGGGATGGGATGGGATGGGGATGGGATGCAAAGGGATGGGATGGGATGGGATGGGATGGGGATGGGATGGGATGCGATGGGATGGGATGGGATGGGATGGGATGGGATGGGATGCGATGGGATGCGATGGGATGGGATGCGATGGGATGGGACAGGACAGTTGTGTGAAGCAGCTGGGGGAACCAACCAGGCCAGAGGCAGCAGCGTGAGCAGAGGCGGGCGACAAAAGCTGTCTGGCTCCCTGGGTGATGGGAGTGCCTCCTGGGTGTTTTTATAAAATTAATCGATCCATCAATCTATTAGAGGCAAGGTCCTTTGCATTTTGGGAAGCTGGGCAAGCCATGTGATTTATTTTTTAAGCACAAAACCAGTTGGGAAGCTTGCAGGCAGGTGCAGGCTGCGTTTCGCTGCATGACTTGCCAGCGTTTGCCCAGGAGCGCGGTGGCCCCGGGTCAGGCTGGGGCCATGTGGAAGTTGGTGACAAGGTGACAAGGCACTGGGCAACTGCCCAGCCTCAGGCAGGACGGTCAGTAATGTTTTCTTGACCTCCAATGACTGGTTTTTCTTTTAATTGCTTAATTTTACCCAGCTACCAGTGACTACACACTCTTAGAGTAACTTAAGGAGTTGAGTTTCTCCCGCTCCTGTCTGCCAGTACCAGCGTTACTGGAAGCTGTCAGGTCCAAAGCCCCTTTGGAGGCACTTCTGAGAAGAGCAAGCAGGCGCTTCCCTGGGTAAACGGGATTTCTGGGGTACTCCTGCCCACCTCCCAGCTGGGACCGCGTCCTTCCCAGGAAAACTGATTTCCCATCCAATGCCATTATCGGCAGCGTTGGCAAAGCTGCCAACATTTTCCTATTGCCCGTGGAGGGGAAACCTGGAAGTTTTTCTGGTGAGAAATGAAAACATGACCCCCAAAGACCCCCTAATAACCCCAGGTTACCCGGGAATCTCCCCTGGAGGGTGATGTGGGGTGCCGAGCCCTTCCCAGCCCACAGGATTCTCTGCAAAAACCAACCGATGCCGAACGAAATGGGCTAAAAAGTTTCTCTTTCCGTAAATAGCCCTTTTGGCAAGAAATGCTGAAATTTTTCTGTTCACTTCTTTGCACTGATTTTCTCAAATACTGCCGCTTATACGATCAGATAGATTGCTGTAGCATGAGCGGCTTTTCAGCTCTTAAAAAACCACTCTGTTGTAATCTAGTGTTAATCAGATTGTAGTCAGCTGCCCCGGGTATAGAGCGGTGGGACGGTAAGATGGGGAAGCCTTCCTGCCGTGCTGCAGGGCGGCTTAAAACCTCGCCGGTATTTATATAGTGCCGCTTGGTTAGCAAAGAGGGTGTTTCGGTGTCGTACCTCCGTGAGGGCCTGCCATGCAGCCGGCGGGATTTGCCCGGCCCCGAGGAGCGGGGCAGCTGCGGGTTTTGGGGTCTGCTGGGGAGGAGGCAGAGCCCTGGGCTTTAACTCATCCCTCCAGAAGTGCTAAATACCCCGGGTAGATCCTTAGCTAGGACTCATTTATCTTCTTTACTCCACTAAGCCAATATTGTTATTTATAAGAGAAATCCTGCAGCCTTCTTCTAAGCCTGCTCCCCGGCACAGCTGGGGATACGCTCCCGGCTCCGGCAGGGAACAGGTTCGTGGTGGAGCGGTGAAGAATTTACCCGGATCCTGCCGTGGCCCCGCAGGCGGCCCCGGGGCTCGAGCCGGGAAGGCGCAGGACAGAAATGCTCATGGACGCAGCCCTCTATTCTCAAAATAGCCGAAATCTTATTTTAGTAGGATTTATTTTTTTTTAGTAAGAGCATAATATCGATGGAAACAACTTTCTCTTGTCAAATATTCTTTTTCCTATCAGGATAAAAGAGCATTGGGAAAGTAGCACTGCAAATTAAATTCCCATCTACCTCTAAGAGAAGCCCAGCAAAGCGTCCCCGTGCTCAAAGCCGCGCGGCAGGGGCTCCAGCACAAAGCAAACTTCGGTGCAGATGTGCTGGTGAGCGCTCAGATACTTACTGAAATGCGCTAAATAACTGTAAGCCTGAGATTCAAAGAAGTCTAAAGAGGATTAAATCCTCTGAAATAGGCCAGAACTACTTTGTTGCTGCCGTGGTTTGGTTTTTTTTTTTAGCTTTGTCAGAAGAGTGAGTCACCAGCAAGAGGCCAGAGAGCTCCCCACCCTCCTTGCACGGCCAGGGAAGACGGTGCAGGAGCAGCAGATGCTATCCGGGACCTGGGTGCCGGATCCGGGAGCCGACGGGCTCCGGCAGCGCCGGCAATGTAGGGCACGCTGCGCCCGAGGGCTTAGCAATGCTCTAATCCAGAGAGAAAAAAATCGCATTTGTAAAAAGAGGGGAAAAAAAATCCCCCCATCTCTTGCCTCGCAGCCTGCAAGCTGTTGGTCTGGGGCTGCGCACCACCCCGACACCGCTTCGCCTGCTGCGGCCGAGAAGGGGAAATTCCATGCGGCTTTTTGTCCCGTGCCGGGTGCCGTGCCGGGTGCCGTGCCATCAGCAATGGCAGAAGCCCAGACTCAGCAGCTTCGGTGACAAAGTCTTTACACCGGAAGCATCCAGACTCCAGTCTGGGGGTGAAGCATCCCCACGGCGCTGCGTGTCGTCGTCCTCTGAGGTGTCATCGTCTTTTTGGTCGTATTCAAAGCCAGTGCTCGGGCTGGCGTCGCCTGTGACCCTGCATCCCCAGCAAGCCGCTGGGATTTAATGATTTGTGAGGGCAAAAATGTAAGCCCTGGAAGGCAGAATTAAAATCCTGGGGACTCTGCTGTGTGTATATGCATACGTGGACACCCAGCATAGACAGAATAAAAGCTGATAGAAAATATTGGTGATTAGTCAAGATAAATCCTTAGTTTTGCCCATACAGATGTGGAAAAAGTTATTTAGCATTTGCAGAGCGTTGGAACCATTTTATGCAATATTAAAACGAAGCGTAATTCTTCAGGCATCCCCTGCCCCATCCGTGGGCGTCTGGGCTGACCCTCTGGCTCCATCCTGGGGGATCACGAGGCTTCGCTGGAGATCATGGCAGCGCGTATTTGTGGCGATGAGAGAGGATCAGTTAAAAAAATCCCTCTGAGATAATGGCATTTCAATAGACGGAGGCTTTGGCTGTGTGTTGTGGGATTTTCCCGCTTGGCCGCTGGCGTGTCCGAGGGCTGGCCCTGCTCCCTTGCTTTTCTGAGGGGTTTCTAAGGGACGCAGGGATCGGGTTAGCATTGCTTGAGCGGGGCGCGATGCAGAAATCAGAGCCTACTCCTTGTAGGCTACGGTAACTGTAAAGCCATGTGTGAGACCGCCCAGGGGTGACTTCAGGGGCGATGCTGTTGCCCTTTAGCAGAGCCCCTTCCTCAGTATTTGCAGACCATCACTGGGGTTTCTCAGTGCTGGCACACAGCAGTGCCCCGATTTGGGGCACGGGGCTCACAGGCATCCCCGTCTCTACGCTCCCGGTGATGGTTTTGCCTTAGATGTGACCGGAGGGGTCACGTTTGACCCACCGGTCTGGTTTGAAAGCCCTGATTGTGCCTGGCGTTAATTACGGAGGCGTTCTGCTCTTCTCCCTGCCGAACGGCATTGGCACCGTTCGTTCCTCCCGGCAGCAGCACCCGGAGCTGATCGTCCCACGTTATCGGTGGTACCCGGTGGGCTGGAGGGCACCGCAGCTCGGCTGGCCACGAGCTCCAGCACCCCTCTGCGGGTGGGGATGTGACCAGGAGTTAGAGGAGTCTTTCAAAGCCTACGAAGTTCCGTTTGACCTTTTTCCCTAAAAATTAGAGCTGTCGGAGGGAGAAGTGCCAAGGAGGCAGGTCCCAAGGGGCCAGGCTGCGCTCGCCCTTGGGTTTGCCCTGGGGTTCAGCCGCGGGGAGGCTGAAGTCAAGAGATATTCAATACATTTGGGGTGAATTAAACGATATGGGGCAGCAGTAAAGAAAACAGCTTTCAATGTGGATTACTGAGCCTACATAGGGAAAAACAACGGCCCCTCTGGGAAACCCACGGGTAAGGACGGGTCGGCGCCGCAGGGCATGGGGGCTTGCAGCCACGGCAAAGGGCACAGCGGTGCCCTTCATCTCTGCTGCACACCAAATGCATCTCATGAGCAAATACCACCAGGCCTTGCTGCAGCTGAAAAAGGATTAGTACAAGGCCGAGGAAGATCCGTCTCCCGAGCGTGGGTACGGCGGGTCAGATCGTGCCCTCCGAAACCGTGCCGCCAGCCAGCCGGTGCTTTGGGGAGGGAAAGGTGAGCTGGGTTTAGCTCTCGGTTTCTAAGACTATCATAAATTCCTAGCGCCTGGTAACATCATTGCGGCACCAATAATAAAATAAGAGGCGAGAACCCCGTGAAACAAACAGGTGAAAACAAAAGCTTTGGTGGAACGTGGAGGAGCGCCAAGGGAAGACAAAAATATCGGCGTGGATTAAAGACAACGGAGCCACACTCAGATGCAAAGATTATGCGCAATTCCTGAATAATGTGGAATAAAAGGGACTGAAAGATCATTAAAATTAATCAGAGATTAACGGAAACAGCAATGCGAGGCTGCTGAGCCAGTCTTATCTGCTGTCAACTGAACTTATTTTAGCTGAGAAATAAGACTATCAGATTTGGAGCTAAATGATAAGGATAAGTAAGATCTCTTAAACCTCTAGAGAGACCCTGTCAAGTGCTGCCAGCCCTTCTGTGACCTCCCCGGCGGGGGAGTAGCTCGGTGTCCCCGCGTCCTCCCCGTCTGGGACCCCCTACCCGGGCTGGGACCCCCTCGCCTCAGCTCCCCCTGCCCCGTCCCTGCCCGCCCTGCGGCACGAGGCCGAGCAGCTAAACTCCAGCCAAGCAAACAGCCGGTCTCTGAACTCTCTATCTGCTGCCGCGGTAATGATCATATTGGGAAAAACTTTGCCCATCAGCAAAACGCTTCTTTCCTAGGGGAGGGGGGCAGGAGTTTTGTGGAGGGTGAAACACAAAAGGCTGGTGTGAAGGGGGCCAGTTCACTTGAACTGCACGAGAGCTACGATGAGTTACATCCAAAGAGGATCTGGCACACAGGATTTATTTCAAGGAAAAAAAAAACAACAAAAAACACAGAGCAAATATGTAGTGGCTTGGTTGCGAAAATGTGGTTTGGATTAAAAGAGTTATGCTTTAAAAAAAAAATAAAAAAAAATTAATATTGCTCTTGAAACATCACAGGGGAATACTCAAACACTTGGGAAGGAGCTGAATTCGGCAACGGCGCGGGCCGGGTACGCGGCGGGCGGGAACCCGCACCAGGCTGCCGAGGAGAGCTTTGGCAGGAGGCTGGGGTTTGCCGAGCGCCCTTCCCCAGCCCCAGCCTGCCCCTCACCCTGCCCTTCCTCCCGCCCTTCCTCCCGCACCTCCCGGGTACCCTGTCCGGCGGCGGGGGTCCGGCCCCATCCCGGGGCTGTTTGATGCTGTCGGGCGGAAGTCAGGCGGGTTCGAGGAAGCTGAGGATATTACAGCATCAGAGCCGGCATAATTAGAGGCAGATCTGCGATTGCTGTAAATTGTCTTAGCTTCATTGAAGTCGATAATCTTTGAAGTCGATGGAGGTATGATAACTTCCACCAGCTGAGGATCTGCCAACAACTGTTGGGTTTTTACAGTCAGTTATTCATCCTTACAGCCCAAGCACTATCCACCGGCCTTGCCTGGCCAGGCACATCCCTGCGCTAGAAATACTGGTCCCGTGTCCTGGGAATACGCAGCAAATGGATCCTCAATGGTTACCTGGGGCTGAGAGCGTGAAAATTGGATGGGGGCGAGTAAAATTATTGCTTGCTGCAGCAGTCGTGATGGAGCAAACCGACCTGCACCATCCCGCGGAGGGCTTCCCCACAGCCAGGGCTGGGGGACGTGGGGACGAGGAGTACCCAATACATAGCTCCCTGATCCCAGGATGGTTAAGAAGGAAACCAACGTGTTTGTAAAGATAAGAAGTGCTGCATT